>NW_022060599.1:600000-1112700 GCF_003285725.1 Scaptodrosophila lebanonensis | reverse complement strand
AGAGAGAGAGAGAGAGAGAGAGAGCAACAACAATGGCAACAACAGACTCATCGACTCGAAATGGGTTCGATTTGTTAGCCATTGCTCGCAAATCGACAAGCGCCAAATGTAAAATGTAAGAATTGCAAGAAATTGTAAAAATGTTTTTATTTTATGCGAATTTTATTGAAATTCAATTGAAGTCAGCCACAGTGATGCTGAGTGCTCCCCAACTCGAACCTCCAATCTGCAAGCTCGAAGCTTGATGGTTAGTCTGGGTCTTGGTCTTGGTCTTGGTCGTGGTCTGGGTCTGGGTCTCGGTTTGGTTTGATTTCGTTTGGTTTGGTTTGGTTTGGCTTGGCTTGGTTTTTTTTTGTCTTGGCTCTGTTTGGCAGCTCTGCTGCTTGCTGTCTGTCTGTCTCTGCGTCTGTGTGTCTATCATAGGACTGGCTCTTGCTGTTGCTGCTGTTTTTCTTGTTGCAATTGTTGTTGCCGCTTGTCTGGCAACTTGATTGACTCAACTTGACTCTAAGCTTGGCCCCCAAAATGGCGCGTTGGGCTGCCCAGACGATGATGTTGTTGCTCTTACTGTCGCAGCGGTTGCATCTTTTACCAGTTTGTGGCGCCTCAAATGCTTTTAGACATTACTTCACAGACTGAATTTGCTGTCGTTGTTGCTCTTGCTCACGCTCTTGCTGTTGCAAGTCAACAGCTGCTTGGCTGCTGCTTTTGCCCACATCATACTTCCTGCTAGGCAGCTTCTTGCGGGTGCTGCGCACTTAATGTTGTTGTTGTTGTTGGTGGTGGTGGTGTTATTACAGCAGTTGTTGCTTCGCTGACCATGTGACCAGGCCAGGCCAGGACCTGGCCAATAACACATAAAACGATCAAACTACTTTTTAGTGAACTCTCACACAATATTATCAAACCTACTTGTATATAGTAGTAGTAGTCAGTAGAGTGTCATTTTGTCATTTTTTTTTTTAACAAAATATATTTGAAATATATGTGAGTTCAATATTAACTTTTGCAGCAACCATTATTGAAATTGAAGTTAATTAGTTACTGGGTCATGTTGCATTATCTATTTAGTCTGAAAAGCTTTCTTTTAAGCTGCAAAAAAAGGTGAATTGAAAAGGTTCTCTTTTTGCCTAACTCGCTTATAACTAACTCTCAAATAATATCACTTTGTGAACTCAATCTTTTGAATTGTGTTTGACTTCACTTTCTTAACATCATCTACTATTTTGATTAGGGAATATTTGGTGCAAACAATAATATTTACATTGAACATTTCCTTTAAAATCTCTGTACAATATTAGTGCTTTGAAGAAGCAGACTTACAATAAATTATAAATTAATTTCAGTTTAATTTCAAAGTCTACAAACATTTTCTATTTATAAGTGTGATGGAAAAACATTGTTAAAATTGTTTATTTGCAAGGCAAAGAAGTAAATATCTGAGAAAAATACGAAAAATGTTCTGAATAAGCTTCAAATAAATCTTGAATACATTTTTTAATTAAAGCCTAGAGAATCTGAAATAAATTGCCATTACATTTTATTTTGGTTTGTTGTTTTATTTGTTTGCATATTACTTTTAAGTTTCTTTTTCAATTCTGCTCAGCAAGTCTTTCTTCAAGTTAATTGCTAAAAACCATTTCACCATTAATTGCGCTCAGTAGACTTGAGTCCTAGTCTGTGTCCTCCGTGCGGCTATCAACTGGTTTTAGTCATCAATTGAAGTCTTTAGAGGTTTCTGTACGTGGCGGAGTGTAATACTTTTGTTGCTGAAGCGTTTACCTTGACTAAGTCACACTTTAATTTGTAAAACATTTGCGGTCTTTGCCATTTTGTCTGCAACGAATGCATATTTTCTCCTAATCCGCTGCCAATTCGTTATGCAGCAGTGGCAACTGTGGCAGCAACTTAAGTTAAGTGGCAATATTTTTTACCTCATCTGCTCATCTGCTCATCTGTTGTGCCTTTGTCATGGCTGTGTTTGTTGCCAGCATTGCCGATCCAGCTAGCGTCCAGGCCCCAGGTCTGTGCTTTTCCCCCACTGCCAGTTTATTTATTTATTTTTTTTTTTTGCTGCAATTATTTGCGCTTTTACTTCCTCGCAGGCCAAAGCTGAGGCTGAGGCTGAGACCGAGGCCGAGGCCGAGGCCTCTGCATACCACTTATGCTCACTTTCGTTTTCACAATCTGGCCAAAGGGCTGCCAAAAGATAGGGAAAGGTAGGAATCGCATTGACGCTCTTCTTCTTGATGCTTTTCAAGTAAAGCCTGCATGGAGTGGCCAACGACAAGTGATAAGACCAAATGAAGTGGCCCAGAAAGAGGGCCAACAACAAGGCCAGCTCTTGCACTTGCAGTGGCAGATATAAAAACCACAACAACACCACCACCACCACCACCACCAACATCAACAGCTACAGCAGCAACAACAACAACAACAACAACAGCAAGAGCAGTAGCAACAGCAATAACAAACACAACAAAGCCAAAACAAAGGCAAGCTGTGCCAGCGAAACGTACAAAAACAATTGAGAAAATATTTAAAGAAGTGAAATTGCATTCCAATGGCATGAGACGAGACGAGACAAGACAAGAGGAGACGAGGCGAGGTGTGGCGCGACGCGACGCGGCAAAACGCAACGCGACAAGAGGCAGTGCGATGTGATGCGATACAATGTGAGGCAGGGCGCTGCACAGTGGTTCAACAAGAGAATAATTGTGTGCCTATGCTGGCACTGCCTTCAACAATTTGCAAACATTGTTAACAACTTCCTCTAGAAGTTTCTCAATTGGTCAACAATTTAAAGCGGCTTATATTAAAAGCAATTTTACTTTAATCCTCATTGGAAGTCAAACAGAGCGTTGCACGTTGCTCAAGCGTTCATTACTTTAAACAAAAATACAATCACAAACAGCTTTTACTTGCAGCTTTCTGGTTTCGAATTCTTTCAAAAGTCAAAAAAAAAAATGTATATTTGTATCATCTCAGGAGGGAAAACTAATCAGTTTATAAAAAGTGTGCCATGAAACATTTTTCGCCATTTATTGACCAATTTGTGGTTGAATGGAACATTAAATATTTAAATTACTTTGCGAGCAGAACATAAGACGATTCGATGCGAAAACATTTGAACAAATCTGGCTCAGCTTTTCAATTAAAAAGTCTTGAAAACTTGGTAAAGCAACCCCAAGAACATGATTTCTTAAGTTTAATTTTTAAATATAGATAAGATGTATGTCATGTTATTGAAATATGGATATGTTTTTTCATTAATTTCTTAAATTAGGTTTTGTATCTGTTTACTTAATTTTTTTTTTAACTTCGCTTTCAGGTGTTTTTTAAGTGTTCTCAGAGATATTCGGTATCGGTACTAATTTAATGACTTCCCTAAAAGAGAGCATGAATTGTGAAGTGAACTCAAAGCTCAAATTAAAAATAAAATTTAAATTATGCAGGTTAAATAATTATAAAAAAATTTTAGTTTTAATAGAAATATAATTTTCAAATTAAACAAACATAGTTAGTTCGGTATGTGACATATATTTCTATAAATTAATTATTGGAAAATTTATGTACATATTCTAACATTTCAGGTCTATTACGGAGCTGTAAGAACCAAATGTTTTCCTGAGATGAAAACTTTCTCAATATTATTATGATTTATTTTTATTGTAGCATTAGTTTTAGGTAAATAAATAGACTTATATGGATATATTTTGAAATGATTTCAAAATGTTGAAGTGATTTTGAAATGTTGAAGTGATTTGAAAATTCATCTTTTAACTATACGTGCGCCACAGTGCCACTGTGGCTGCTGCGCCTACGCCTCCATGTCCCGTCAACGTTGTCGCTCATGTTGTTTTTACTTTTTTTTGTTTCTGTAGCTTTTGTTGTTTTTGTTGTCATTCACATCGCTCACATTGACGACGCGACCAAGCCCACATTACTGCGGTGGTGGCAGCGGTGGCGGCCCTTAATTTCAGGTGTAACGCAGTCGCTTCGACCATGGCAATTATGCGGGTCCAGCCACCGGCTCGCCGATGCTTGCCTCATTCATTCATTCATCGTTTCATCGCTTCATGGTTTCGTTTTATGTCATGACGCAAATATTGCGCAATCCGCTTTCTTCTCGCCGTCCTTCATTCTCCGGAGCGGTATGGCGCAGCGTTTCTATGACACTTGATGTTGCCTGCCACTGCATCCGCTTTCGTGGTGTTTCAGACTCTTTGGCATTCTGCATTTCGATTTGGCGATTTGTCATGCCAAATGCGGAGCAATCGATTACAATCGAACAATTGCCGCAAGTGCCTCCTATCGATGGGGTTACTTCGCTGTGGTGGTGTGGTGCGCGGTGGTGCGAGCTGATGTGTGGTGTGCTGTGCTGTGGTGTGGTGTGGTGTGGGGATCTGTGAAAGTGCGCGGCAAGTGCGCGTGAGTTGCCAACTGGGGAATTAGATAAGCAAAGTGACGGCACTTTAATTAATGCTAATTAAATGCGTTTATCATGCGTTGCCGAGGCAATGGTAATGGCGGCTTATCAGCGCTCTGCCAGGCGGCCATATTCCTTTTGAACATTTAATTTTATGTTAATCAGTTGACGAGGGCTGCGCCTGCGACTGCGACTGCGGCTGTGCCTCAAGTCTCTTTCGCTCATCTAGCGTCTTGAGTTTCTTCGGAAATGCAAATGAGGCGCGTTAATATTTATAACAATCAGAAATGGCAAAATACCCGTCACGAGGAGGCAATAGAAAACAAATAGAAATTCATAAATGTGTTGTGCATGTGCCACGCCCCTAACCAACAACAACAACAACAAGAAAAACAAGAACAGCACATCCACAGCCATCCACCCTTAACCTCCATAGCGAGCAACTTAGCTGCCGTATTGGTTTACGCTGCGTATGAGTAATATGCAAATTATGCATGCAGACATGTCGAAAAATGATGACTGCGTGCCTAACTGAGAGACTGACTGACTGACTGGATGACTGGATGACTGACTGACTGAACGAATGATTGACTGAATGAATGATTGAGTTGCCTGCAGCAGCGAGCACATTAAATGCCCTTCGCCTAAGCCCCGAATCCCGAATGAAGCAGGATGTTTGCTGTCAACAGCTTCACATTGCTGGCATCGTTAACACAAATGAAGGTGACAAATACAATACATAGGCTTACACACTCACACATTCTCACACACAAACGCACACACACACACACACACCCATTGATATGTGCACGTGTGCCTGTCTGTGTATTGCCAAGCATTCGGCACAAATATTTCGTTGATTAACTTTGAATTTCCATTTTCTTGCCTTACACTTAGCGACATTTGTATGCCAATAAACGGAATAATATTGGTGCTGGGACCATTGACGAGTGCTAGTTTGTCTCCCAGAAAATGCTAAATATTCCAGACTTGTGTGTTTCATTTAATTGAATTTGAACAATTTTCTTAGATCTTGGTTGATCCTTAGCTTGTGGATTGCACTTACATATATGAATTGCTTTTGGATGATTTATTGGTAGCTGAAGTTCTAAATACCGTCTGTTCTGTGCTCCTAACAGTCGAGTTTCTTTCTCTTAAGTGTCTCGATAAACACAAATTTAAGAAATTAAAAAAAATCTTCTTGCTATACAACATTATTTTAAAGCTATATGGACACGCTTTGCCAATTTTTCATTATGTTCAACATTCTATTGAGTCGTGTTGGGATATTTATTATATTATATTTATTTCAATATACACAACTTAAAGAATTGCATGCCACTGCTCTAAAAGCGGAACTCAGCTGCGAACTATGCTTAATTAAATAACTTTAAAAAGAAATCAAATCAAAAGAAAATAAAATAATAATAATGCGGGTTCTATTTTACACATAATCTTTAAATAATTCAAAGAAAAAACGATTTAAGATAACTCACTCACGATAAAATAACTCACTATTGTTGTTCTGTTGCTTTTGCAAAAATTTACTTAATTATGTAATCAAGAGATTTGTGAAAAAACATTTACCATTTAAACATTGTTAAATACTTTAGTTAATTTCAAATGATCTTTATAAAACATCACAATTAATAATATCAATAGTTAAATATGCAAGTTTATTAGATCAAGAAAGTATTTTGCTGACCAATTGCGGCCAAAGAAAAGGAACCACTGGCGCCTGTCTACATATATATGCCGCTCAGTGTACATGCAGAAGTACGTCGACTTTGTCGCCGCCGCTCTGTCTGACATTTGCCATTTCAATTTGGGCCACAATATTTAGGCGCACACGCATACATTTGCATTGCCAATGAGTTGTTGCTCCAACAGTCAGCCCTGCAGCCCCAACGCACACCCAACCACCCAACCACTCAACCACTCAACCACCCGCACACACGCTTTTGTCTGCTGGCTGTGTGACATCATGTGTGTGGGTCATGCAGCATCCGGCTTCATTATCACACTTAAAGTCGCTCTCGTTGTTGTTTTTGTTCTCATGCTGTGGATTGCCAGGACATTACACCACCACTCCCCACCACCCAACCACCTTCCTCATGGACTAACGATCAAAAAGTGCAAGGCAAGCGAGCTTCGCTCCGCTCCGCTCCGCTCCGGTTCGTTTTCGCTTAGAATGCAGCGAGTGCCTCTCAATGTCAGCTGTCAGATGCAGGCGTCCACTTTTTGCTCATTTCCTGTTGACCAGCACTGGCAACTTTCTTGCCACACACACACACACACACACACACACACACACACACACATACTCGTACGCACCATACGTGCATACATAAGTACTACTGAACATTTTTTCCTTAAATGTATTGTAAGTCATGTAAGTCGTAGCGGCGTGAGGCAATGCACCAAAGCCCGGCGTGGCAAATTCCACAGCCCAGCAACAGCAACAGCAACAGCAACAGAGCTACTAGGCCGTGAGCTGAGGGCTGCCCTAAAGATTTATGTTGCGTTGCGGCCATAAATTACCATATTAATCGTTAAAAGGTGTTAAACGCATCAAAATAAGCCGCAACGCGTTGCGGAAGCGCGAGCTCTGCGTCAAATTATGCAGCGCATCTGCCTCATCATATTTCACTTTTTTTTTCCTCTTGCTGTTATAACTTCCACTTGCCTCAACTGGGGCTGATGCTGGTGCTGGTGCGGGTGCGGGGCGGGTGGGGTTGGGGTTGGGGTTGGCGGAATTACAGTTGAAGGTGATGGAGAAGGTGGAGGTGGAGGTAAAGGGGGCAGAAGCGCAACGAGCGTGTGAAGAAAACGATTTTTTAAGCATCGACAGCATCGACATCATCAACACCGTCTGTGGGCAGCCGTGCAAAAGAGGCGCTCGGTTTTGGCCCGGCCTGGCCCCGTCAACTTTCACCCATTGCGCAAAATGGGCATAGAAGCAGAGAAACATACTTAACTACATATACAAGTATAAACAAAACAACAACAAAAAGCCACACGCATACATACATACTTGCATACAAACAGCAGAAATCGAATCGAAGAAATGTGGCGGAAAACAAATGAAAAGAAACGATATAATCGAGCAGTCAATTATGAAATACTCGTAACAGGCAACATTTTTTTTGTTTTGGCTATCTTTGTGTGCGAAAGCTTTAAAAGATTAAATACAATCCGATTTGCAGAGTAAGCGAACAGAAATGTTAAATCACTACAGAATTGTGGGTCAGGCTTGCAAAATAAATGACTCACCCACCTATTTGCAATTTCAATTCAATTCAATTCAACTTTTCTATAAGCTTTAATATTGCGGTAATCTGTAATAAATTATTTTCTGTGAGTTGTAAGATATTGTGTCAAACAAATTATATTGCTAACAAAGTAACTGCATCTCTGACCCTTAATCATTAAACTCCACTTCAAGGAACGAAAATAAATGCAGAATAGAAATAATGGAGTTATGAAAAGTAACCTTTATTTAATGCGACAGCAACAAGCATACTTTTTGATACAACAAATTAAGCACAAAATAAAAGATACATTTTTCTTAAGAAAACAATTGCTAGTAAATAAATGCTGCCAAATTATGTCAGCAGAAGGCCCAAAGAAAGCAAAATAGTCTTATACACATTTGTAATAAATGATGTCTCATTAGTTTTTTGAAATTTATTTTATTGTGATTTTATTTTAAATTTGTTGCTTATTCGATCTGCAATGACTTTAAATTTAAAGATGAGCAACAAACTTTGCACAAAATCCTCTGAAGCGATGGAAAAAGAAATATCTGTCGATTTAAATGAAAAGAAATTCATATTATTTAAAAAAAAATCGCGTAAAGCGCGGATTGCGAACAGATTGCGGCTATGGAAAAATATTTAAAAAATTTCTTAAAATATTTCAATATAAGCTTATCTAAAAAATGTATGTCGGCACATGCCGGGAAGATTCGTTGAAGTGTTCCAACATTTTAGGCACGAGGGGATTCTAAATAACGGAACTGTAATGCTATTTACAAGCAAATAATTTGCACACAAATTAATGTAATTTCCCAAGCAGATTTTGAAAATCAGACTTACAAGACATTTCTTACGGCAGAAAGATAAATTTAATTACAAAACTCTTATGCGTTTCAATTGAAAAAGAAATGTGTTCATGACAAAATTGTTTGGTCAAATTATTTGCATGTCGGACCATTCCTTCAGACAATCTCGTTTTGTGCTATTTGCTTAAAAGCTCATAGCTTAATCACATAATCATACAAGTACTATATGTAAGGGTCGACACGCATTACTTAAAATGTTGTGCACACTTTATTCAAAATATGTTTGAAAAGGGACGGAAGCTGAACAGAAGAAAAAATTTGCATACGTTGGCTGACAACGAGGAAACAAAATTGGTCATTTGGCGCACTTTTCGCCGCATTATGTCACGGGGCTATGCAGCACACACACACACAAACACACACACATTCACATCTATATAGAAAGGCAGGCATTCGTATAATAGGCCAAGCCTCAAGCCACAAAGCACTTGGCCACAAGCCGCTGTCAATAGGCGCTGCCTTTTTTCTTGTTTTATTTTATTTGATTTTTTTCTGTTTCGGTTTTTTGTCTTGAACGCTGGGTAATCAGTCAAGTGGCTTGCTCGGTAGCTTGGCTACATTGGCTACCGTGACAACAACAGCAACAACAACAACAACAGCAGCAGCAGCAACAACAACAATACATACCAGCAGCAGCCACATACGCCCGCCCGTTCGAAGTGCCCCTCTGCAACGACATCGACTTCATCTGTTTGTTTGTCCGCTTATCGCTCCCATGTGTTTGTGCGTTCAATTAACTTTCACTAAGTCTTCCAGCCAACGCCTCTTGACCAACAAGCAACCAACCAACCAACCAACCAACCAACAACACCAACAACACCACCAACATCAACAATAAACGCCCCGAGCGCCCTTTTTTCAATGATCACAGTTAACAAATTTCATTGCACGCATTGCCATGCCCTGCAATTTAAGCGAAAGGGCATATTAACATGTCAAAAGAAGAAGGTCGGGAATATATGAACGACTGTGTATATATTTACATAAGATTAGATAAGCACTCTTTCAAGCTTTAATGCTAACGAGCTGCAACTTTGTGCAGAGCATTCAGAAAAATGAAGGAAAAACTAATAATGATTGAGCAAATTAATATATTTTCAGATAATAATAATAAAAAAAAACGATAGCAAACAATGGAATAAGTATACTGAACATTAAATTTGAGCAGAAAATTTCAAGAGTTTATCGAAATAAATAATATTATGTTTTCAGGAATTGTCAATTCGATAAATTTGTGTGCAAATTATTTGCCTGACTAAGCCTAGCATTAAAAGAAAATAATCATCGCATCAGCCATTTCGATTTTTCGAATCAGGTCCGTCTTTTTGGGCATAATTTTGTTTGAATGCGTAAATATTTAGCAAATCCGCTTCCGTGACCAAACACTGAAGAGTACAAATAAAGACTAGTTATCTAGCTTTTGGAAAGATGTGCATGGGAAAGCCCTTAATTTTCGTGCAGCCTATTTAGCTTCGCCAATATTGAAGATAATTTTTTTTAAGCAGATCTTTTTCTCCACAATTTCGATTAGCGCAGATTTTCAAAGCGCCGCACACAATTGAACCACACATACATAATGAGAGTGTGTAGAGGCCAGCTACACTTAAAAAAAAAAAAAAAACACCGCTCTGTGTCTAATTGTGTTGATTGTAATTGTTGTTATTGTTGTTATTTTTATTGTTGGCGGTACTTCTGGCCGAGCGGCCCCTCTGATTGGGCTGGCGGGGTTCAGATGTCAGGCAATCATTTTGGGGCTCATGCCTGGCCATGTGAATTGTTTACACACCACTGTACATATAGCATTTATGTTAAATGCTTCAAAGTGCGGCCACATGAACTCGGAGCACGCCTCAATGTTGCAAGGGGCGGGTCAAAGCGGCAATGGCTACAAGGTAGACAATATATTGTGCCACACGAGTACGCACTTACATTGTTTCTTTTCCGAAAGAGATTGCGCCCCAATCAGCCGGCCAAGTGGAGGCGCCTGTTTATCCGCTTTTCTTTTTCTTTTTTTTTTATTTTTTTTAATGAGGTCTCATGCCGAATCGTAAACAATCTCCGACTAATCGCCTTTTTACTTCTATGCCAACAATGGCAATGGAGGAATACTCGTACTCGTGTAATATGATTGAGTGCTCTGGTAAAAATGTTCGCACTTCCAACAATGCAATCAAGCTATAATTTCTACGAAATTTTGTTAATCTATATACAGATGAAGAGCTAGTGGCAACGATTTAGGATACATATATTAACTAATGTTTCTTTTATAAAAATTGTACCATTATCTTCGATATATAACAAAGAAATGCCAATATTCTTGCATGATAATTTGGACAAAAGAGTTGTAATTGAATTGTAATGCAAATATGTTGTACAAGTAAACATAGTTTCATAGTTTTTAAATGGACGTATCAGTGCAATCTAATAGTTAGAATATGCCCCTAACTTGTTGATTAAAACAATTTAGTTACAAGTTTGTAACTTATTCTGATACTTAAGCGAAACAATGTTGCACTAGAAATGAATATTCAAAATATATGTAAAACTTTGCTTTGATTATCACTTGAAAGATCTGCTGTCTGATGACATTAAGAAGAGGTTGTTGATTTTTGGTCAAACCAAGACTACTAAAGTCCCCCATTGGCTTGGTCGCCCACCAGCCGAGTCCGAATTAAATGCCCTTTTGGCTGGAGCAGAATCTTTTAATCGACGCCAACCAGTGTCGCTTTATCTGATGTTGTACAGATATATACTAGTATGTACAGGCTTAAAAGTCGGGGGGTGAATGACCCAAGCTTGCAAAAACAATTTCTTAAAAAATGTAAAATTCCTTAATATTATATAAATGAAATGCTATTAACTAGTACTTCAAAATCACGAGCTCTGGGAGATTTTGAAAAGCAAAATGCTATTCCCTATTATGAGAAATAAATCTTAACGAGGGTGAATCTTAATTTTTGGAACCATCATCGAATGTTTACTTTTTGAAGGGGAAAAACACGCCCGTTCCACCCACAAAAGGGGAGAATTCTTAGGCTTATCTGGAGTGTTCAGGCAATCAGCTTTCAGCTCTGTTGCTAGCAATTCTTATCAGCCGTTTTGTTGGCAAATGATGCCGCTGATAAGCCAAAAGTTATGTGGGCGGCGTACCCGGCATTGCTTCCTTCCCTCCATCCCTCCTTCCTTCCTGCCATCCTGCCATCCTGTCAGCTGCTGCTATTGTTGTTGTTGCTGTTGCTGTTACTGTTGCTGTTGCTGTCGTGTCATGCAACTGTCAGATGATTATGCACTGTAAGCTTTATGTTTGATATGTCATAAGCTTGTTTGCTTTGCATGAATGCGATGCAGGCCCAAAAAGTGTCGCATGCTATGGCAACTGGTGTGGCAGGGGCAGAGTTGGTGGCAGTGAACTCACCACCAGCAACAACAGCAGCAGAAGCCGCCGGCAACAGCAACAGCAATATGCGAAATTTATTTCACTCTTTTTTTGGGCGAAAGTGCAAACAGTAACTCAACGAACGACAACGTGCCCAAAATGTGCAAATACACAAACATACTCGAATAAACGTTTACATATACACGCATGTGTATGTATGGAGGCCACACCCAAAGGGGTACACGCACCCTCCCCCACTCCCCCACTCCCTCACCCGCCCACTCGCCCCCTGCTCCACTCTGTCTGTGCGTCCAGCAGCCCTGTGGCTGCATTCGCCTCGCAACTGCTCTGGTAAATCAAATAACATTTTGCGTAATTACAAGTACACAAGTGCTCAACTAGTGTGCGACTTGTGTGCTATTTATTTACCCGAAGTCGCACTCACACACTTATATTGTCATATTGCGCCACAAGTTAGTGACAGCGTCAGTCTTCAGCTCTCAGCTCTCAGTCCTCAGTCCTCCATCCCGCACATCCCACCTCCGCATTCCTCCTCCACTCAGCGCTCGCCCTTCTCTTTGGGCAAACTTTCTTTCCCTCGCACACTTTTTTCACACACGAGTATGCAAATATGTTGACCGTCTGAATTTTTGGCGCATCTTAGCGCCTATTTCGCTTTCATCTTCAGCTAAACAGCTCTCGCATCCAACGCATCTCAAGATACTTCCGCACTGTTTGTTTACTTCTCGTTTTCTTCGGCTCTGCAGTAAGGGTTTCGCTAACATAGAGAGCATAAGTATCTGGCGTAACATTCCAAATCAAATTAAGTGTCATTTTCAGCTAAATATCGAAACGGATTTGTACACATACAAATAATTGTAATTCCATCAATTGGCCTCATCTATATACATAGAAATAAAATAGTTTGCCCTAACTGGCTGACTGATTGCAGATGAACGCAGAGTTTAAACGGTAAGAGCTAGGAAGTTATCAGAAACTTTTTTGAAAAATTCGAGCCCAAAATGGGAGAAAACTGGCTCCAAATTTGATTTGAAAAATTTGATTTTTCTTACCGATCGGCTCAAAGCTTGGTTTCTTTTTCATACAAACTTGAGTTGAAAATCAACATTTCTGTAATAACATTTTTATTTCAATGGCATTATTAATATAATTCCCTAAATATAAGCGCGTTTCCAGAAATGGTTATCTATGTACATATACATATATTTGTCTCCTCTATAGTATTAGTAATCTCATGGATCTCTGCCATTTCATGGTAAATGGATTTGCTTTTTCAAGATTTAATCAATTTAAGATATTTATATAGAACCTCATTATATTTCTCTGTATTTTAAACATTACTCATCGCTTTGGACTATGATTTAAACATTTGATTTTCATTCATCTAGAGACGACTAGAATCGATTATAATTGTCATTATTCCAATGCACATCACTGAACGATATGATAATGACAATCTAACCCATTGATTGTGTCCTTCTGGCGGCGTGACAGCGTATTTAAAATTCGACTAGCCCGAAGAAGGTCCCCATTTGATTTCGCTTCCTTCTTTCGTGGACTCAGGCAGTTGCACATTGAACGCTTTTGAGCCTGCACTTGTCCATGTCGACTTTCAGGCTGCATCTTTATAAAAGTTTGCCTCTGATTGGCAGCAGCAGCCGTGTCTGCCCCGTCCACCCCTTTTGGGGGCACACTTTCACGGCGCACATTTATTTGGTTGTTTGCTGTGTGTGTGTGTGTTTGTCTGTTTGTCAAGTTGTGTGCGAGTGTTGTTGCTTATTTTGTTTAGTTGTTGAATTTCTTGTCGTCTCGGGCACTGCACAATGCATAATTGAAATGCAAATACTCCAAAAAAATGGCAGGTAAACGACAATAAAAGCAACAGCTATAGCCATGATGACGACAATATAAAAAATAAATAGAAATAAATAAAAAATCATAGCCGGGCAAGTTTGCATCTTTACAGGTGGAACTTTTGAGAGTTTGTCGCTGCCATTATTATGCAATTACCTCAATGGGCAATGGGCCACTTAACACCTGCGACCGCGCCCATTGCCCAGTTGGGAATGAAAATTGAAATAAAAATAGAAAAAATTATTGCGTAAAGTCCTTTGCATGGTCAACATTGATTTGCTCAGCTTTCTGTTGGCGATTGCTGGACAAATGGGCAATGTTTGCTTTAACTATTTCACGATTCGTGTGCCCCGATGCTCTTAACTAGTCCAAGGCTAAGTACATATATCCGATATCCAAGCAATTATGCAATTTAAATACAAAATTATGACAAGCAACTCTATTGACAGTGTTCCTTAAAATGAAAACGTTTCATGCATGAAATAAATTCAATTCATTCTAAGCACTAAAAGGTCATATATATTTGTTCGATATTTAAAAGCTAAATATATGCTCTGTTAACAACATTGAACTAACAAATTCGGAATAGTGTTGTTGTAGTCTTCAGAAGAGCTTCCGTACCTATTTTCTTATTCACTCACTTCTTCTTTTTGGTCCTTTTATACAAATCGGAGAACATCATTTTGAAATTCTGCAGAGAAAAGGCTCCCCTTTAACGTTAATTTAATCCTCAATATAGAGTTCAAATCAGATTCAAAATGTTGATGGAACTGCCCATGAATATAATGAGCGACTAAGAAACACAAATAAAGAAATCAAAACTGATTATGGATTTACACGCCATAAAACCACAGCGGAAACTAATTATTCATCAAAACTCAAACTACTGTGGAACTGACAGCAAAAATTGTGGCCAGGTGGACTTGATGTTCAACTGTAGATCCAGGAAGTTAAAACTATCACAATTATTTGTTTTCCTAATACGGTAATCTTTTCGTTAGCTTGACTGTTTCTTATTATTTTCAGATATCAGGTATTGTGTGAATTTATTTAGGAGTATGGCTTCGTTTTTTCAAACTTTTAAAAGCCAAATGAGTCACAAGTAAGTCATTATTATTACAAAAGACAATTACATTTTTAATCAAAAAATTCAGAGTTATTTATCTGTTTTGTTTGAATCTGAATACTGATTATATTTCCTTTTTAGCAAAGAATACTATACCATGTATAAAAATTTGCTATATTTCGAAAGAACAAGCGTATTGATTTAACAAACGAACATATATAAGGGCTTATATTTTCTATGGAAGGACTCCACAAGGGACCCAAATAGTAGTTCCTTCAGCCCAGAGCTGAATAGAGAATTATTTATAAATTAGTAAATAAAGTTAATACACTATAAGAAAGTTAAGGTATCAGAATCGTTACTCCTTCTACTAAAAAGATAGAAGTAAGCAATACATTCTATAAAAAGGACTCTCAAAACGTTTAGTTAGAGAGAGAGAGAGAGAGAGGGAGATTTCGTTTATCGCTAAGCTTCGTAGCTATTTGTTTTATCGTTCAGTGTAAGATGTTGAAATTGTCGATGGCCGGCGCTAATATTGGAGAAATTCGTTGTTATTGCAAAATGTATGTGAGTAGTTAGGAATGAATTCCCACCACATCATATAGTATAACTGAACGCACAATTTGTCTTTGTGCGCTCAACTATATAATTGTACTTCCCCTGTTGGCTTTCGTTATACTATCTTTTTTCCCATCGAATCTCCTCATAATTTCTATTCAAATTGTCGCTCATTTCAAACATGATTTGTTGAGCCCCAATTTGCCTCGAGCTTTTCAGTTTTCTACCTCTTTGCCGCCACGCCCCTCGCACTATCCCCCCGCCCCCTTGCCTTGCACTCACTCTGTGTGTGTGTGTGTATATGTGTGTTGGTTTGTTTGTTTCTAGTGCACTCTGAAAATGTTGAAGCGTTTTGCGTGTTTTGCGTAATCAATAGACAATTGGGACAATAGTATATAGAAAATATCTACGAGTGTGTTGTGCGTATCTGTGAGATTGTTTGTCTGCCTATTCACTGTTCACTGTGCACTGATATGTGCGTGTCTATGACATACTTTTGCATAATTTTATTAGCGCTACAATAACACGGCGTTTTCAATAAAAACAAACAATTAAAACGCAAACAAATGTCGCCAGCAGCCATGGCAGCAACGGCCCCGATCAACATCGAGCGTCACACGTTGGTCGTTTTATTGTTGTTGACGTTGTAATGGCAGCAACCAGCAAGCAGCAACAACAACAACAGCAACACGAACAACAGCAGCAACAGCAACAACAACAACAAAAGAAGTAAGCTAGCTGCCGGCAGCCACAATGAACAAATAAAATTATTTAATCGTCGACTGTCATAATTTGTAAGCCCGCTCGCTCGCTCGCTCTCCCCAAAAAAGGGTGAAGTATAGATACCGTATCTTATAGATACGAGCAGTGTAGCTCATTTTCAAGCTGCTTTTCAGGCTGCTGTTGGCTGCTGTTCGCTGCCATGGTTGCCATCGCTTTTGTTTCGCCCGCCTTTGTTGGGCCCACAATTGTGGGCAAGGCACGATGCGGCCGTAAATTTGTAAATCAATTTCACCCAAGTTGCAAATAAATTTGCAAAACAGCCAAAGGCGTTGAAGTACAACAAAACAAAAAGAAACCAAAAAATTATAGTACAACAACAATGGCAGCTAACGGCAAATGCCGCAACTGTACTTGGCTTGCCTCCTCAAATTTTTTCTTTGTGCTGCCACTGTTTTTGTTGTTGTTGTTGTGTGCTACTACTGGTAAAAACTTTTGCTGTTTGTTATCAGTGTGGCAGTAAAAACACCCAAGTGATGTGCAAATGTACACACACACACACACACACACACACAGAAAGAAAGAGAGAGAGAGATACGAGCATGTGGGTGGGCAGAGTACTGCCCTACAGTCCCAATTGCCTGCAAGGAAATCAATGGAATTGGATGCACACTTCCTTTACAAATAAAATCACTAACAACACTCGTATCAAAAGAAATACCCAAATATTATAAAATCAAACGCATTGAACTTACAGTATAAGCTAGCACTGGGCACACAATAGAAGTGCCTTCCGGCTGAGTAAGTTGGAAGAACCCAACAACACCAACGCCCCTACACCGAGTCTGCAGAAGAAACCGTAAACCGACCTTGCTCGACGTCTGCAGCGCTGCCGCTAGCCTTGAGACACTAGGATTTGGGTTTAAGTTCTAAGCTAAGCCAATGTCGATCTGTTATCGATGAATGAATGGGACCCTTATAAAGATTTTTAAAGCAACCACAGCTCCAAATACTTGATGGCTGCAGCCAACGACCAGCATTGGAAGCAGAGCGTAACACAAAAAAATCAAAACCTTATAATAAATCACTCTAAATTATTCCCAAATAATACTAACAATAATACTAACATTAGCTGAAGGAATTGAAAAAATAGAATATTAAAAAAGATTAAATAATACAATAAAATTAAAGAATGTACTGTAAATGGAAGAAATTTTTATTTTCAAGGAACTTTCAAATTAATGTTTAATAACAACTCCATCAAATTTGCGTACGCGAGTATAAATAAAAAATTAAATATACAAGTATTTTGAATATATGTTTATAAATATATATTCAATATATATTTTAATTGAAAACCAGAGAAATGAAAATGAATCAAGCAATGAAACTAAAATAATGAATTAGAAAAATTAAAATTGTTATAAACGAAGTGAACGTCACATTTATTTTGAGCATACTTTTAAAAAAAGTAATAAATGCCATTAGCTTTAAATAAGAATTTGAACTAGCATACATAGAAATAAAAAAAATATATATTACATATATATTTGAATAAATTACCATTAACACTTATGCAAACAATTGAACAATAATAAAAAATAAATTAATAATAATGTTGTCAACAGTATTAAGTAACGAAAATGGAATTTAATTTAGGATAATCACTTCCTAATCAGCCGCTAATATAGCTCTCAACATTGTGCGGACAGTACCAAAATAAATATGACTTGAATTGTTTTTTCTGAGTAATGGTTGCTCTTAAAAATCTCACAGTCTCGATGGGGACTGTAAGTGCGTGGGTGCACGTCCTCATACATATGCATGTCTTTGACAAAACTTGAGAATAATCAGCGGCAACAACAAAAACAACAGGCAGCCATATTTTAAAAGTGGCTTTCTATGTGATTTTCAAGAATTCTACTACACTTGGCACTGTTGCTGCTGCAGCTCCATTGCTGTTGTTGTTGTTGTTGTTGCTGTTGCCATACATTTATGCTTTTATAGTTTGTAGAGCACTTCTCAGATACACAGAGATATACAATCTGTTAGTTGAGATTGTGTTTGTGGATGGGGGCTGGGGGCTGGGGGATGGTGGATGGGAAAGAGGATAGGATTTCTGGGGATTGGCAACATTTGTTGCCTTCTGGCTGCTGCCATTTGGCTGCCAGTTGCCGCTTTGGCATTGGCTTTCTCTGCGTTTATGTGTGTGTGTGTGTGTGTGTGTGTGTGTGTGTCTGCCTGTAAGTAATTAAGCCCAGTGCGTTCTATGCCTGCCTCCCTGGCAAAAGTATTCGAGCGCAAACATTTCGCATCTATAAGATACACATGCCATATCTTTCCGTTGCTCTCTGCACGCGCATGTGTGTGTTTCACTGCGACTGTGTGTGGGTGTGTGTGTGTGTGTGTGCCTGTATTTGCTTATTACTTATTATTTATGCTGTCTGCTGGTTTGTCTGTCTGTCTCCGTCTGTTCCTCTTCCTTCTTGTGCGCTGCCATGTTTGTGTGCTTGTCATAATTTTGAGCATTTAACATGTTTCTCTTGTCAAAATTGTCAGAGTTGTCAACTTGTTTATTGCATTTAAGTTTGTCATGCATCCGAATCTCACTTTGAGTCTGACTCTGACTCTGAGGCTGATGCTGATGCTGATGTTGATTCTGACTGCGACTAAGCCTGGGACTGAGACTCACAGCGAGAGCCCTTTATGGCTCCCCAGCCAGCAGCAGAACTACGAATTGCCTTTTCTCTTCGCTCGTCCTCTTCAGATATTTTTGGCTTTAAATGTGCACAAGTTTTTCACTTTACACACCCGCATTGACATTGATGAAGTCGTTGTTGTTGTAGTCATTTTTGTTGCTGTTGTTGTTGTCGTTGGTACTGCTGTTGCTGTGCTTGTTGGTTGCTTGGTTATTTCTGTCGCCCTTTGTGGCTTTTGCATTTATTAGCAAGTGTCAAATTAGAAAAGAAATTTGAATATTTCATGCTTTGCTACTGCAACCAATACTCGTATGTGTGTCTCAACTATTGCCTGCAACTTCCATTGTAGGCACCCCGTAATGCATCAGAGACTGACTACAATTCTAAAAGCCAATTAAGGAGTTTCAATGTGTACACCATTTTTTGATATACACTACGCATATGCATTGCAAAATATCCTGTGCTTGCACTCGGGCCCCACGTTGGGCGCCAGTTGTTCCGTTCAGCACTAATTACACATTTGTTTTGTCATGCGTTCCTAACGAAACAGTTGTAGCTGTGACCAGCATATAAACTCATCAATGCTCCATTGCTCTTTGATAAGAATTTATTTTCAAAAATTTTATTTTCAGCAATCGGCCTTTAACTAAAATATCTCAACCAATACATACACTACTTCAGAAATGTGGAAATTAATATCTAATCTTAATTAACGTGTGTTCTGTGAGTCACTGTGGCGGCTTTACCCAAATATCATTGAGGTGTTCGAGCACATAGTCTGGTGTAAGCAACCATCGTTCGACATTCCCAGTGGACCAGGCAATAGCTAGTATCCGTGAAGTCTCTTTCATGCTGCTAAAGCGTACACATACCGGATATGCTCCCGAAAGACTTGGTTGTTTGATGTCGGCCGGCCAGAGCTCCAGCGGATCTCTAGCGATCAAAATAAATAGAAACACAAACGGTCTGTCCCTGAAAATCAAGGCCATGTAGATATTACCAGGATCAATGGCAATAGCTTGCGGTACACCACAATCAAATACTCTCCCCCCGAATGGGACGCGCTCTAAGTTGATTAAAAATCGAGCCTTCCATTTTGGCTTGACACCTCGGAATACGGATGTTTCGCAATATGCGGCATAAAGGCGTGTCGAGTCTTTCATAGAAAGGAACAAAAAGGAGCCGCATGCCGACCAGGCGGCAGATTGAACTGATCCCTTAACTCTGATCTCTTGGAGCCTCCATTCATTAGAGCCGATATGCCACATGCTGGCGCCCACCCCCTGAGCCGCACAAAATATCCAAGTGTACCTGGGGCTGTACCTTAGGATGCGATAGCCGGTGTTGCAGTTGTTGGGAAAAGGTAGCGAGTTCAAGCATGAGCCATCGTCAGGATCCCAGAGCAGGATGTAGGCGGTTCCCAAGGCTGCGCTGGCCAATATGCTGCCATCTCTATTCCACTGCACGGACGTCACAAAAGTGTGTCCACTGTTGCTCAGCAAATACATGGGAGAACCGTGTATACTCTTAGTGCAACCCACATCTAGCCAAATGAAAATGCCCGCTGCACAGCCCACGGCCCAGGTGGTGATGACCGAAGGACGCCAGACGACGCAGCTGACATGTTGTTGCTGTACATGTTCAACACAAGTGGGCATTCGATCGTCGTCGTAGAAGAGAAGCACCTTGTCCTCACCCGTAACCAGGGCCATCCAGTTCAGCTTGGGATGAGGCGCCAGAAATCTAATGGGCACCTCATCCCAGTTGGGTGTTTCCGTCCCATTCTTCAGCATTTCGGCCGAGGGATGCAGTATTCCGCTAAGCTTTTGATAGGTTTGCCATGCATTTACCAGAGAGGGGAACCTGGCAGTGAAACGAACCAGCAACTGGTTCCACTTGGTGGCAAAAAGCTGTTGAAAGCAACTCCACGAGTTCTCATATGGATTCCATATCAGTTGTGGCTGCACCTCGTTCCCAGTATCAGAAGATGTTGGCGCCAATTCGTTCGCATTCTCGGTTTCGTTGTTGTCCTCTGTTTGTGGAGCAGACATTATAAGAATTACTTACTTCAGAGATTTTCAAACAAACTGACTCCAAAAATAAAAAATCGTTTCCAAGTCGAACGCTAAACTCCCTACCAGTGTGTTGCTGCGATTCAACATTTTTACTTTGGGGAAAGGATCGTTCGTATATTACAGAAATTCAAGGATTTGATGAAGTTTTTTCTCTCCTTCTCGGCCACCTAGCTGCCATTATCACTCAATATACACAGCACCCAAAATTGTAAAAGGACAAAGTAGCCTTTTGCATCGTTTGTGCTTCAATGGATTGAACAGACGAGTTTCAATATTTCTCGTTACTTGCACTTACTCGGTCTCTCCTTAGCTAAGGACACATTTTATTCATTAAACCGCCATTTACTTCACAGCAGCTTGTACGACTGCTTTCCCATACTAACTTTGTGCCGTCAGAAATGTTTTCAATGTGTTCCGTCTTGTATTTTGAACGCATTCTGCACCACAAATTCATAAATAACAAAATTTGTTTTTCCTTGCAAAGGAGAGCACACAGGGTCGAGTTCGATTACAAATTGAAATCGAAGCTGCACGCTTGTAAATAATCGGAATTCAATATAAATTTATAATGAACTTTAGCAGCATGCAAAATGCAATCTTGTTTGCGAAGCCACTTCAAACGAAAAAGCGCACACAACTCAACTAAATCCCCTTTGTGCAAATACGGATTTATACCAATAGGAAATAAAAGCTTTGAACAAAAATACGAGTATATAGGGAAATATAAACGAGCAAAATACTCGTACTCGTAAAAGCAAACGAAAAGTTTGTTCTCCTCCCCCGCACCGTCAAGGGGAATTACAATCACAAGATGGACAAAATATATATTAACAAGCCAGTCAGATTTCTCATTAGCAACGGGACTTAAGCCTAAATTGTACGGTTTGTTCAATTGAAAAGCAAGCTTAATAATCTCAGTTCGAAGACTTAACTAAAATCAAAAATATAAGCGAACATATTTTCTTTGTGAGATTTATGGTACAAAATATTCGTTTTGTGACTTACTTATCTTTTTTATTTTTTTTCATTACCATGCCAGTCCAGTGCTTAGTATAGGAATCGTATACTCGAAAATAAACACGGATTTTGCATAAAAAATATTGCACATTTTTTGCTTAAGACATGGTTGGTAATATTTTTCCCATTTAAAAAAAAAAACTACAGTAAATATTTATATTTTTTAATACCCAAAGGCTTTTTTAGTTTAGTGAGTGTGTATGTAACACATAAGAAGGCTGGTCTCACCTCACAAAGCGCATACTTTCTTGATGAGTGTGACATGACGAGTATAAGACGATATAGCTATGCATCTCGAAGTGTATTAGAGCTTGAAAAACCAAAGTTAATGCTCAGGTTCTCCTTGAATCCAGAAAGAACAATTAGTGACTTTTGCATAACTTCCGCAATTCTGGCGACTTTGTGGAATTGGTTTTTTATTTAAAAGATTTAAGACTCCGGCACTTCATGTGTGTTTCACCTTAAAGCCGTCTATAAGTTCTACAGACAATCTTTCATCCATTCATTCCCTAAAATGCTTGATAGGTCTTCTTTGTCTCCAAATTTTTAGATTTTTTTTCTGCGCTACAATTATTATAAAACATATTTGAGTACTAATTGTTGAAAAAATTACTTTTGCTAGGTTTTGTTGAATAATGTCGAATGGGTCTAGCTCTTGAGATTTTCTTTGATGTATTATGTCATCCATTAGAAATGGGGTAAAGCATTACTTTGTATTATGTTTTTTTTTTTAAATGCTTTAAATTCGTTAAAATTTCAAGCAGATTTTGATTTCTTCCCGATAATTGGGATAAATGCTTCTTATGAGACGATTAGTTCTTAAAAGAACTGCTGTTGTATTTTCTATCTCACAACTTACTATTGAAAAAAGATTTAACAAAGCATCGCCATTGTACTGGCAGTTCCGTACTCTACTCGTACACTCGTACACTCTTTTCTTCTTAATTGACGCTTTGTGCGAAACATTTAAATGGGTTTTCAGATATTAGATTGTTGATGCGTTTTATTTTCTGTCTCTTTTCAAGTGTCATTTGTAGCAACAAATTGTAGCTCTTATTATTTTATTTAAATATGGATTGTTGTTTACATTTTGTTTTCAAATAACTTATGTAAATATGGACATCCACACACACACACATACATTCGTGCACATGCAGGGCATAGTTACGAGAGCAAATATTTGTTTTACGCCAGCAATAACAACAACTGGGACGAACAATAAAAACAATTCGTCGTCCAAAAGATAAAATGTGCCATAAATAAAATATTGAAAATAGCCAAAAATTATTAGAAACCAACAACAAACAAATCGTAAGCTAAAAACAAAAAAGTCCCAAAACCAAAAATAAAATAAATTGAAAATGTAACATCGAAACGAAACAGATTGTGGGATGCCCTTAAAAGAGTCAAAGCTCTAATCGATTGGGTCTTCCCATATACTCGTATATTGTAAATTATTCGAAAATATTATTACTTTCACGTTATCAGAACTACTAGGATGAGTGTTACAGATTTATTTTTATAACTAAACGCATGCTGTTTTATAATTTCGAGTGCTGTTAATGTTGGATTCAAGAGAATGTAAACTTTTCGGACTATGTGGATGTTAATTCAAGTACTGCTTCGAAAAGATGGACTGTTTTTGGTGACTTTTTTAAATGTAATTAAAGTTGTTGTATCGCAAAGGTATCATAGTTTGAAAATTACAATTTTGGTGCGTTCCATTGACTTTTCTGAGGTTGGGTATAAATATAGATAATAAGTATTGGCTTCTTTTTGTAATTTGCTGCTGGAATGCTGCTCTGACAATGACACTAAATATTAAAGCTATATAATAATTGTTGGGCGTCTGAGATTGAGCTTCGATTTCTCTAGGTCTGGCTGAGAAATTCGTACACACTAGTATATATGTACAACTAAAAGCATTTAGCGAAATTAAATTGGCCAAGCCTTTGCGGACAGAGTATTAACAGAACTTGCAACAAAAACCAATAGCAACAACAAAACCAACTTACAGTTGAACAACATTTTTGGGAATACTTGTATGTACATTTTTACATTGCACAACAATATGAAATGATTTTTCCTGCCATTGTTTATGAGTTCAATTTTACATTTGCCGCAAGTTTGTTGTTGTTATTGTTGTTGCTGTAATTGTCGGCTGAAAGAATTTGCTGGCAACGCGTTTCAATTTTTGTGGTCATTGTGGAGCGTCAGGTGAGAAATGTGAGAAGTGTGAGAAAGAGTGAGAAAGAGTGAGAGCTCTGCTCATTTAATTGAGGTCAGTTTCGAGCTGCCGATGACGACCGTCGAAGGCGTCGATTTTGGATGGTCGCAAGACGATCGGCAGTCGTGGAAGGGGGAGGGGGGGAGGGGGTGATGGAAATCTGTTTCTGGTGGCGGCAGTGCACTCGAAAGCGGCTACAAGTGACCTGTTTACACGCCAAACGAGATAAAAGCCACAAATTCCAACGCACCGAGCAACCAATAAATAAGCCAAGGCGACGGGCCCAAAAAAATAAACAACAACAACAAAAACAAAGACCATAAGCGAGCGGTAAAGAAGCGAAGCGCACGCTTAAAGTGGTAAAAGTAACGCGTCGTCAACATCAGCGTTGGCGTCAACGTTGGCGTCGTCGTCGGCGTCGTCGTCGTTGTCAGCGGCAGCATTAAAGTTGCCGTTGCTGTTACGTCACAAGCATCTCACAGATACATTTGCGTAGGTCGTCGCACACGTAGACGCGATCAAAACGCATCGACGTGCCAGCCAACTTCTCGTACATCAGCTGTCGCTTAGGGAGGAGCGTGAATGGCGTGAGCATCAAAAACTCACGATATACTCAGCCTGTACGATGACTCTTCATAAAAGTGGGAGAACAAAGTTATGCAAGCAGAGTATTATTTTTTACCGGATATTCTTTATTAAAAACATGTTCGGAGTTGGGCAATTATTTAATCTTATTTAATTAAACCTTGAAAGATGAATATTTTAATGCGAGATCTTGTTAAAGACCTCTTAAGGCACCTCAGCTGCTGGCCATTGTTTATGGTTAGGGTGTTGTCGTGTGCTGTACATGCCGATCTATAAGACTTTCAATGGTTGTGGATATATCGCGCAGATCTTATTATTGTTGATACTTTAAGAAGTTAATCTGAATAATTTCTGTAACATGATAATAACGTTATTAACCATTGCTCGCATGGTAATAATTTGGATGGAACTGAAATTTTGTTTTATCTCGCCAATGATTTGGGGTGAGAAAGTGTAGATCATGCACTTAATGTTATTTTAAAATGTATATACTCGCAAGAGCTCCGAAAGTGTAGCGGCATATGTTTGAAAAATATTTTTTAGCACCGAAAGCTGATTAAATCACAAGTACTTACTGTATACACTCATTCAATGACTTAATCGCAATTACGACCCTCCTCTGCGCTTCTCATATGAAGCACTGAGCTGAAGACAATTAAAAATAATCGTAGTTTTAGGAAAAATTCTGCCTGAACTTACTGTTTTGATTAGCATATATTTAATTAAGAAATTAATCATATTATTTGATATCGTCTTTAAAAATGAATCGACATTCAAGTTGAAATATCACAGAGAATTTCTGGGAAACAAATGTTTCTCAAGAGTGTCAAATCGATTTTAATTGTCATTGCAATGGAACTTTTATATGGTCTACTATTTCTTTATTATAACTTCATAAGGGATTTATATACATACCATGTAGAAAGTATAAGACAGTAGTAATGCTGATGAGCAGTTGAGCTGCAATGCGATTTTTCTTTATACCATCTCTAGATGACATTGTTCTGTCTTAGCCGTTGTCGTTGTTATCTTGCCATTGTTTTGTATGCCCATTGAGCTGCACTTACAAATTAAGTGAGATGCACAGATACAGATACACTCACACTTACTCACACACTCGCATGTAGGGCACTGGAAACAACCTGCTTGGATTACAGATTAACTTTTTAAAATTGTGACATTGTGCGTGTTGTTATTGCTGTTGCTGTTGCTGTTGCTTTCAGAGATGGGAGGCGGCGGCAGTGCGGCAAGAGTTAGCCCAAATCTGACATATAGACAGATGCTAGGCGATGACAATAAGCAAATACACACAAACACACACACACACACACACACACACTTTCTGTGTATCTGCAGGTGATGACATCACTTGTGTAATTTTGTTGTGTGTACATGACAAGCGGATTTGCATCAAAACGTGCAACAAATTTACAAGATAATCAACACAACACTACGCATGGGGCACCAATGGACTGACAGGAAGGAGTGTGTGCGAGAAAGAGAGAGAGAGAGTGAAAGTGGGAGTGAGAGGGAAAGGAAATTGAGATAGACAGCAACAATAAACGAAATACTGTCTGTGTGCAACACAGTCAGCCAGTCAGGGAAATGAAATGAACATTTAATATTTATTTTCCAGCATTTTGAGGTCTTGAGGCATTTTTATGGCAGCCTCCGTTGCCTTCGACGCTGCTGCATTCAAATTGTCAGCAAGTGTCGACTGGCAGCTCAATCAGCACACTGTCAACAATAACAACAACAATAACAATAACAATAACAAAACATGCATCTGCATCTACAATACTTGTAACATCAAAAGTGGCAAGTTAATTAAATGAAATTACATTTGGGAGCTATTTGCAAACAGACGGTACGGCTTGAGAGGCAGCCGCAGCTTTGGTTTCAGCTTCGGCTGAAGCTTCAGCTTTTTATTTATGGGATTCCTTGCACTCGGCCAATTCTATAATTCTTAGCATAGTGCGGGTTGTTGGCTTCTGAGCAACTAACTCTGCCAAGACAGAGACTGGAATAGTTGCGTATAAAATTATATGGAAATTTTTTAGAAAGCAAATCGATTCTTCTGTTAAAGTAAATGGATAAAAATAGAATGTTGTTAATCGTCTATCTAAGAAGTGTAAGTTGAAAATTAAGCGCTTTGATTTGTAGATTCATTTCCAATTTTGTATTTAGTGCCTCTTTCATCATGGCCCTTGCATATACAAGTATTTCATCGATTCAACAGCTCTATGAAAAGCTGCGTACAAATCCTAGCCCAAAAAGTCAGAAATCGATTATTTCCGTATCAAGCAATTAATTTCTTGATTTTAAAACTAAACATGCTTTTCTTTTTGCTCTCAACAACTCTCAACAATTTAAGAAGAATTTCTCAAAAACAAAAACCATAGAAAATTCACATTTTGAAGCAATTTGTTAATGCATTTTTATCATTTTTGTTTTTACTGCAAATCAGCAATGAGTTGACAGAAGAATAATTATTTATTCTTAATTTGTATTGCTTACAGCAAAGCAAGGAACTTAACTTTGAGGAACTTCCAATCGATTATGAAATTATAACCACAAAACAAAGGAAACGGCAAAAGGAATATAAAATATTTCATTCAGTATTGGGGCTTAAGGCTCAGGAGACTTCAAGTGCCTGATCGTATGGAGCCGAGGCAGATCCAGACTGTGTGGCTAGGCCGGGGTCAGTCTAGGTTTTGGGGCCTGGAACGATCGAGACATACCTATCTAGCATAAACTAAACAATGGTAGTCTTAACTTTTAGCTTAGCAAGAACGATTATATCAGTCAATCGTTTCCAAGAACACCCGCTTATTCGATTTTTGTAGTTTGTTGCATTTAATAATTCTCTCTAAATATTTCATGCATACCATCTACTCGTATACCTCAATTAATCATGTCTAGTTGTGAAATGAGCAAAATTATAAATCAAGCTCGATCACTGATTATGCACAATATCCGCAAGCAATGCTCAATAATTGAGGGCCCACTGTGCGCCGCATGCCAGCGGATACTTCTGATTGTTCCGATCGGCCCAATCACCATCAAAAATTCGTAAGAGAGTAAGAGTGAGAGAGGAAGCTCGAGATAGACTTTTACTTAACGTTTCGCTTTAAATGCGAGAGAGAGGGGAAGAAAACAGAAACAAAACAAAAAAATTCGTCTGTTTGTTTTATGCGCATAATTCGAAGTTTATTTTTATGTCTTATTAATTTTACATAAGCGGACGTCTTTGTTGCCGCATCTCTGGGAAAATGGCTCGCACGGCTAATGGTGCTGCATCTCCGAGCAGTTGTTGTTGCTGTTGCTGTTGTTGTTGTTGTCGTTGTCGATGTTGAAAGATGGGCAATTAAAAAGCCAAAGTAAAAGTTTAAAAGGTTGCAAGACTTTTTCATTTTTTCTTGTTGTGTTTTTTTTTTGCGTTTTGTCTTGGCTTTTAATCAGAGCCCTGCCGTCCAATTCAGTACAACAACAACAACAGCAAGAAAAGCCACAACAACAGCAACTGCCAACTGTAATTGAAGCTGTTTATGAGGCGGGTCTGTCTGATTCGTCTTGTTAGGGCTCTCGGCCTAGCAGCAGGTGGTGAATGAAATGTGAAATGCCAGGGACCGGAGTGCATTCGGGCGACCTTTAATAACAAAATGCTGCCAATCGAAGCTCATACGCATATAGATTTCAAATCATTTGACAGGAAACAACGCATGTCATCAGCTGTCCATGGTGTGGGGGAGGGGTGGACGTGTCGGAAAGAATTGTGGGTCGAGCCAATCAAAGATTTGTCAAAATGTTTCAAGGCAGAACCAAATATGGGCGGCAGCGTAACTTTCAACTGCCAGGCAGATTGTCGGATTAGCAGATTGTCAGATTACTCTGAAGTGCAGACAAGGCACACACACAGACACACACACACGCAGTCCTATGCAGATGAACAGAGGTGTTCATTTCAATATGGAGAGCTAGAGATTGAAAACTTTAAAACCTCCAATCAAAGCTGATGTGCAATAGGGTCATAAAAAAAACACAACTAAATATTGCAAATAATGCAACAATGTTAAAGAAAGCAAAATAAAATCAATGAAATCTGTGTTAAAGTACTTGTAGATAAATAAAAGAAATGAAAATAAAGCTAAAAATTGTGAAAAAGGGTAAATCAAAATGTAATTGCGACAGTGCAACAAATGCATGTTAGCTGAAACGAAACTACAATTTAATAGAAACAGTCAAAAAATGAAGTGCATAACAAAAACCTAACAAAATTGTTATAAAACTAAAAATAAATAATAATACAAAACAAAGGGAAGGTATGCGAAAGAGGAAATGTTTACTAAATTCCAACTGAAGTGTGCTCAGATAGTTTCTCTATGAAAATGCTTTCCATAGTTACACACCAAATACAAATAAAACTAAACTAAAAACAGTGAAATAAAATAAAAATGTAATTATAAAAATTGAAATAGAGCCAACATTAAATTAAGTATCTTAGCAATAAAAGGAAATTAATAAAAATATATTATTACTGTATTTTAGTTAAAATTAAATATAGCACACGTAATCATAAATAACGTATAAAATAAGAATTAGTGAGAATTTGTAGTCAATAAACGATATATGAATGCCTTAAAAGTAAACACTATTTTGAATAAAGATATAAGAATGGGAAAACATTTGTTTCGAATGTGTGTGTTTTTTTTAATAAATGATTTAAAAATTTAAATATGCAACTTTTTATGTGTTTAGGCTTGCCATAAATAATATCTGCAGAGTGATTTGGTCGTCCATTTGTATATTTATGATCGTGATATGGTAGACGGTAATTCGAATGGAAACCATTCAAACAACCCGCACTGTATACTAGTTTTCTACACTTGTGCGTCTGTCAGTGTCTGTCAGTGTGTGTGTGTGTGTGTGTTGGTGTGTGTGTGCGTGTTGGTGTGCGTGTTGGTGTGCGTGTGTTTGAAAGTGGCAACTGCCATGTGCGTCGGCACCCATTGAGAGCTCTGCATGCCAGCACGATTAAAAAGCCATCAAAAATGTTTGGCTCCTCTGGTCTGAGGGTCTACGGCTTGTCTCAAGATGTGGCTAAAGATACGATACTTGTCGAAAAAAAAAAAACAAAATTGAAAGCGAAAGCCGAAAGCTGCGCATGCGGGCAGCGCTCTATAAAAGTTGGTTGGCCTGCAGTTGTCGCTGTTAGCAGCAACCGGCAACACGCAAACTGCACGCAGCACCAGAAGCAACTGCCACAACTACACTAACAGCAACAACAACAACTACATTATTAACAAGCGCCCCCATCAACAAAGTGAAGAAGTGAAATAAAAATGTTGCGCATACGCCCGGTTGGCGTAGCGTTGTTGCTTTGCCTAACAATGCAGCTAGAAATTGCAGCTGGTGGCAAGCAAGGTAAGTGAAAAAGCTATTTGGCAATAACTCATTATATCTACTCGAATATTACACGTAGCACGCCAATTTGGCAATCAGAACTTTGGAAATGCTTTGGGCACTGGCGCCTATCCGGGCGCCATATATCCCGGTGCATTGCCATATCCAGGCAGTCCGCCAGGCTGTCCGCTCTGCGATGCATCTGTCTATAGCTATTGCTCCCACAAAGTGGTCCACGATGCCTGTTGCTGTGACTTTGCAGGTAAAGGTGTTCAACAAAATAAAATCCTATGCTAACATTTCAAGCGAATCGCATCCCATTTGCATTTAAAATCCATTCCATATCTATTTACTCGAGCTCGTCTATTTATTTATTTTAAAGAAACATTTCATTGTCTTTTTGCAAACTTTAATCGTAGTTAGGGCATTTTCATTTAATCATATATCTTTGCTATACAAATTCGACGAGCATTGGAGGATTAACACACCTAGTATGAACGTCTAGACTTCGGACTTAAAACTTGACCACAACATGCCTCTGGTGCTGTTGCATAGTAGGAACCATAGGTGGAATAAATACCACAATACTACTTATCTGTATGGTAGCTAGAATGTCGCAGTTTTTTTTAAGTATTGACAATATGGAGGGAGGAATGATATTCCGCAGTCCATAGTCGCTGGCGCTTGGTTTAAAAATTCTGCAACGCCGGCTTTTTGGTTTTTATGGTTTTAGGGCTTTTTTGGTTATTATTTCTGTTCTGTTTTTTTGTTTTCGTTTTTTGTTTTTCATTGCATTCCGGCTGCCATTAAGGGTCTCATGGTCTCATTATTCATGCGCCATTTTTAATCGCCGCATTTATTACCTGCATAAATGCCATTCAATTCAATTTCCTCTTAATGCATTTGTCGCCTGCTCTGTGTGCTCGGCGTATAAAAAATTAATTTGCGTTCACAGGGTCTGGGAAGCCGCCGCAATGCCTCTACTATGACTGTGCGCTGCTCTACGCCAAAACCTGCTATGAACACTCCCTGATTAAGAACTGCTGCTGTAGTAGTCCCTATTGAAGTCAGAATCGGCACAACAACAACAACAACAGCAACAACAACATTGGAATCGACGCCGGCATCAGCTTCGTTGCTTATCAGCGCACATTTTTGTGATTTGTTTGCATTTTATTTAATTTATTTATTTATTTAACTTTGCGTAATTTATTAAAATGAAAATAACAACAAACATGCATTGTAACTTTAAGCCGACATTAAAATAAATAAATACTATAGTATATATATGTGTATATACTTCTATAGTGTGTGTGGTATATATATGCACATATTTAAATATACGAGCACTCGTATACCAATAGTGCATACATTTGTATGTATTTTTAATGCACAGGGGAATTTTGCTTAAAATTTGTTTGCCTGCGCTTCGAGCAAATGTTTGAGCTGCAATGTAAACAGCCAGCAATTATGCAATAAAAGCGCCTACGTGCGGTCCATAATTGTTAATCGAATTGAATTGAATTTAATATTAAGCGCTAATTAAAAGTGTCTGCCAGTCTCTGACTCTGACTCTGACTCGGGCTCTTTAACCATCTATATATGTATGTATACGAGTGCTCGTATAGATATGAGAATGTATGCGCGTATAAACGAGTAATAATAATGGATCTGTGGTTTTTGGACCGACTCCCAACCAACCCATGTCGCAGTCTATAACTACGCCTTCACATGGCCACCTGTTTATTGAGGTAAGGGCAACAAAAATTATTTCGAAATTTGTATTTGATTCAGCTCTTATTTAGCCTAGTTAATTTATTATTTTTGTTTTTTTGCTGTTGGTTGGTTGGCAATTAATATTAGCCTAAATGCTTAAAAAGCGTAGGTTAGAAAGGGTGTACATATTATAGCCTAATAATGCAAATTTATTAATTATATGAGCCTCTAATTAAATCTATACTTTTATTTCATTTACTTTTATCGAAATTGATTTATAATAAGAATTGGTATTTACGAATTCATCATCCTCCAGTACTAAGTTTTTCAGCGAACAAGTTTGTTTGCATGCAGGGTATTTCACAGTCGGGCTTTGATTTAATTGAAACGTTTTTATTGTGCCACACTCGTTATCATTTCGAAACCTCTCCAAGTATATTAAATGAATTGCATATTCGTTTATTTTTCCGGCTTGGTTTTATTTATTGAAACAACGCAGATGCTCATCAGCTTTGAATTTCTTCAAAATTGTTTTAAAACTTACTTCCATTCCACAACTTATATACATATTTGTTTAATTTGTTTAATGTTAAGCAACATTTTCTGCCGACTCCATATGTCTGCTCGTAATCATTTAATTTGAAAACACTTGTTTTGACAACATAATACAATAAAGTGTTAACTTAATACAAAAATTCGTATAAAAAGCTTGTTTAAAATCCATTTCTTACATTTATCATATTTCCCATTTCTTTTGCATTTATTCCTCTTTTCATATTTAAGTCCATTGCTTTATTTCTACTTACATTTATTACGATTATTTTTTCAAGAATCAACAGTTTTAGTTTCGACATTCATACAAGCAGAAATTATATCAAAATAAACAGGAATTCTATTTTTCTTTGAATATTTAAATAATTGAATGGCTACAAAATTGTATTTCAATTGTTAATAAGTATAGCGACTGTGTTACTTTAAATTGCACATCTCATTGTTCAAGATTTGAAGGCATATGATTTAAAAAGTTTTTCAACGGAAAGTTTAAGGCCCCCCTTCCATTAAAATGTCACCAGCGTAATCTATCATCGACTCTTTCCATGTTTTTTATTTGCAAAGCCATTCGATGCAAGCTTTTCTACTATGTGTTTCACCCATCAATCGTCTATTAGCATTCTATCGACATTAAGCAACATCTCTCTCGGGAATTTCTATCAATATAAGAACTGAATATCTAAAATGTTTGTAACAAATGAATTCATGCAGTTTTTTTCAATTTTCCACTGCCCTCAAATACCGAATCAGCTTTGTTTAAAAGCACGAAAACCTTTCACCTTCGAGTATATTTCCGCCAACCTCATTTTCAATAAAATTTTATGAACATATATAATGTAATATATTTATATTCATGCTCGGAAATGTTGGCATTTTTCACTTAAAAATTGAATACTTGTATCAACAGCTATTTAATATTATTTTCTTGTCCATTATCTAATCCACAAAATTATGTGCGTTAATAAATTATTTTAAAGCTCATTATCAAAGCGGAATAGTAGGTAGAAGAGGAGGTAGGGCAGGAGTTGACTTATAGCCATTAAACACAACTTTCCATTCACATGCACGCTTAATTTTATTTTAATTAATTAATTTGAGCGCAGCTTAATATGCAAAAACAAAATATGGATGTAAATGAAAAATAAACAGAAAGAAATACACGTCTTCAAGCTTCATAATACATAGTAGCAGCCAAAACGCTTAGATGGAATAAACAAACAGATATCTCAAAAAAAAAACAAAAAAAAAAAGAAATGCATAAATTCATGAACGAGTCACTCGCTATGCTCGGAAGGAAAACAATTCAAACGACTGTTGTTGTTGTTGTCGTTGTCATCGATTATCAAGCAGAAATAAAAAGACAGACTGAAAAAACTATTAGGCCAAGCCACAGATTCTACACAGCTGCCTCAACATCTTGCCCATACAGTGGGACTAATTCGAAAGAAATGCTTAAGAAACTATGTGATTGGCATTCTTTTCAGCTGATGCGTATAATCTTATATCTCTATATATATTTGCATACTACTTATAATCTATTATCGAAATATGAAATGCTGATGCTATTTTATTCTATTCACCCATCGCATTTTAATAATTCAGTTGGGAACAGTTTGAGTTCGAAATATCTATTACAATTTGATGTCAGTTTTTTCCAACGTTTTCTGAACAACTAAAAATTTCAGAATCTTGCATTTTTCATTTCTTAGTATATTTTTTGATTGTGGTTATAAATAAAGATCGAAAGACATAAAAACATAAAGAAATATTATATAATTGGTATTGGTAAACAAATCTGCTGCCTACCCACACATTCTTTGTGATAAATAGGCTTTAGTGTTAAAAATATAAAAATGAAATAAAATCCTTCTGTGCTAGCAATTTATAAATTGTTTAAATAACAATTAAGCGTTTGAATATTTTAACAATATTATTTTAAATTGTTATATCCCGCAGAACACAGAAGTATACAAGTACATGACAGACCAAAAGTTATACGAATATGTACATATATGGTTAACATAACGAGACGAATTAATATATATATATATATTGTTTGTCCGCCTGCCTATTAAAATAGGCGATTCGATTATTGTAAATGACTTCGGTACGTTCCTATAGCTATAACTATTTCCTTTAACGGGCAATGGGGAAAAATGTTTGTAAGCAGCAGGAAGTTTTAGAGAACGTTTTAAATAATCCATGCAGATCAGACGAATGATGAGTATAGTATAGTAAGTTAGTCGAAATTACATTTTGTATTTAAAATAGTGCTTCCCATATTGATTCCACTGTGTCTCGTGGTCGTTGCGGCCGACGTCTCGCTTTCTTTATGCGATTGCCATAAATCTGAAATTAAAAAAAGCGCACAGAAAAAAAAAATGAAATAAAAACAAAAATCTTTCGTAATCCATAGCTAAAAAATTCCAATATACAAAACACAGATATTAGCATATTACATAAGAATTTTCACTTTCAGCGAAGAAGTGGAAGGAGATGAAGGAGGAGAATGAGAGGAAATCATCCAAAAATACTTTTGCTTGATTAACATAAATCTCTCTATTAAGTGGCCGGCATTTTGAACGACCTTCCCGCTATTGGGGGCGCAACAATTGTCAACGACCACGCCCCACCACTTGGCCATGCCATTGACAGTTATTGGGCGAAACAAATTCCACTTCCTGTGCTGTTCCTCCCCCGCCTCCTCTTATGTGTCTCGAGCCTTATCTCGCTCTCTTTCTCTCTCTCCCTCTCCCTCTTTTTTTATTGTATTTTTGCAAACTGTTAAAAAAAGAACGGACGAGGGGGAAAAATGGGAAAAAAGCAAGACGTCGTCATCGGCCAAGATAATCACAAAAGTTTTGTAATAATTTCAATTTTTTCTGCCACACACACACATACATATACACATACACATATATACATACAAATAGCGTTTGCACTTTTCCAACAATTTGGCTAACTTGCTCTTCTTCTTGTTCTTAGTCATCTTGTTCCTCAGATACTTGGTGCTGGTCTTCCTCTTCTACTCAAAGCTACTCGTCTTTGGGGCAAATGAAACCTTTAATGGATTTCAAAAGCAAAATTTATTTTGACAATGACAATGAATTTTTCCTCTTCTCCTTCCCGTTTGTGTATGTGTGTGTGTGTGTGTGTGGTTGCTTCATTTTATTTTATTTATTCATTTTTTGTCCTCATCGCTATTGTTGCTGTAGTTGTTCTTGATGTTGTTGTTGTTGTTTATTGCTGTTGCAAAAGTTTTTAATGAGTGCGCGTTGAAATTTTATCTGCGCTCAGCTCGAGCTGCGAAACTTGCCGTTTTTTCCGCTTCTGTTGCTACTCTTGTTGTTGTTGTTGTTTTTTTATTTTTATTTTTTTTTCATTTTCATTTTCATTTGGTATCGTTTTTGTTTCGCCCGCTTTATGAAGTAAAAACGCTGGCACGTTTGCTTCATCAAATGCGCTTAATTAGAATTAGCATTGGAATTCGGGTGTTGAGAATGTGGCTATTGTGTAAAAGTAAAGTAAACAAACAAACAAACGAGTGAAGAAACAACAACAACAACAACAGCAACAAGAGCAACAACAACAGCCGCAGCAGCAGCAGCAAATAAAATAAAAACAAAATAAAATAGACGAAGCGTTAAAAACAACGAACTACGTGCGAGCGTGAAAACACGGTCTGGGCATGAATCCGGATCTAGATTTGGATGTGGGTCCGGGTGTGGGTCTGGGCCTGGGCCTGGGCCTGGCCTGGTTGGGTCTGTGTTTGAGATTGTGATTGAGGCTAGTCTAGTACTAGGGGCTGGGTGTTGCGATAGCAACAAAATTGCATGGAATTTGTCTCGAATGACAAACGAATTACATTTCTAGCACGCTAACAGGGAGAAGGGGCAGCATCCGGCAAAGCGTTTTAAAGTTATTACAAAAGGGTTCAAGTGATTGAGGTCCCTGTCAACAGACCAATAGTGCTGGATTAGTAATTGTAATGGTCTGTCATGACAACCACGCACAAATTAAAGCCAACCCGATTATAATGCCAATATTAGGCACCACACTAAAGCCTTTACCTTATAACATCTTAAACTGGAAGCCGATAAGATCCATGGTGAAGGGCTGGTTTTTTTTTCTGTTTTATGAAATCATGATTTTGATTTCTTTGATTCAGTTGAACGATGGGCGGGGGTCTTGTTTATGTTATTTTCTTCTTATTGGATGAATGTCTTTTATTTGGATGAAAGTCCGTTCTAAGCCATTTATCATAAACAATATCATAAGCATAACTGCTACGTAAGTGGTTTATGGAAATTCAAACCGCAAAAGCAACCTATTAAATAAATGCATATTTAAAGGAATCTATTCCAAACTTTAAGCACATTTTGTGGCTCTAGTAGTCGGGGAAAGGGTAAGAACAGCTTAGTAACATGATTAAATTTGATTAAATATTAATTTTAATCCATTAAACTCAAGCTGTAATTTTGCTCGAAAATATTTTTTAAAGAATGTTTTGTTTTAGCCCAAAACAGTGCTATAGGAGTTGGCCTTAGCTTATCTTTTAAGGAATATGAAAAAAAGGCAGGGACAATTACAACTTGAGGTTTATTTTTGATCAACAAAATAAAATTTAAAGAATAATCATTTTATTTTTTTGAAGTAATGATTATTGGTTAAGTTGTTAAATAAAATTGAAAATAAATCATTATTACAGTCCCTGAAAAAATCAACGATTCGGGGCTTGCAGTTATAGTGTGGCTTCACTATCTAGGACCTTATCAGTTATTCCAAAACCTACTTATTAAGTTAACAACTCAGAGAATCTAAGGATTATAGACGTCCGATTTGCAACTTTAAATTTTAACACTAGTTTCTAATTTTGTCGATTGTTGGTTGGCGTGGAGTCTGGCGTTAAAGTCCGCTTCGAGTAATTTTTTCATACTTTATGCTCTGTGCAGCTTTGTCTTCTCACTATCCTTGTTCACGCTGTTCCTCATTCTGCCTCTCCAAGCTGCTAGACTCCTTGCTGGCCCAACTCTAATTCCCAAGTTCAACAGCCATGCCAAAAGTCCAATGCTCTGTTAGGTCTTATTACATAATCTCCACTCACAGCGACGCACAGAAATAATTAAAGCAAATTTGTTACCCTTTGCTTGGTGGCCAGCTACTCGTATAATAGGGAGATATAAATAAAAAATATTGCATGGCTAATTGCAAGCACGGGCCAATGGCCAATAAGAAAAGCAAAGCCGACAAGTTTTGCTTGTGCAGCTTCCCAGAAAGAGAGATGGGGGCAGAGGCAGAAACAGAAACAGAGACGACGACACGGACTCTAATGTTGCGTCATCCAGCCATCGAGCGGAATATTTGAGACATGCTTTGTGGCATACTCGTATTGTTATTGTAACTATCTGTTTCTATAGCTACATACTATAACTATTGATGGGCCATAGAGTTGGCGTGTGGTAATTAAAGGCGCTAAGTCTTTGGCTAATGGTCGCATCTCTCACTTGCGGTAAATTAAATTCGCATAAGCAAAATCAGCAAAGCAAAACAAAATGAAATGGACGACGACGACGACGACGACGACGACGACAATGAAGAGTCAAGTGTGAAGAATGAGTGAAGGGAATGGAATGGAATGGTATGGGGTGGGAACAGGAACGGGGAAAGGAACGGGGGCAGCGTCAATGGGCCATGACAATGCGGTGACGATGAGCAGCAAAATGAAACGACACAAAACGGGCATAACTAACGCTTTCTGCTTCGACAGCTTCATTCGAGCCAAGTCATCAGAAAAGCGGCGAAGGCAATCATTATGACGACGATGATGACGCTAATGATAATCATGACGATAATCATAATGATAATGACAATGACAAACATGCCAGGCAATTGGGCAGCTGCGGATTTCATGTGAATCACAAACTAACAATTAAATACAAATCAAATTAAAATTAATAAGCGCACAAGCTGAAGAGAGCCAAAGAAACTAGAGTGAGGAAATAGCTAACAGTGAGGGAGAGCGATGGAGAGCGAGCGAGAGAGAGAGAGAGAGAGCGAGAAGCGCAAAGTAAATAAAAGTTTGTTATGGTCATCAAGAATTTGACGCAGCTGGGAAAATGTTTGCCAATGCAATGAATAATTCGCCAAGTTTCAGAACACTTTGAGAAAAAGTGCCCCCACGTGTAATATCGATGAGTTCCTCGACTACAGACTACAGTTTGGCATCCAAATATTGAAGCACACTTTTGCTTTGAGAAAATGTTGGGTGCAAAGTCTTAAAAATGTGGGAGAAAATGTTAGCTCGGTAGCAAGAAATATTGATAAAAATTATATTTTCCACATAAATTGTCAATCAGAAATCAAAAGTTAAACAGTTGCATAAAGAAAGTAAACAGAAAGTTCTTAAGTAAAAGTGCAGTATGCATCTGATCATGGCTCGTAATTATTTTCCAAGTGTACTTGTATGTATGTTTATTTGTGTGTGTGTGTGTGTGTGGCACTTATTGTGGTTTCAATTCCAGTTTCATTTCAACTGCCAGTAGTGGCACAATAAAAGACATCAAATTAATTAAATTAGCCATAAACAAAGCGAAAGGTGATTAATTAACCAACGAATTTATGCGCACAATGAGAAAGCGGCCACTGTCCGACTGTTCCGAATACTCTGAAGGCCCCTCACCGTCGCACTCGCCCTCGCCCTCGCACTGGCCCTCGCCCTCGCCCTCCCCCACATCATCATGCTCTTCCTCACCCTCATCGCTCATGGCTGCATGAGTCGTTTCATGAATCTGGCCATTGGTATGGGCCATAGCTATGGCTATGGCTATGGCTATGACTATGGCTATGACTATGGTTCTGTGCCTGGGCGTTGGCTCGCAACTTTTGTGGCCACTTGCTGAGGAATATGGAAAACGAGTTCAGTTGCGTTGAATTCATTTGCCTTATTTAGTCATTCATTAATATTTTTTGGTCTCCCTCCACAGCCGCACTCGCACTCGCAGTCCCAGTTGTAGTCGTCGCTTTTGTTAGTTGCTCTTTGCTTGTTCTCCCTTTGAGTTTTCCAGCTATTCATGGCTATGTTAGAAAAGTACAGGAGTATTACAATTATTCCATTGCATTTGTGACACACAGAAGTGGCAACAAATGTACATAAATGTCCTAATTAAAAACTTGAAAACTCGCCAAAGTATATAAATGCTTATTTACGTCTTTTTAGCATTAAATACAGTTATGGAAAAATTCAACTTTTCACTACCTTCATTGAAGAAAACATAACATTTGTTCATTGTTTTTCTTTCTTTCATTGTATTAATAAAAAGAAATGGGTAAATGACTTCAACAGCAATCTTGCTAGTTTTATTAATTTGGTTCAATAAATTGAAGCTGTATACTATTACAATAAACCTAATAGCAAAAAGTTAGCTTTTATTCTTAAATTTAGGAATTCCAGTGCCAACATTTTTAGGAAACATTCAATCAACAATAGCAATATGTTCAGCTAATTGCTTTATAAACTAAGCTAGTGAAACACTTCTTGATGGTCTAATAATATAACAATTCTAAAACTTATAAAATTGCAACTTATTTTATTTACGTTTATTTTTTTGTTGTTGTTTTAGGTACTTTTCGTAAAACTCTTGACAAAACCGATCGATTTCCAGCGAAGGAATCAATCATGAAGTTTAAATGAAAAACAGTTGCTTATATACAAGTTTATACATCAATGTGTTGGTGTCTATTTAAATCACTAGTTGTGTTTATATCCGAAATATTTTTGAACCACTTTATTAAAAAGTACTATTACAATTACTATTACTTTTAATATTCTATTAGATAGACGCAGCTCAATCAAAAGCTCAGTCTTATTACTATAAAAACAAACAAATTACAATTACTATAAAAATAAGCAACTGTTTTAGGTTTGCTTTTACTATCGAAAAGTGTATGGAATCATATAAAAATGATTTATAACCGATTCGTAGATCGGAAACTTTATCTCACGATAGTTTTAGCCAAAGTTTTACAAACTCAAGTGTCTACTAAAAAACCAATAAAAACAACCATTCGCTAGTCTCGAGCTGCATCCCAAGTCTTTGAGAAGCAGTTTTTCAATGGGCAGCATCTGCCTGCAGGTAATATCCTCGATCCATGAGTAGACCTACTTACAAACTCGTAGAAATTGTTGCTAGGGTGTATTAAGTTTGTTCAGTTCTTACTGCTTACTGCTCTCTTTTTCATATTTTTTCTGTGTGCCTAGCGTTTTATTTCGTTTCGTTTCATATCGTATCGTATTGTACTGTTTGTTTGCTTCGCGGCTTTTGTTTGTTGATTCGCTGCTGCTGTTCCCCCATTCAGTTCGACGCTTTTAATTAATGTTATTAAAAAGTTGAAATGCACAAACGGCAATGGCAATGACACCGTCCTCGCAGCGACTGGACGACGGCACAGGCAGAGGCTGAAGCTGAAGCTGAAGCTGAGACTGAGGCAGAGGCAGAGGGCTGTCGGAGGCACTGCAACCCTTTCCATTTCGCCTTCAATCCTTCTTTTTTTACGGCTCACACGCTTTGGCCATTTGCTTTCTGGCTCTTACGCTCGTACACTTTGCTTACATGTTGTTAAATCGTTTCTTTCATATTTACACATGTTCTCTCCTCCCTTCCACACAAGTCGGTCTCGTTTTGTTGTTGTTGTGTTGTGTTGTTGCATGTTGCTTTTGTTGCATACTTTCCAGCATTGCCAATGGCGTCCATTGCGCATTGTTGTGGACCATGTTGATGCTGTCGTTGTTGCTGTTATTGTGGCCGCTCGATTTTCACTTATTTCATCAACTTCTGCAATTTGCCGCTGCACTTCAAAAACCTCTTCATTCCATTCCCCATCCCCCATCCCCACACGACCACTACCGATGCGACCCGGACGAGACCAGACCAGACCAGCCAGCCAGCCAACCATCAGACAGCCAGCCAGCCCGGCAACCCACATTCCCCAAACCAATTGTGTAAATTTGTCATTTCAGTCAGCGAAAAATGTAATTTGCAGCAACAATTGCCGAAAGTGGTATTTTGATTAATCGTCGATTTACATGCGCATGCGGAAATGCAGAAAAAAAGAAATACTATATACACATACATATATACATATACAGATATATATATATACTTGTAGTATATGAAAAAATCAAAGAAAAAAATGGCAGAGGCACGGTAAGGAAAAGCCCGCGACAGTAAAAGCCTGACAGCGGCAGTGGCTGCGGCTGCGGCCAAATGTGAAAAAAAGATTGGGAAGTGGGGAGTGGAGAGTGGAGAGTGTGGGAATTGTGTTGATTTTTGCATTTTATTTCAATTTTTATTTACTTTTAAGCGCGTTCTCGCACTCACTTGGCCGCGCATCCTGAATCTGAAGCTCAAACTCCTCCCGCCTGTTTGCGCAGCACGCGTCCATCTGTGTGTGTATTTTTGTATTTGTTGTATAAAATGTGCTTTTAGCTATTTGCTCACTGCCCAGTCGTTGTTCAATCTGCAATGTGGTTGCCCATCATCGACATCGACATCAACATCAACATCTGACTATGGCCAGTCATCATAGCCATGTTGAGTGCCAGAGATGGGCATCAGAGCGTGAGTGTGTGTATCGAGACATCGTTGCAGCCTTTCTAATTGAAACAAATCGAATTCAGAGTCGCGTTTCCCGCCTAGACATCTGCAATCAATGCAGATGCGGCTGCGAATCGCTGTTTACAGATAAATTCAGGTGCATCCGTTTTGAGTGAATAAAATTATATATCATATACTTATGGACAGCTAAAAAATATATGAGGATCATGCTATATTAGAAATATATTTTAAATATGAATGTAAAATCGCCTTTAATCACGTTTTGATTTAAATTCTTTTTTGTTCGCTTTTGTTTCAAATCATAACTAAACAATTGTGATGCTTTTTACCAACTTTCCTCAAAGATTTGCATAAAATAGTTACAGAAGTAAACTACCCAAAATATAATTAAAAAGATTTGAAACACACGAGTATGCATATTTAAAGGTATTAGCTATATTATTCCATATATCGGATATGCGATGGGAAGACTAATCAAATAATAAATCAAAGATGCCAGTTGCTTGCACATTTGTTTCGTTTGAGGCCATCTCTGTGAGGATGGTTTTCATCATCATCATGGTCATCATTGTCACCATCGTCGTCGTCGTCATCGTTATTGTGTCCGCCATTGTAGTTTATGCATTTTCGTTGTTAAGTAATTGCGAATTGTGTTGCATACTTTGGGGCAGCGCCGCATAATGGCGAAGTGTAAACAAGAGTAGCAGTGGCAGTGGCAGTAGCAGTAGCAGTAGCGGTAGCAGAGCAGTTTCTGCACAGTTCCTAATTACAGTTAATTGCTGCCTGGAACACACGCACGCACACACACAGAAACAGACGCACATCCTTGAATCGGGCGCGACACCAACGCCAAGCAAAAATACACAATTTTCCACTTTGTACTAATCAAGAACTCATTATCCTTCATTATGCTTTTATGGCGTACTCTTGCAACTTGCCGTGTTCGCGAAGTTGACGTCGACGGAGACGTAAACGGTAACGACAACGCCGGCGACGACGCGTCGTCTGCAGCCACTGTAAGTCTCAGCATCATTGTTCAACGCCTCCTTCCCGCCTCCTTCCCGCCCCTCCATCCCCACCGGCTGGCCCGCATCGCTTCGCTTTTCAGCAATCATTCACATGCATGTGCAACCACTGCGCTCAAATTATGCACAATTTTATAAATACGCCTTATTCAAAAAGCCAGGGACACACACACATGGAACAGCACTTAATGCAGCGCCACAGGAGCGCTGACCGCACAAGTACAGTGGAACTTTGCACTTTTGGGCCGCCAAAGGACCTCGAAATGAAAGAAATGCGGAAATAGTCTACAACTGTGCTCTCAATGGAATAAATGTCAGCTTTTTAATGCGGCAGCTTTGGCAGTTTGTTTTATTGTTATTTCATTTAAATTCAACTTTACTTGGAATATAACAAACAAAACTTAAATAAGTCTTATTTTAATATTTAGAATTCTAATTGAAAATGAAAATCTATAAACAGGGTTATCCTCCTCCTCACAGACAATCCTAATCCTTTGCCTGTTATGGTATAGAACTATATCTCGTAACTTAATAAAAAGTCAAATATAAAAAAGCGCAATTAAAGTAAATTAAATGGCATTATACTTGTACATATGTGTATACTCTTAGATATATACTTACTGGCTCGGCAGTCCCCTTTGACGATACAAATGTCCTGCTCTGCATCTTGCTATGCAGATGACACAAGCCCCTGGTGCTTTCATGAAGCCACAGACGACTTCCAGGAGTCCGTGCACGGCTTCAAAATGTTGACAAAGTGCTGGCAGCTTTCGAGGAGCAAAGAATTTGTTGACCCCATAGTGGGAAAATCTTGAAACACTATACCAAAGAATTTATTTCATAATTATAAATTGGAATTAAAGCTTCTGTTAATTGTGACTAGAAATGTGTATTCTCACCTCTTCTTCCCATCAAACATCATATTATATTATTATTATTATATTTTATTTTTTTTATTTTATTTAGAATATCAACAATAATTCTGTCGATTATATAATAAAAGATAATATAACAATTTAAACTAAACTTAAAAGATAAGAAAGCCTAACACAAAGCGTCTATTAATGCCTCCGACACGTTGGGGGAAATTTTATTTGCCAGTTGGCCAGCTATGCCCCGATTCACAGCCATATGTGGTCAGAGACATTATAGACCTAAAAAACTATAGAAAACGTAAATAGAGGAGGAAAATTAATTCTATGTAAGAACTAATTAGAAAATGGAAGAAGTAGAAAGAGAAAGAGGAAAAGAGAAAAAGAAAAAAGGAAAGAGAGATGGAGAAACAGGGAAAGAGAAAGGTGGAAAGAGGGAGACGAAAAGAAAAAGAGGGAAATCTCCAACCCGGTGGGGGAAATTTTAAATGCCAGTCCGGCAAAATAATAGCACAATACATATAACTTCGAGAGCGCAGGACACCAGATTATTAAAGCAGCATACATTTATTTACTAGATTTGTGTAATGTTGATGAAGATCGTTGAAATTGTGATGGCAGTGTTTATTATAAAACATGTTCACTTTAGCTGAGAGTACGTAAGTATGTGTTTGTGTTTCCGTATGTGTGTGTGTGTGTGTGTGTGTGTGTGTGAGGACAAGGCGTTCAAGCATGTCAAGGCGCAGCGCCAGTCGCAGTCATGTCAATGTGCCTTTAATGAGCGTATTTATGCCAAATGCGAGCAAACCTGAAATGAACGGCCGGCCGAATGACTGACAAACTGACTGAATGACTGAATGGCCAAATGACTGAATGACTCACTGGCTGACTGAACGCACGGGCAGCGCGCTTTCTCTCTCTCTCTCTCTCTCTCCCTCTCTCTGAAGTCAAATGAAAGGCCGCTAATAAAGTGCACTTGTCGCACAGCAGCTGCCAACAGTTACTGCTCCTACCACTGCTCCTACCACTACCTCTAGCTACTGCCAACTGCTGCTGCTACTGCCAACTGCTTCAGTTACTGGCGGGCATTTCCAGTGGCGACCCAGCCAGCTGCTCACTTGGCACATTAAATTTCTGCACTCTATGGTTTTGTTTACACGCCGGCAAAAGGCATGACAAGCCGAAACTGTGCCACCGATTGTGGCACACATAAAGCAAAGGACACACACACACACATACACATAAACTCATATACATTGGCACATACACGCAACAGCAGCAGCAACAACACAACAACACAACAACAAAAGCAACACACTCAAAGCGAAAGCAGAAGAGAAAAACGTTTCTAATTTCAGTCTGTCGCGCATAAATCTTCGAGCATTCGAAAGTGGCACAGCACCGTGCACTAAAGGAGAGTGTCGAGTGAAGAGTGGCGGAGGAGGGGAGCGGGTTGGGATGGGGGATGGGGGTTGGGGCATGGTGCGGCACATTAACTCAAATATGGCGTCGAGTAGGGGCAGAGAAGGGCAATGTAACATGTTGCGCTCTCAGCTTTCAGTGCTGCAGAAAACCTGTTAGAATTATTGTTATTGCTGCGAGTGTTCGTTACAATTTGCAATTAAGTTTCAATCCAGTGAGCTTAGTGCACAGAGGGGTGGAGGGGGGGTGACGGAACTAACAAAGGAGAGGGTCACCTCAGCGACGACGACGACGACGACGACGACGACCATTACAAAACGTTTAACTGTGCAACGAGGCCACCACAACTGACCAAAGAATCATCGTAAAGCAAAAGAGATGACTGCTATTTACATAGCCGCACAGTTCACGAGCACTTCATGAGCACTCACGAGCCAACAAACTCATGACAATTACAAAGTACATGCTCTAAAAAAATGAGAGCATTAAAGAGCATTGTATGCACACAACTATCCACTATGACGATATTTTGTGAAGCATTCGTTTGAAAATGTAAGCTCAATTTTGGAATCCTCTGCGGCAAATACAGTTTGAAAAAGAATTTTCTCAAAAGAAATTAAGTACATGGGCACAAAGGATTTATTAATTGAAGAACTAGCAATAAAATTGAAAGATTGGAAATGTTTGAAAAATATGCAGCTATTTTTGGAAGCACATATCTGAAGCAGGCGTCAGACGCTTGCAAAAGTAATTCCCATAGAGGTTTGCTGCATTGACTAACTATTTTATTTATTTATTTATGTAATGCTAGCCTAAAGTTAGAAACTTACAGCTAACAGGGTTAGCCAGGATCTTAAGGTATTACAATCAATGAAGGAGTATGTATAAATACTATAATTAGAAAAGAAACAGCATACATGTGTAGTTAGTGGATAACTATATTTTTGCATGAATAGAGCTCTTATTACTTGTAGTTTTTAAAATGCATTGTCTCTTCTAATACAAGTATAACTGAAAATCAAAATCTTGGTTCAAGTAAACTTCTGCCAATCCTTTAGAAGGTTGCTCTCAATTGTTGAAGCTGGGTTTTGGGAAAATGGCGGCTCTACTCTCCACCTGTGGGGTTCTTGAGATGCGTGAGGGATGCTTCAAAATGCTGCCTTCGCTATTTAGTTTGTTGGTCATTCGTTGGACTCATGCATTTATTCATTTCATTTTGCTTAAGTGACCTTTCGGCCAGCTGCCGCGTGACCTTAGCGAGCACAGGTACTCTGGCTGCCTGCTGCTGCTATAATGCTGATGGGTGGTGGTTGATGGGTGGTGGTTGAGTGTGGTGTGGAGTGGTTGGTCTGCGGGTAGGTGTATGCCTTTTGCTTAATGACTGCACGTAGCATGTGTGAAGCGACTGTTTGAGTGGGTGTGCGTGTGTGCACTTCATTAAATGCGCATATAATTTGTTTATGCGTACCTCTGCACGAGTGTGAGTGCGAGTGCGAGTGTGAGTGTGAGTGTGTGTGTGAGTGCGAGTGTGTGTGTGAACTTGAGGCACGCTTTTAATTGCCCCACCGCTCGCATCTTGGCACCCAGGCATTTAGTTCCTCATGTTTTATTGCGATTGCACACTATAAACAAAAGTCGGAACATTGTACAATGAGAACGAACATGAATTTTGCTTAACGACGTTGCCAAAAGGCGCTGACAATACACACGCTGGCCAGTCGAAGGGACGTGGGGCGTGGGGCTTAGTGTTTGCGGTGCCTTGCGGGGCTGCTAAGAAAACAGAAACAACACAAACAAACAACAACAGGAAAAAACAAAAAACAAAAAAAAAAAATGGTTATGCATAGCTCAAGCGGCACAAATGCTTATTACGCTTTTAATTGCGAATTTATGTCGAGTGCCTGGCGCTTAATTTACAGCAAGAGCAACAACAATGGTAAAAGCAATAACAACAACAACAACAACAGCAGCAGCAGCAGCAACAACAAGAAAGACAAGTATAGTAGGCAGCAACTATGTTGGCAACGAAAACGCTTGCAACAATGGCAAATTATGAGACACCTGCCCGACATGTAATGGTCAGAGCCAGAGCCGAGTGCGTGAGTAAAGGACCTGCTGCGTGAGTCAAACTTTTGCAATGTTCTGAATACTACACATACAATTAATTAATGGAATGATAAATAAATACATTTCCGCACTTAAAGCAGGAAAGAAGCTCTATCAAGACTAACCAGCATCATAATATACTTACTATTCCAAATTATTGTCATTTGATTGAAAGTGAAATTGTGAGTCAGTAGACCAGAGTGGTCTTCAAGTTTACAATAACATCTTTATCGAGAATGAATTCCGACTAATGCTCATAGGCTTGTTTTTTTTTTTGGATGTCCAATTAAAATAATAAATATTTAACTAAAATAAATTGGGTATCTCAGAGTTGTTTGCGCAAATCATTTAATTCAATATATCTTGAAATGTATTTTTTTTTCATTTTGTTGTTTGTTTTTTCGAGCTCTGACGACTTACATATAATGCTGAATAAGTGTTCATTTGACGTTCAGATCGGTAACACGGAATAGGCTTTATAGACTAACTAGACTAATTTTTTTTATTATCAGATAACAATGACTTATTTATGTACTACATATATTTTTATTATCAGATATTTATATACTATATATAGATATGTAGTAGAAGACGACAACATACAAGTATTTTAAGCTTAAATGTATTTTATTTTAACTCCGTTTTTTATTCATAGGTAGACAGATAGATAGTTTCTTGATAGTTATCTGGATAGATGCATAAAACAATAGAAAGCTATATCGATAGAAGAACCAAGTCCTATTCACATCTAGTTAGCAAATGGAAATGTTTATGGCGTTGAATATTCAGATTATCTTACCTCAATAACAGTGAGCTACATATTTTTAGAATTTGTGATATGCCCTTTTCCTTCTTTCCATTCTTATCTCGTGCCCATCTCTAGGTGAGGGCAAAGATTGAGGCGCTGTGGCAACCTTTCTGTTGGCGCCACTACAATAAGCCTGGCCATGACGATGGTCCGTCCAGGTCGGGTCAACTGAGGTGGCAATTCTTGCCAATGCTGGCGGCCTGTTCACAATTAGCGGCGTGGACAGCGGTCGGAGTAAAGGTGGGGGTGGGGGTGGACGTGGACGTGGGCGTGGGCGCGGGCAGGTGGCATGAGCAAGAGCGAGAACGAGGACGAGAACTTTATTTATGCGCTTCGGCTAAGGATAAGCAAATAATCCCCTTATAATTAGCAGCAAACAGGCCGCGGTCGCGAGCCAAGCGAAATGAAAAGCGTTCAAGTTGACAACAGCTAAGGCAGCAGGAGCAACAATATAGAAGCGGCAGGACACAGGACAAGTGTTGGCCAAGGCTGGCGAGTCAACAGCAACAGCAACAACAACAACAACAACAACAGGCCGCCAAGTGGTTAATGTTGAGCAAATTATTAAATTTTTCAGGGTTGGGGGTCAGGCCATAAAAAGATTAAGCGAGCGCGGCGTGTTAATTTATGGCCAACAAATATGCTAGCAAGCGTTTAGCGTGAAGCGAAGAAATGGAGAGAAAGAGAGCGAGATAGAGAGAAAGAGGAAAGAGAGAGCGGGAGCAAGGGGGGGAGGGGGGAGGAGGCTTGAATAGGCGCTAGGCAAACAACAGACCCGCCATCCAGTATCCATTCAGTATCCTTGACGCTGGGGCGTAAGACACCAAAAGCCGAAGTAGATGAAGCGTTCTCAGCGGCCGGGTAGGCGGGTGGGGGGGGGGGTGGGGGGCGACAGGGGACGCTTAAAAAGTTGTAAAATTTGTTAAAATACTTGGCATATAGAATAAAGAAAGCATGAAAAATTAAACGAGCGGAAATAATAAAAAGCAGCGACAAATGCTTAAAACTGGTCCAACAAGATAAAATGTCCAGGCAGGAGGGACTGAGAGAGAGAGAGATAGAGTGAACGAGATGGAAAGATGAAGAAAGGGAGAGGGTTGGCTGACGCAGCTGGCCGCAGCTTATTTATTGAGTGAATGACAGACGGAATGGTGCGGGAAGACAAAGAGATTAAAACAGCGAGCAGAGCAGCTGAGCAATTGAATACGAGTGTTTGGTTGAAGAAGGTCAAGCAAGTGGAGAGGGACCTTCTAAGGATGTAGAGAGAAAGTTCCGATAGATTGCCAAAAATAAACAAAAGCTGAGAGAAAACTCAATAAAAATGAATGCTAAACAGAAACACTTGGCAGGAATATTTAAAAATATAATAAAGGATATTAAAATGTAGTAAAAGAGAACGAAAAATGAGGATAGACATTGCAAAGGACGGAAGATAAAGATGTCGATGAGCCAAAAGGAGTTTTAGATTAGAGTAAAAAAAACACTTCAAGAAATATTACTTTGAGAAAGGCGAAATAAAATGCAAGACCAGAGATAATTTCTGAACAAGAGAGAAACTAGGAATGCAAATGAAGAACTATTTTAAAGCAACAGAACTAGAGGCCAGCTTAAAAAAAGAAAAAAGAAACCATAAAGAGGGAGTCCGAGAGAAAGAATTGGAAAGAGCGAAAACAATTAGAAATGAGGAGAACTGAGAAGGTGGAGGGGGAAATGAATGGAAACCATCAAACGAACGAAACAACAATGCGACTCCCTCTGTGGTCGCAACCACGTTGTCAGGATGGTCAGCATCCTCAATTGATTTCGCATCGGATAAATGCAGACCACTCTGCAGGACCACCAACCACTCAAGCTGGTAAAATAAGCGCAGCTAATTGGGAGAGGTCGGCAAGGAAGCAATTAACCGGAACACTTGGCCACTTCGAGAGCGACAGCATTTGATCATAGCACAGATGTAAGCGTTGGAGCTTGGCCGAGTGTCGCTGTGGCTGTGTCTGTCTCTGTGTCTGCGTATCACTGAGATGCTTCAGGGCCACATATGTACTATACATACATATGTGAGCGAATATGCATACATATACATATACATATGTATGTGTACATACCATATAGTAAGTGCTTATGTGGGCGGGCTGCCAAACAGAAAACGTTACTGGGGCAACCATGCCATAATTATGAGCCTTGACGCACAGAAATAGCAAATTTTTGGGAAAAATGAGAAATGCCCGTCAAGTATGCAGTTGGGGCATCTTTATGAGGCCGGAGGCTATATAATTGAACTGTGCCCAACCGGAAGGGAACATAAGCAATGCCTCATATTACGAGCACACGAGTGTACGAGATTGCTGTTGCCAAAGCAACTGCGCCAGTTCGCTATTTGGAGAGCCTCCCTGCACAGCAAAAGAAATTTAATTGGAGGTGGCTGAAGGACTTGGAAAACACGTATTCTCTTGCGATTACTGCTACTGGGGAATCTACACTTTGCAAAAGTTATATCATTCAAACCACAAGCAGAGGATTTCAACAAAAATCTTGTGTCTGTTTGAAAACAAACAGAATTATGTTTTCTATGCATTCGAATGGCCTTGAGTAGTTACCTGGCCAGACAATCTATTTGAAATGCGTATTGGACACCCAACTTAAGTAGCATTGCACTCAGTATTTGTATAAGAGTGCAAGAAAGAGTGTTTTTGAAAAGGTGTTTATGAATGGGAAAAACCTTCATTTTTATAGCAGTTGTTTTCCTTATCCTATCGTTAGTTGGAATACTTATGCTTTGTTTCCATTTGTGGTTAAATTGAAACAGAATAATTGCCATATTGATTGTTTCTCCCATTGTGTTTGGATCAGCGGAAAAATAATGTCCTTTCTCAATTCAATATTTTCATTTAAAGTTATTTAAATGTATAGGAAACTTCTTCAAATTAAATATGTATAGCTAAATGACTGATGCGATTATTAGATTATTAGAAACCACCTTACAATGAAAATATTTGAGAGATCCATTATTGCCGGAGGCACATTTGCCAAATTTGTTTTAATTGCATTTTTATTTGTTTAACGAATTTCGTTCCTTTGTTGACCAACAACTGTTGCCTGACTGTTGAATGTTGCACGCTGCCGGCGCCACTGCCGTCCACTTCATTTTGATTTATCGTAATTAATTTTTAATTTACTAGGCGCTTCAATTTGCATTGCGATTGCGGTCCAATGCAGCTCTTTTACCCCATTCGGTTCTGTTTGGCATTGTCAGCTGCGTTATATACTCGCAACTTTGTTGCTGTTGTTGTTGATGTTGTTGTTGTTGTTGTTGGTGCTGGTGTTGCATTTAAATCAATTTACATAATGCATGACACTTTTAAATCATGGGAGCGACATTCGCTGCCAAGCACGAGAACTTCCTTTGCTGGCCACTGTCAAGGAGCAGATATATTAATGTAAATGCAAATGGCAATAAATGAAATAAAATTCCACTCTCACACACACACACACACACACACACACACACACAACACACACAGAGAGAGAGCGAGAGAGAGAGAGAGGGAATCGTGCATATTAAGTTAATTAGTTAAGCGTTATATTTTAAAGTTTAATCGGCATTTTATTTAATGTTTGCATAATGAGCCTCCAATGCGGCCTCTTGAAGAGCTTGGAATGGTGCAGAAAAAAAATGAAAAACAAGAGAAACATGGCGAAATGTTTTGCAAATGGCTTAAAATATTGCAAATTAATAACTGAGAGGCCTTTGATTAATGTCGGGGCGTGGCTTCGCCTGCCGCACAGAACGCTACCTTCTAGGTCGGTGGATCGGTGGTTCGGTGGCTCGATGGGCCGCAGCGTGGTGGCAGGGCAGAGTGTTCTCCGACAAAAATAAATAATGCATTTACTTTTTGCCGTTTTGCGACATGTTTCGTTAATGCATTTTCCAGTGCAATTTTAAACATATTATTCATTGCATTAAAAATACTACCTTTGATGCTGAATTTTATTGCATTTGTTGCTTAACAATAGCACGAAAAAGTTTTCCTCTACATATTTAAATGTATATTATATACTTGTGTGTATATGTTTGTTGTTGTCGTTTTTATTTTATAGTATGTAAGTTCGAGATGTGTCGACGGCAAGTGAAACAGAACTGGGAGTGCAGTGTTATGTCGTGATTTATTGGCCCAAATATAAAAACCATTAGCGAACAAACTTTCCCTAATTCGATTACTTATTTTGAAAAGGGTGACTGATACTTTGATTGCTCTCGACACATTCCAAATTGGACAAGGTAGCGCAATTGAAATAAAACAATAGCGACAAAAAATGGTCATAAAATGTCTGGGAATGAATAATCGAATCAAATAGATTTATCTGCGCATTTAATATTCAAAGTACATTTAACAGAAAAGGACTGCGGCTGATTGGGTGAGACAAAGCTAATTGGAGGCATTTTCGTTTCACATTACTGAAAAGTAGCCGCAAATGGGTCATTAATTAGTGCCTTGAAATGGAAATGGAAAACTCATATATAAATAAATCTGCTTACAAATGAAAAGAAGCCAATTATATAGACGTTCACTGGCTTATTGTTGACTGAATCTGACAAAATCCCATATATTTGTTGGCTGAGATAAAGAAAAAGAGACGCAATTCGAAATCGTATAAACAATAAATGCATTTTGGTTTTCTTTTATTTCTATGTTTCTATTTATAACTTGTTTATAATATTATGTAATATGTGGGTGTCCATCGGGGTAAAGCTGGAGTATCTCCATTTAACTTTTTTTTTAATTTTTCCTAAAAGTCCACAAACGCGTTCGCCAACACAAATGAAATATAAAATCAAATATAAATGAAATATAAATGAAAATGTTTATTGATCGCCTGCTTTTCGATCTCAGCCGTTAGGTAATGTTGAGGAGTTCCGGCCAGAACGTGACGCCACCGAGTGTAATTTGGAGGTAAAGCCATATTATTTAGTAATTCCTTTAATCGAACTATAGTAAGTGTTTTAATAAATAAGGTTTCTGTAATAGTTCATATTGCATATTATGTTTAATGCTCTATTAAATGAACTGTATCTCCATCATTCATCGTTCAAAGTGAGTTCATACTAAGTTAATAACTCTTCTAAATTAGTTGCTGTTTATTGTTTTTAGTTCTAAAGAGGCTCTGAGTACTCATCTAAAAGCCCTCAGCACTGAAGTACTTTAGATATTTATTTTTTTCACGCACACAAGTATACTAATCGACTTTGCCACACTGAGCGCCAGAGGGGAGGCAAATATTAATTGGCTGGCAGACTTTTTTACGCAGACCGCCGCACACGGACACACTTTCACGGAGCGGCTTTAATGAAATGCAATATTATTTGAAATATCGCTGTTAAGTTTTTTCACCCTTTTTTACTTTTTATGGTTGTGCATAAATTAAAATGGCCCGCCGCATGTGTCAAATGTTGTGCAGCAATTAATTGAAAGGCCAGCAAATGAAAAGCACAATGAGAAGGTGTCGATCAGTGTCAGTAGTTTTTAATTTTATATTTTACAGCCACTTTTTGAAGGGGGAAGGCAAGCAGGGGTTAACGGATAATTCCACAATTTAAAGAAACCCCTGACTACTAGTTTGGCGTTGCCAGAGTTCCCAATACGAATCCAATTCACAATTGTTGGGCTGTGAAGAAACGTGTCTGATGGAAGTAAATATTTACTCCCACACTTCTTGGAAATTCAAACTCCAATTTGGTATTTACATCCAGGTACTGATTATGTATCCGTAAGCCAAGTTTCATCATGATAGGTCTAATATGAAGAAAGCTATAGCCATGTATCGAATTTCTGCCCATGCTCTGCTCGCTTTAACATTTTGCTGCTTTAACATTTTTTACTATAAAAACAGCATTCCTTTCTTATTTTAGCTTAGAAAATGGTTTTAGGCCTAATGGGGGAATCCTGATAATGTCTATCGAATTTTTGGTTATATTTGTAGCAAAGACTCCTTTATCAGTCACAATTGTATTCGTTATCGGAATGTTATCGATGGCAGAACTTTGTTGAAAAATGTATTTAAGGACACGCAACTACAGTATTCGCTCATTCTGCGTTCGGCCGTGCTGGAAGCAGCCGGTCTTCAATTCTCTTCTTTTTTTATTTTAAAAATTTATATTTTTTTATTTTGTGTTGGACTATGATTTAGCATGGGTAATAGCAATGGCATACTTTTTTTTATTTATTTATTTATTTAATGCTAGCTTAAAGTATACTTTTTTTTAAAATTATTTATGATATTTCTAAATGACTTTATTTTGTTAGAATGGTCCTTAAATCGGAATCATTGTCTTCATTTTCTTATATAAAACAATCGAGGTTTTCTTTGAAATTAAAACAACCTTGCAAGCATTTGAATTTGATTTCACTTTTCAATGCTAGATATTGAATAGATATTTTTGAATGAAAGAGGAAAATAAACATGTATGTGTCCGCCAATTAATTGGTTACTTGTAAAATGGATCAAAAGCTTTTTCAAGAATTCTTCAATGATTTCTGTGCCGTAAGCACAGGCTTTTCTTTTTGGGCGATGCATAGAAAAAATATCTAAAAAGCAACTTACTAGAAATGGCAACAGAAACCAGTCCACTTCGTGGACTGGGAACTTTGATCTTGAGACTTATAACTGAATCCTTTTGCATTTGAATAGAGAATTCAAATGATGTCGAATCACGACTTAATGTTGATCATGATCGTGATGCCACTACCCTTCTCTTCTGTTCTTATGTTATATTACTATTTTGACTTCGTATGGTAGTTACGTTTTCTTTAGGGGCTAAAGCTATAGAACAGAATATATACATATATCATGTACTCTAAATAGACAATTTGATATCCATGTTTCCACTTCCTTAGCTACTTACTTTTTTGTCGATGACTGTAAAATGTTGCATTTTGAACTCATGAACTCATCGTCGAATAGTTTTTTCTGAAAATTAATTTGATTCGATTCGATTCGCTTCCATACAGATTACCATTATTGATGTCCGTCCATCATGCATTCATTTCAGAGCTTGAAAGATCAAAGTGTTTAAATAAAATACGATTTTGATTTTTGTTTTTTTATTACACTTTTATTGAATTCATATGTTGAATCTCTTAGTTTGTTGTTGTTGTTGTTGGTTTTTATTATTATTTTTTGTCTCATTTCAACATCCATGCTGCGCTCGCCTTAATTTATTTCACTTAAATTTTACGTAATTTATTTATAATTTTTTCTGCCATCTCTGTGGTTGCCTTCTTACCCTTTTCTCTTCTCTGCTGTTGTCGTTTTTGCTTTTGCTTTTGCTATTCCTGTTTCAGTTTCTGTTTTCATTCGATATTATTAATTTGCCGCTCGTGCAACACAATTTATTTTTATTTTTTTAAATGTGTGCAGAGTTGTTGCTTTTGTTGTTGTTGTTTGCTGTTGTTTTAAACCGCATTAAAATTGTTTGCGTTGCGCGCTTTGTTTATGCTTAAAATTGTATTTAACGTATTTAATTTAAAAATTCCCCTCTGCCTTCTTCCTCATACATACATACATGTACTCGTATGTAGGTATGTTGTAGTTTACCTTTAATTAACACTAATTTAAAAAAAAATTCAACACATTTTTAATTATGGCTTATCATTTAAGTATTTGTTTCTGTTTATTTAATGATACACACACACACACACACACACGCACACCACTCCATCTGTAGTGGGTCTGTTATGCATAAGTGTATGTGTGTGCATACATGCATAGGTGTGTGTGTGTGTGTGTGTGTGTGTGTGTGTATGTATATAGCTCTGCCTCTTGCAACATGGACTTAATGTTTCACCTTACTCATACATTCATATTCATATAAACGTGTGTGTGTGTGTGAATTTCGCCAAACGGTTTCGGTTCCTCTCGCTTACGTTGAATTTTATTCAATTTTTCCTATACTCGTATATATAAACAATTAAACATTTATTAGCCGATGTAACTTTTAGTTTCTTATTCCTCCCTTCTTAACCTTCTGCTTTCCGCCTTCTTCTTCAATTTGTTATTCATTTGTTTCTTTTGGTTTTTTTTTAGGCGAGTGCACGCGAGTAGACGAAAAAAAAAACATTTACAATTAATTTTTAGCTTACTATTTTTTTGTTTTCGTTTTTCAATGCTTCGTCCACATGTTTTAAATATATATTTATTTAGTTATTTATTTATTTATTTGTTCACAGGAGAAAGCATTATTTAGCATCGGCTCGCCGACCGTTTTCTTACTTTTTCTCTTACAATAACAAATACATACATATGTGAGTATCTGAGTGTGTGTTTTGTGTGGGAGAGGGGGCGGGGTGGGGCGTGGACGCCTCATCTTGTTCGCCTTGCAGCGCATAATGATCGTTGATGAATTGTTTTTGGTCTTTGGTTTTCTGTTTGCTCTTAGTTGTATTCAATAAATATTTAATTTGCTAAACGTCATCACATTTATAAAATATATTTTTTGGTTTTTGTTGCTGCTATCTGTACTTAGCCTCATTCTAAATACACATATCTATATCCATAGGTATATATATAGTTGAAAGGTTTATTATTATTATTTCGTAATTGCTGCTATTTTTCCATCTCTTTTTCAAGTGAATATGTTGCGTGAAAAGTGCTGGAGGAAGAGAGAAAGGACGAGAGAAAGAGCAGGAGAGGCAAACTGAATGTGGACTTGAAGACTTCCACACTTCTTGGGAATCGTCTTCTGTAGTGCTAACTGGGCCTGCCACTCTTCCTACTCCCCCCTCCGAGTAGTCTGCAGTATTGTGAGAATATCTGGAGTTACCTTTGCGCAAAGCTTTGTCTTAAGCTTAGAGTTGAGGTGCGATTTATAGAGTGTGTTGTGAAAACGAAACAAGGCAGCGAAAATGGAGGGAAGTGAAAAAATGGCTGAAAGAATTCAGGCTTGCGGACTCTGTTAAGCCTTGTCTTGGCTCAACTTTCGAATCAATCCTGTTGTTCTTCCTATTTCCTTTCACTTCGAATGCGAGGAAATAAGGTGGCATGTGAGAGGTGGTGAGTGAGTGAGTGAGTAGGTGAGTAGGTGAGGGGCAAAGAGAGAAGTGAAAATGTGCTCGACATATTTCACATTCAAGTGTTGAGTATGACACACACTGACGCTTATCATAAATATTCTTGAATAACATTTTCATTTCACTTTATATTCATTTTTTGATTTTCTGTAAGTTCTGTAAGTTTCTCCACATCTGCTTTATTCCACTTCCATTCATTTGTTTAGTCATCTTGTTTAGTTATCAAACGTACAACAACAATTTAGCTTACATACACAATGGAAACTCACTATTTTATAGTTCAATATGCAATTACATACGAGTATGTCTGGCAAAAAAAATCGTATGCACTTTTATTTACAAGATTTGCAGCTGCAGCTGCCGTTGTCAGTTGTTGTTGTTGCTGTTGTTGGTGTTGTTGCTTTTGCTTTGGCAAACAATTAAAAATCAATTGAGAATTAGATGGAGAACAATGTGAAGGGTTAAAAGATTGCACACGATATGCCAACATGAAACGGACGCAGGGCGCACTTGAAGCTTTATTCTCCGTATTTCCGTTTTGTCAATGCCTGTTGCTTCGCAACAGTTTTGCATTGCAAAGTATAAGCAAATAGAGCACAACAACAACAACAGCAGCAGCAACAACAACAACAACAACTGTGATGAATTCTAAAGTTATCTTCATTTGCAGCTGTTCACTTATTCCTTTCAGTTATACTATAATAAAGTCTTGAGCTTAAGCTAAATATCGTACGACACAAGAGAGAGCAAAAAAAAATTGTATCTATGGCAGCGTCCACAGCTGCTTCATGTACCTCCGTTTATGTATATATATACTATATATATTTATATATATTTATTTATATAATTTATTTATGCACGTATGTATGCTTGTATGTAATTTACTATATATTTAGACATTCATAGCTTAACTTGTACTAGAAAATGTTTCGCACGTGTCTTCACTAGTTGCTGCCTATCAATGACGACGACAAAGGACGACAAGGACGAGCAAAGAGTTGAATGGGAAAGGTGGAAACATGAAAGGTCGAACAGGAAAGGAAAGAGATTAATAAAAAAAAAACCGTATGCTTGTTTGACATTTAACTTTTAGCTAGAAGGAAATTTGTTTTAGTTCTTATTTACAAGGAGTGTCTCTAAGAGTTTGTGTGTGTGTTTGTGAGTCAGAGTGGAAGTGTATGTATGTGTGTGTGTGTGTGTGTGTTGGCGTATGTGTGTTTATAGTACTTAGTTATCTTTTTTTTACATGCCTCTAGTGCAGCATGTGTAAGTCGACCTAAACATTAAGATTTCATATTTTTAAGTAATGTTTCTTTTTTGGTTTCGTTTTTTAGAAAAATTGATAAATTTTGCTGGCCAGCGCATCAAACATGAAAATTAGAGATCAGAGTAGCACCTCCTATATCCCTACATGTCGGGTAAGAATGGCGAATAATACTACCTTTAAAAAAATTTAAATTTAGGCTGCGAAATTGTTCTTCAAATCAAATACAAATGGAAAGCAAAGGAGAAACTCTATGAAGAACTTGGCAACAAATTATAGATGATGGAAAACCAACCCGAATTTTGTATCTGCCTGGAAATTTGTTTACTTTTATTTACCACTTTGGGTCGCGTTTTTGCTACAAAAAAGCTTACTAACATATGTATATGTTAAATAATGGGCACTTGATAAATAAAAATAATGTTTAACATTCACGATTTCAACTGAAATAGAGTGCTGAACGCATGAAAAAGTTAAGTGGGCTTAATATAAAGAGTTTGTAGCTTGTAACTGAGAAATGTTATGAGAGAGGGGTCTAATTAACTTTATACAACATTAAATGAAGTTGAATACTGAAATGATTTAACCGATAGTTCCTTCCCCTCACATCTGTGTATTTTCCGAGGCCCGCTTGCTCCTCAACTGTTGAATGGCAAAGCTTTTAAGCGTCGCCGTCCTCTTCTCTCGTTTTCATGCCGCTGCCCTGGCAATGTACACGTTAATATAATCTACTTAATTTAGTGATACCAGGATAAGCTACAGCGCGCTGCCACGCCCACGCGCGCACACGCACGCACACGTGTAGCCCACGCCGTACAGTTGTATAAATTCAAAAAAACAAGACGCCGCATAAATTCAAATTCTTCTCCTTCTTCTTCAAAAAAAAAAACAATAAACAAAGTAAAAGATTTGAAATAAATAAACACAAAATGCGAATGAATGCAATAACAAAATGGCGCAGTACTTAGAAAGTTGGCAACGCTGCGAGACAATGACGAAGTCGACGCTGGCAACGCCGACCGTGACTGCGACTGCGATTGCAGTCGGGCAGCTATGTCGCCGGCAGAGCGCTGCTGTCCAGGCAGAGGCGTCGGCTGCGACGCTGCAGCTGCAGCTGCTGGGCAGAGCAACTGCAATGGATTCGTTGTGGAGTTGCTGTTGTTGTTGTCGCTGCTGCTGCTGCTGCTGCTGCTGCTGCAGCTGAAGCTGCCAATATATGTTGTTGTTGGCATTGGTGGGTGCTGAGGGGTCTGTAGTAGTAGTTGCTGTTGGTTTGGCGCGTCTGGCGTCTGTTGCGCTGCAGGAGCAGCAGGCAGCCGCTGAGCAGCAGGAGCAGGATGAGCGCGGGCGGCTGAAGCGGCTTGGCATGTCCATGATGCATAGCCGCTGGATGTTCGCCTGCAAGAAAAAAGTGTACAAGAGAGTGAGAGAGATAGAGTGAGAGAGGGGGAAGGGAGAGAGTTAGTCACTGGCAGCCATTAAGTGTTCGCAGTTTGGGAGTGCGCCGCCACCCACGAGGCTGGCAAATCCAAAAGCTTTATTGCCTATTAACTTAATTGCTGGCAATAAAAACGCCAAGACAGTCAGCCCGGATATTCCGACAGCGGCTAAAAAACAAAACGCTGCACACATTCAAAAGTGGCTACAACTTGGCGCACACACACACACACATACATACATGTATACACTTATCACACACACATAAACTGGCACCAAAGAGGCACATTGTGACTCCTACTGGGTTGTTTGTAGGGCAAGAAATTCTAAAAATATAATTATGTTTACTGTAATTACTATTACAAGTGAGCTTTAGCGGTCCGATAGATTGCTCCGATATACTTTACACACTCGTGTGTATATTGGCTGCTTTTTGGTCAAATTCGAAATGAAAGCAAACGCTTTTATTCACCATTACATTTGCTAAAGCGTCATAGATAAAGGATTAACCCTCATGTACCTAACTGTATTTTAAAGCATCACATGACTAGATGAGTATTGAAGGTATTATAGTATTATTTAAGTTTGTGGTAGAATTTTGCATTCCTCGCAATTATTGTACAGTTCCATCACACTGTGCCTCTTGGACGCCTGGAGAGGACTGCGTTGCTTTGGCTCAGCCATAAATTCCAAACGAAATGCGCGCCTGTCGCTGCCCACGAAGCGACTTCAATTATCATGCCTCGCTCGTCCTTTACGAGTTCGCTGATGCTCATCATGAGCTGTTACTTAAGTGCCTTAGTAGACAGGCGCTTCCTTACATCTACTCGTGCTACCACTGCTGCTGCCACTTGTGCTGCAGCTGTGCGGCCGATGGCATGCAGCACGTGGCATAAACCATTGAAGTTCCTATGCTGAATTCTAAATGGCAATGGCACTGCCAATAACTAAGCGCCTCGCACACTAATTACAAGCAACTCGACGCCCGTTGCTCAGTTAATACGGTTTGACATAATTAAGCGTCCACACAGTTGCCGGCAGACAATGACGAACGGCTGTCCATGGAGTTGCCGCCGTCACTTATGACAGCTGACTGCCAGAGAGCTGAGATCCAGTGCTGGCATCGTGGCAATTGTGGCAGAATCGGAAAATCGTGGAATCGGGGTATCGGGGTATCGGGGAATTGGGGAATCGACTGTCCTGGCCATGGCCAGTACGAAAGCCACTTCGGAAACTTTGGCCACATTCGTGGCCGACAGTGCGTAAAGCGGCAAAGACGCAACAAAATAAAAGTCCCATAGAAACTACACTTAATTGGATTGAAGGAAGTCAGTCAGCCACATATGGCTTGGGAGGCGACTGTCGCTACACTGAAACAAACAAAATTGTTTCCAATTGTGCTGCACATCAATGTCAAAGCATATATCTCTTCAGTACTAGTATATGGCTCAATTATTTAACTTATCTGTCTGCATATTTCATGTTCCGTTCCAAACGAGCTCGAAAATAGTCACAAAAATTAGATCCACACCGTTTAATAACTATTTGTAGCAGTCCATTATGGCATTTCAATGACAGCACTTCTCACACAATGAAGAAAAATGTTGCAAAACACCAAAATCCCCAACCCTCCGAAATTTCCTCGCATACTCGTACATGTATCTAAAGTGAAGTACAGTTTTGTTTTCGAATCATCAACTTCCCTCTATGAACAATGGAGTGAACGCAAAGTAGGTATTCAAATGGGATCTGAATAATTAGAATATCATAAGAATAAAGAGTGCCTTGTGAAGCTGGGGAAAATGAGTCCGGTAGCTACTAATTCCAACTTCTACAACTTTGGCAAAAGCAGACATCGTGAGATCTTAGCTTCCGCGCTTGCTGAAGAAGGAGGAGATCATTTAACCAGGTTTTTCTTTGAGTGAAACCGTGGATTGGTTTGTTATTTGGCTTAGATGGCTGCAGCCTCGTTTCAATTAATGAAACTGACTTTGATGTGCCTCGCATTCAAGTAGAAGCACGTCTAGGTGTAATGATCGCATTTAATGCCAAAAGCAAACAACAAACCAATAACAACTACGAGTACGACGGTGAAGGGAAAACAAAAGCAGCTGCCAAACAAATATGTATAAGCCGCTTTTGTTTTTCTTTGAACTGGCCACGTTATCAATAATGCAGTCTTGGTAGTTTGCGTTATTCTTGCTGTATGCCTCTCTTTCTCTGAAGTTGTCTGTGTGCATGTGGGCGTGTGTTTGTGTATAGGTGTGAGTGGAAGGGAGTGGCTTGAGGTGCCTGAGACACGCTGATTGCGCACAATAAGGACACATCGCTCATACGAGTACAAGGGAAGGAAAGGTGCTGCCGGAAGTTGGCAAATCAGGGCTGATTATATACATATTTTTCACATAGCTATTCGGGATGCATCTGTCATTTATCTATACACTATCTACCGCTCATCTCCCATACTATATACCTAGTTCCCAAAAATAGATAAGCTATCTATTGCATCTTTATATTCCTTTATCTACTTATCATATATCATTCAAATATTATTTCTCTATTATTATCACCTTGTCAATTTAATTCCCTTTCGCTTAGTTAGAATGCCAATACTATAATCTGATTTATATAAGTATATTATAATCCATCTATGATCTAGCTACCATTTGGGAAATTTTTATTGCCTGAAATACTATCTTTTAGTCATATATCTGCTATATATTTATCATCCATTTACCAAATGTTATGTATATTCCACAGCTATCACCTACTTTTCACCTACAAATCGTCCATATCTAATCGACTTTTCTAATCTACCATCGGACTATCCCGCTTATTCACTCAGCTGGGATTCCACGGACTTTTTCACTTATTTCTTTCGCATAGAAAGCAATGTGCAGCTCTGGCAGCCAACGTCACCAAACTTCCGCTACATTGCTATTCAAACGTATCGTTTGTCCCTCAAAGCTCCTTCCCCAACCACCTTCCCCTTAGGCACCGCACCGCACCGCACCGAGTCTCATCCGATGTGTCGATTTCAATTTCGCTTTGCTTTGCTCCTCAAAATAAGCCAAAACTCGCGCGCACACAGACTAATATTCTTATTAAATAAACTATTTGGAAATGTGGGACAAGGCGGGTAGCTTGACAGTTCCGCAGACCATCCTTGGAGCCCACCCTTTAGAGCCCCCTGTGAGTTTTGGGAACGGGGCTCCTTTTGCCCTTGCCATTGGCAGCATCGAGCGCAAACAACTTGAGTTAATTACTTAAGTTTCAGCAGTTGTTCCACTTAACAAGTTGTTCTTGTTTTTGTACCGATTTCTTGCTTAACCGTTATGTAAGTGGACGTTCAACATATCAGAGCTGTGTGGATACTTTTCGCACACCCTTCGAAGCTTTTTACGCATTTGTTGGGGCTTCAAAAAACAAAACACAAAACATAAAAATAGTAATGTAAATCGCTAAACTACACATTTCTTCAGTTATAAGAAGCATTTATCTTTTAGCCTTTTTTTTAGATAAAACTAACTGCTTGTGCTGTAAGCCAATAGGAATAACGAAGCCTTCTTGATCAATAGTTTGCCAGTACAGCTAACTTTCAAAATTTTAATATTGTCTTGATTTTTGCAGTGTAAGAGCTTTAAGAACAGATAAATAATAATCTTCATCATTTTTTAGGCACGCCTTGTCAAAAAAGAAAAACAGCATTCTAGGTATCAAAAAAATATTGCACTGACAATTGCAGATACTGATTTACAAAAACTCTTCCAAATTAAATACTAGTTTTTACTGCTAGTAAATAATAATTTGAGCTTCAATACGTCTCTAACATTATTTTGAAGTACGCTGAAAATATATATACTTCAGTTTTTCATGTTAAATACAAAGTTATAAGTCGTGGTTGAGTTCGAAAGCGGAAGGAAAATCAAGTAGACCAGCAGTAAGATGCTGCAAACATACTTGTATTTCAAAAATGCTAGAATTGATTAACACATGTATTTAGCATGCATGTGGATTATGGATTGGGCTTTTGATGTTTCAGCTCATGGACAATAGCAAGTATATGGAGATCCTTTGAATGGGCTAGCCTCAACATCAGTAGTCGCTAATTATTCAAGTTGTTGTTTTTAGTGCGCTTCTCAGCTTTTTTGGTTCATTGATGCGTTCAGCGCTTCCTTTTGATATTGTGGGCTAATTCGGTATTGTATTTGTTGTAGCATGTCCTCCCAACTCCCAACGCCCAACTCACATGCCATTCCCTTGGGCCCCTGGGTCCCCCTCCCCTTCTCACACAAAATTTGGCTGCTTACACGCCAAAGTCATTTGCGCTTAAGTTGATAAACTTTTTGCTTTGTAAGCGCTTTTTTCCGGCCTGCAAAGTCGCCGTCGCCGTCGCAGTCGCAGTCGCAGTCGCAGTCGACGTCAGCCTTAGTAGCTTCAGCTTGTACGAGAATACTGCTATATAGCCAAGTCAAAACTTGCGAAAACGTTTATGCCCAAAGTTTTACAACTAATTTTCTATGTCTTGGCGTGTGGCGCGCAAGTTTTGCGTACATCATTGAGCGATTGGATAACAGCCATGGAGCACTCTCCGGGGGAGGTGGGTGTGGGAGACACATTGCTCATACGACTGACTGGTTGTGTGCTCGTTTGTGAGAAGGACGCTCTGCTAATTGCCGCCGAAAAGCTGCCAAGCCAAACTTCTTTTTCGGGATACACAAACACAGGCGAGAAAGAATCGGTGCTAAGTCAACAGAAATAAGCTCAGAAATAAATTTCATCGACAGTTGCTGGACCTTACGATCAGGCACTAAAGCTGAATACACAAATGCCAGAAAATATGCTGCAAACTAGTAAACAATGTTGGAGGCTCTCAACCCAAGACTAACGACAATGACTATGAAAAATAAATGAAGAATTTCTGTCCCTGAAAATATAGTTAACATACTTGTATGCGAACAAACAGAACAAGCTGTTGGGCCGCAAGCCTACTTTGTAGCCATAAAGCTTGACATTTTAGTTGAATGATTTAAGTAACAGTCTTGGAAAAGAACGACTGCATTATTACAGTCAAATTACAAATAATCACGATATGCTGACAAGCTTAATAATTAAAATGTAATACGGGTTGTTATCATATCGTCACTCTAAATTGCCTTTTCTATCAGACCTTTCTCATTTTCTAAAATTTAAGAGAAACTATAGAATAATTTGTTTCCCAGTCCCCTGTCTGCGATCTCATTTCACTTATCTATTTGGCCCATTTTATCTGTAGAAGGACAGACTGAGTTGTGTAGAAGGAAGTACTACTTGTATTTTGTTCTGAATATAATCAGCCATGGCCAACAATGTTTTGTATTTGTAGACGGATATGATTTTAATATTTGGCGTTTGAAGCAGAACAAATAAATTTTGTAATGAGCAGCCAACAAATCTGCAAGACAAGAAATCCAATCAAAAGGACTTTTACGTCTTCCTTCCTCGAGTGTATTGTGTTTCATAGTCTGAAATATAGTTGCTGCTCTTGTTATTCCTACTGTTGCTGTTGCTGTTGCCGTTGCCGTTGCTGTTGTCATCGTCAATCAAAGCGCAGCAGCAGCAGCAGTAAGAACAGCAGTAACAGCAGCAGTAACAGCAGCAGTAACAGCAGCAGTATCAGCAGCAGCAACTTCGCTGCCACTCACTCCTCTGGCTGTCGTCTGTCAAATAAAGCCAAAGCAGCTTAGTTGACTTTTGGCGCCGCACATTTATCTTGTCCATCTCCCAGTGGCTGCCTCAGTCCATATCCCCACTTGCTCAGACCCGAAATCAGAGGGCTGAGCGGCATGGGAGCTAGAAGCTGGAAGCTGGTGGCTAGTAGCTGGCTCGGCTCAGCTCAGCTCGGCTGAGAGCGACCAAGAACTTATCCACTCATACGTTTCGTTTGTTTAGTATGGTCAAGAATTTTTGCATACCGGGCTACTCACCATCGACGATGTGCACGCGCACCGATGTGGGATTGGCATTGGACGGTGTGCATGTATAGAGTCCAGAGTCCTGCTGTATGGCCTTCTGCACCAGCAGACGACTGGTGGTCAGCACACCTTTCTCGGTGACTAATGATATGCCGCCGCGAGGTGAATCGAAATTTATGACCTGAAATGAATAACAACAGACAAACAAACAGCTTAGTGCTTAGAAATGATGCGAATGGACCGAGAGGGTCTCTCTCTCTCTCTCTCTCTCTCTCTCTCTGTCAGACCGACAAACCGTCCTCTTATACTATATACTAATGCTATATACTTGTACTATGTACGAGTATGTATGTGCATTGCAGTTGAAGTTTCAACAAAACTGTTTTTTCGGGACGCCATAGAGCACAGTGTGTCACAAACAATAGGAAATGAGGTGAGCATATTAAAAGTAGTGCCAACTAAAGTCAAATTACAGTTCATTTTATTTAATTAAAATTTAAAAATTTAAAAAGTGACTAAGCAATTTTTCGAAAATTAAGTAAATCACCATTTAAAATGGATTATTTGCAAACTATAACGATTCAAATAATAAATATAATGACAACATTAAAAGTAATCCTCATTATATCATATAAGGAGGCCACTCAATTCCTTTTCAACAAGTACTATTTAAAATGTTTCTCAAACTTTGGAAGTTGTGCCAATGATCGCCGATCTGATATCATTTACATATTTCTGAACAAGGGGACTTTAAAAAGAGAATTTCAATTGCTTGAAAACAAAACACTTGTATATTCTTATATTTAACTTACTCGCAATTTATGAAATGAGTATAAAAAAAGTGTTAAGCTTTATGAAAATAGTTAGTTTTGTTCATTGCTTGTGCAAATTATCCAGCAAGGGGATTTACATGTCGCAGGATTCTAGGCCACTGTTCAATGGGTGGGCTTGAGGGGCAAGGTGTGCGGGTAAGTTTGGGGCCATGGCAGTTAGGACGCTCTGCTTTTTATTGCCAACGCGCATGTTAGTTAAATTTTTATTAATGATATCATGTTAGTCAAGTCAGGGCAGCTACGTGCCTGGGCAGCAGCAGAGCTCCGCTTTTCATTTCATTTCTTTTTCATTTTTTTAGTTTTTTTTTTTCGTTTTTTTTTGTTTTGCTTATTTTCTTGCTTGCTTAGTTTATGCCACAACTTTTATGCGCATATGAGTAAAAATTTTCATATTTTCAGCTTGACATTTTGCAGGCGGAAAATCCTAATTACAACAACAACAGCAACAACAATAAACAAAACCAAACAAAAAGAAAAAAAAACACATACGAATAACAATGGCAATCATAATAATCGTAATCATAATAATAACATAAGGAGCGTAAGGCACGAGACCCTTGTCAAATGTAATTATTTCTTATGTGCGGATGACTACACAAGACCTAAGAGAGGGGTCCTGGGAGGTCCTCTGTCGTATAACTTACCTGACGGTTGTGCGACCAAATGACAGTAGGCGGCGGTTCCGGAGCAAATTTTACAATGCAAGTCAAATTGATGGTTGAACCCTTGTTGATGTGCAGCTCGGGGCCGCCAATGACCTCGGTGATGGGCTCTGTGAGGAGATAGAGACAGAGATAGAGAAGGAACGATAAGTGGGTGGAGGTTACAAATAAAAGCGTTGCATAAGCTGCGAGCCTCACACGCACACGCACACACAAAATGGCGCATAAAACATTTCAAAGCTCATTTCAGCTAAATTCAAACAACAATAAAAATAAGAACAAAAACACAAAATATAAATATAGAGAAATGTGCAAAAAGCACATAGAGACAGAGAGAGACAGACAGAGAGAGAGAGAGAGAGAGAGACGCAGAAACAATGCGGCAACAAAGACTTTCATATAGAGATGAGAGCAGGAAGACATGGCAAGGACGACGACAGGACAACCACACTAGCTGTCGGATTATTTTGACAAATCTACATACTTGATCCCTTTTCTTTGTAATCTAGGCTCGGTAAATGTATTCTCAATATTTTTTCAATAAAATTTGAACACCAGTTCGATAAAAAATAAAGAGGATTATATTTATAAATATACATACTTATTTGTACAAACAATTATTCTGTTGGGAAAAACTGAATAATACAAGTATTGGAGAGAAGGAAAGCCAACACTTTCTATGGATTGTGAGTGTTTAAAACACTGCTCAACATATTGCTTAAAAATTTGTCGCATTATTTGAAACAAACAAAGTGCTACTGCTTGACAAAATTCGCTTATTAAAATTATAGACCGGCTACAATATTTTCAATATTATGTTTTCGTTCTTTGAAAGCTAGTGGATTAGTTGGAAAAAGAAAATAATAATATAACTTTTTAATACAAGTTTGTCTTTTTTCCAATAGATTGATAAAATCATGGCTAAAATGTCACAAATGCAACAAAAAACAATTTTTAATCTTTTATTTTAATCTGGTGCCAACAAATAAAAACTTTAGAACACAAAGCACATTTAATTGTAAGATAAGTAGCTGAACACAGCCTTTATGCTTGTATGTTCGAAAATGCTGTTCAAGGCAAATACTTTTAGCGCCCAGTGTTGAAATGTAGAAGTGCAGAAGGCAACGAGCAGTCGTCGGCAGTTCGCCTGTTTAAGAAAAGTTTATCTACCGTTGCGTTAAATTGTTTTCTTTCCTGCTGCGTAACCAGAGCGTGCGTACCGCAGCCAATGTCTACTGCAGGACTGTCCCATTCTCCATTTGTCCCCGCCACCCCACCCTCTTCATGTCCTTGCACTGTTTTATGTGTGTGTGTGTGTGTTTATATGACATTTACACGTTTGTTTACTTATTCTTATTCATCGTAAAACAATTTCTAACTTTTGAGGGCGCACAAAAAACGCAACGAGGCTGCCACGCCCCCCGAACCCCTCCCTCCGCCTCTCCCCATTCCACCAGTTCTTTGGTATATTTTCCTAGCAGCGCGGAGCAGAGCCCAGTCCAAACAATGGCAATAGAAGGAACACAACAGCTACACAAAAATTGCCAACCGGAATAAATACAAAATGGCAGCAGCCCCATTGTCAAAGGAAGACAGCAGCCCGCAACAACAGCCGCCATGCAAGACAAGTACAAAATTTCAAATTCAAATCTAACAGAACAACAGCAAAAACAGCGAACAACAAACAGCAAACAACAAATTGTGTCATTAGTTCAAGGACATTGATTGAAATCTAAAGATGGAGAATCAGATTAGAATGAGGCGAGAAATTGTTAAAAATATACGCAAAGGCAGCAACTACTGCTCGTTGTAAGCGCTCCAGCAGCAGAAGACTCTACTGTTCAATGCTAATAAATTGGTAATGTGTGTGTGGGTGTATCTGTGTGTATGTGAGCGCGTTTACTTGCTTGCTTGTTTGTGTGTGTGGGTGTGGAAAATGGCTGCTTTAGCGCTTCCGCTGCTTCAAAGTTTTGTCTGTTGACTTTCTGTTGTTGTTTGTGCTCCCCCTCTCTTTCTCTCTTTCTATATAAACCGAGACGGTTAGTGTGTGCTTGTGTGTGTGTGTGTGTGTGTGTGTATGGAAACTGCAAGTTTGGCACACAGTTAAGGTAACGGTAATGGGCTTTTGCCATAAAGACGACGCTAAAGGTTAGCGAAAGTTACGCACTTGCAAATGGCGGCAGTTAAAGGATACTGCTGGATAATAAGAGTGCTCTAGAGGGGGGCGGGACAAGGACTGCCATACCAACTACAACGTGCGCGAACTAAATTATTAAGAGCAGCTGCGATAACACAATGCAACACAATTCTTTCAATGAGGCTATGAGGTGGGTTCCGATTTCCCAATTATTATTATTATATAGAGCAGTTATACAATTCTTTTCAGCTTTTTGTGACATAAATTCTTAGAAAAAACATTTAAAGTTGAATTAATTTTTTCACGTCCTGTGTTTGTGCAGAAATACAACAATTTGGGAAATATCATGCCTGAATCGCAAGCATATTTGCGGTCATAAAAACGATCCTTTTTTTTTCTTTTTTATATTGATTTTTCACTTTAATGAACCCAGTTTTTGAATAACGTACAAAACATTTGTTAAACGCTCCTTAACATTGGAAAATAATAGAGTTAATCCATTGGATTATTTGTCGAAAAAAGTGGTGACCGTCTTGATTAGTTGAGGTCCAATTTCATATTGTGTAATTTATAGTAACAAAAATTTAAATTTCGAATACATAATTAACGATGCGTTAAAATAATAACTTAACTTATTTCAACAAATCCAACTAAGTTTTATTTTAAGGCGAAATAGTGCGCCCTAATATGATAATAATGAATGTTTGGTCGACTTAATATTGCGAAAATTTCTGTAGGGGACGTTTCTGGTAGAGTTTCAGGTAAGCTTTCTATTCCCTGATTTTTCAATATCAAAATGCTAGATTGACTTGCTCTACTGAGTGGCTGGGCGTAGGAGTAGCGTAAAATTTTTCCGCTCATAACTATTCTTACCGGTCTAGATAAAAATGTCTCGTCAAGCTTAATTCAAACTCATATATACATTTTCTTTAGGGTTCAAATATTATTCCTTTTACCTAAAATATACATTTGCACAAGCCTTACAAATACTGTCACTGCGCAAAAATAAAAAAACATTTGTCATTTTTAAGTCCAGAGAAATAATTGGGCTTGGTCTTTTTTTTGGTAAAGTTTTTTATAATTATTTGCTTTATTCTTTTGGCTTAATAAACAGTGAAGTTTTTGTAGAAAATTGATAGAAGTAGCTTACAGATTTCGATCCCTAAGTGTTTCCCTTCCAAGGTTTTCTGGTTTAAGCGAAAAATTAAGAATTTTAAATTAAGATGAGCACAATTTTCCGTTTTGTTTCTAATTGTTTCTAATGCCAAACAAACTTTCCACTACCGAGAACTGACAGCTTCCTTTCTCTTTTACTTTCGTTTTTTCGGTAGGTTTTTCTATTATTCCATGCCAGCTGATCAGCTTAGTGCTTCTCTTTTCGGAAAATGTAAACCTTAACTTCGGCCGCACACCTTATTTATTGATCCAAAATAAGTGGAAGCGCCCAGCCGTTCTCAACGACTAAAATGCAAAACAAAAGCGAGCCGAACAAAAACGCAGCTCATTCTGTCAGCTGCTGGGCTGCGGGCTTTGTTTGTGGCAGGGAGATATCGGGTGCTTGCTGGGGTGTTGCGTGGGTGGCAGTGGCAGTGGCATGCTGGGGCTCAGCGGCTGATGGCTGGGCGAGCATGCGGAGAGTTAATATTAAACAAATACTACGCATACGACACGTGGGACCAGCGCCAAATCATCAAACAAGCTTTGATTGTGTGCACACACACACACACACACACACACAGACACACATTAGTATGTGTATATTACACATGCTAACGCACACACACAAACACACACACACACACAAAGACACACATTTATGATAGCTGGCTGGCGCGCCTATGTAGTGTAAGCATGCTAGCAAGTTTATTATTTATGCCATTCATGCTGAACGGCAGCGGCAACAGCTTGGCACTACACACACACACACACACACACAAATATGTACATATGTATGCAAACACATATAAATAAATGGGGAGAAATTGGCGAATCTATCCTGCCCCAACCAACTCTAAGCACGCCCGAAAATTCAAATTCACATCCACTTGTATATGCGGCATAAATATCTGCACATTTCCATCTCTCTGGTAGGTAGCTGTAGCAGCGATTCCACGCCCGCGCCCTGTCTCTGTGGAATTTATGACCTTTTTACTTTTAATTTGGTTGCTGTGGCGTCTGTGCGATTGCCATCTCTGGCAGCCGCGAGCCCCAGTTCCGCTGCTCACGACTAGAGATGGTTGTGCCACATGGGCGTGCGTGAAACAAATCCACCTTATGAGAACTGGAAGAGTTTTGACATTGGAAGGCACGGCAGCGCGCACGAAATTCCAAGTAAGCCTCCAGTGAACCACAAAGTTTTGAGCCAACCCATAATGATGGGTGATAATTATTTATTCGAATTATTTATCATCAACTAAATTCAATTATGTTTGTTGTAAGCCTTTAAGAATGTTTATGTCATAAGGAGAAGTAGAGTAGGGAAAAGAAGGGAATTCCAGTTACGCAGCTAACTCGGTTTCAAAGAGGATTTGTTCTGTTATTTTACAATAAACATATATGTATTACATGTAGTTTTCCTCCAACACAGCTATAACATTCTTGATTTTATCAAGAACATCAAGTAAAAGATTTGTAAACTTCAGTGGACACCTACTAACCTGCATGATTATATAGCTCTGGAATATTATTGAATAGCATTAACTGGCTTATATTTTGGGCACAACAAGGTAAAGAAAGTACATTTATTTCTACACTCTTCAATAATTAACTACACATTTAAATATTATCATAATAAAGTGGATCTGCATCAACCAACATCTACCTCACAATCATTATGCAACAACATAGCCTTTCCTCTACGATATTACTTTTAAAAAAGTAGCATATCTTTAATGAAATGAAACAAATTAATAAATTCACATTGAAAGAAAGCAGTCAATCGAGAATAAAATATACTTTGTGCAAAATGCCAGACAAAAACTATCCATATTCCACTTTCATGGTGTGGCTTCTACTTCGAGTTCCATATGAGTGGCACTCTAAGGTCTCAGCAAATATTTGAACAAACATTTTTTGAAGAAGCTATTCCCCGAGTTCGCGCTTTAAAAATAGACTTCCTTTGACTTCTAAACAATTATTCGTGACATTAAGATGATTCCGATATCTCTCACGCAGGAGCTCCTCTTCACTGGCGACCCTCGCATGAGCTGCGAGACTGGGTCCTCTATTGACTTACTTACGCGTAGACACGGACTTGATGAACTTGTGTAGTCATGCGGCGCCTGGGAATGCCTCTCGCGGTCTGCATGCCTTTGACTTTCACTTTTGCCAACTCGATGCACGCGTAACTGATTATGCATAGTGATGCTTCGATTTTCGTTCCACATCTCTCCCAACTCCAACTATCTGCAACTCTGGCTGTGTAACCGAATTTAAAGAGCGATCCGCTGATTCGGCACCGCTGACATGTGCCACTTATCAACTCAATTACCAGCGGCGCTCATCACAGGTTGCCAAATATTTGTTGGCAAGTGGGTGGCAATTCGGTGCGTGACCTAACTACGAAAGGGCATTAGAAGCTGGCTCATTAATCAACGTAATTTGCGCTAAGAATGGACCGAAAGGGGGCTCCTCTGGACACTGAATATTGACTGACTGACTGACTGACAGACTGACAGTCTGACGGAATGACTGGGCGAGTTAGTGAGCAAATGGGAACACAATGATTCAGGTTGGCAGAGAGTCGCAAGAACGGTGTAGAAAGCAGAGAAGGAAAGTAAAGGCTGTGCTTATCAACAATAACATACTTCTGGCCCTACACAGAAGAAGAAGAAGGTCAATTGGCTCATATCGCCTTTAGAACGTACTTTCCAATCTGCTCAAATCACAAGACTGGCCCATATATACACCATTTTTTCAAAATCACTTCTATAGAAGCTTTACCTACATACTATCCGAACATGCTTAAGAGACGTTTTATTTTAAAATATATCGACATGGCTTAATGGTGTTCATTACTGTTCTCCAAAGACGGGACGAGCTCTTTGTAGATTGGTTTAAGTATTTCCTTCAAAGAGAGTTTGCTTACTACTCTTGAATATTTTCATGGAAATAAAAAAAACTAAAGGTCTGCTTCATTTGAATATCTAGTTAATGTCTCGAACCTTTGTAGCTTTGCTTTAGTGTTTTGTTCTTCAAAGATGGTTGACTTAAAACTCTTCAATATTTTTTGGAAACATAAGTCTTCTATGTTTTTGTTGAGCATAAGAAGCAAATTCGCTCACGTTTTATCTGCTGATTGAGCTTGAAAAAGAGTTGCTTGATTTTTCGGACTGCAGCTGAGTTGTGCTGCATTTTGATTAATCGATGAATCAGACATTTATACTCGTAACTAAGCCCATGTCGGGTGTTGCCTTCTGACCACAGACGCTGACAACGAATTTACTTTTGATTTATCGCTGGACAGGAGGGAGGCTGCAAAACACTTGGCCTGTTCATAAAAACAAATTGGTTTGAATGCTGCCAAGGGCTCCTGACAATCTTATGCGGGCAATGCACAAATATATATATGTGTATAATATATATATATATATATATACATTTATACATACATGTCACTTAAAGTCATGTAAATCAAACAATAAATTTCAATAAAATATAAATAAAATCAATACATGGATTGGACACAAAAGCGGAAGCGACTAACGTCTCTCTCCTCCACACACACACACACACACACACACACATACATACACACAGAGAGTCACTCACACATAAGCTTTGACAACTTGGAGTGTGTTTTGTTTTTCACTTTTATTATTATTATTATTTTTATTATTGCTGCTGCCTTGCATTTATTTTTTGAGTTTTTTGTTGACCTCGCTTTCAACAATTGGGCAACTTTTGCCTTCTGCTCAGCGGTCCCAATGCTGTTGCTGGTGTTGTTTTTGCTGTAATAAAGGTTAACAGAGTGCTGCCTATACACACACACACATTCGCACACACACAGACACACACACACACACATCTGTGTGCGGCAAAGGCTTACACGCCCATAAACCTTTATGCCTCTTCAATTGAATTGTCTTGAATTGCGGCCTCGCCTCTGACGCCTTTTAACATGGCAATTGTTGTTTTTGTTGCTGTTGGTATTTCTCAGTTGTTGTTGTTGCTTGTGCTGCTGCTGTTGTCGGCTGCTTGTAATTTGTGCAATAAAATTTGTTGCTGTGATGCCTTTTTGCCTCATTTTGCGCTCCTTAGCGCATTTTTACGATACCATCAACATATGAGTGCCCGTGTGGCAGAAGGCAGAAGCAAGTGGCAGGAGGGAGAGGAGAAACAAACGTCGAATGAAAAAACAACCTTTGATGTTGTGAGAATTTAAACGAAATTTAATTAAATCTATTGTGAGCAAAATGATATCAACAATTTGTGGTGTGCTTCATAAGTGAAGTAAAGTCTGCTCTCAACTCAACATTGTTCATGGCAAAATATGAATGGATGGGCTCGAATTACATAGTTGTTAGTGCTTGGCATATTTGCGGCAGTTGCTGATAGCAATACTTCAGATATCATTTCAGGTATACATTTCCAGAATAAATATGGATGTGCTTGCTTTCATACTTGTACAATGTCAATCGTTCAATACTTGGGAGGCTTAATTATTGGTCTGCCTTCAGTGCCTGTTGGAAACGTCAACAAGCATTTTATTTAGCTGCTGGAAAATGCATCTCACAAATGCATGTGTGTTGTTTAACGTAAATTAGCAAATCTTAATTGGAATTTATTGCATGAATTAATGGATTCCATGAATGATAATGGGAGTAATAAGGTTGAAGGCAGCATCGCATTCTCGACATTTTGTATACTATAAACAGACACGTACTGTTTTGCATGTTTATGTATGAACAATCAAAAATAAATTGAAAATCTGTCAAGTCCATGAAACGCATATCTTGTTGCGATATGTTTCTGATGGTTAGACAATTTTCATTTTCATTTTCATTCACAATGCAATCGTTTTGAATGGAAAAGCACTGCTCGGTAGAATTATCATTAAGCCAAAGCGAAATGATTGGCCATTAACTGAAAATTTGCATACTTAGCAGTTTTAGTGACAATCATTTGCACCTTTAAAGAACCTGCTAAGAACACAGCCTGGATGCCTTGCGAGCCAATGAATGACTTAACGGCTCGAAGCAGCACCGATCCTATTGTTTTAGACTGTCGAACTAATAAATTAAATGTAGATAATTCAAGTGAAACAATTCACACACACACACACATCCACACACAGCCACAAATAAACTCATATTTAAGTGAACAGAATACACTCTCAGCTAAATACGACGATGCATTTCAATCTGTCAGCCTGAAATTAACGAACTTAAATTCGAACTCAAACTCAAATTCAAATTCAAATTCAACTCTGCCATTTGCCTTTGTTGCAAACTTTGTTGCAGTTGATTAACTTCGGGCGCTAAACAATTAGAGCAGCGCTCAAACGAGCTTATGAAGCATTTGCAAATGACAGGCAACAATTCAATACAATTTAACGATTTCAACGATGACATACACATACTCGTATCCACTACATTGTATGTACATACTATTATGTATTTTAGCCACAGGTGTCGCAGCCACTGAGAGGCAGAGCAATGATTATAACAATGATAGTAGCATTGACACTAAGCTTCAAATTAGATGACTTGCCAAACGGTTTCAGCAGTAATACGAATACTTGTAGAATAGGAAAATATGACACTAGGCGATGCACATTGCTTCAAACCTTAAATATTGGTCCAGGAATTAATTGGGCAAGCAGGAGCAACGTGCGGAGCTCAAAATCCATGTCTGATAAAGGGCTGACATGAATGGAAGATTTCATTTAAATAATGCATTCGGCCTAAGAATTATTTATTATTGGCGTTGAATATTATTTCCAAAATTACTGATCCTATTTAAAAGGCTAGCTCTGCTTGGTATTAATTTTTTATTGTTCTTTTCCTCTCTGCTTTAAGCGTGTGGTGCCTACAAGAATGAGGCATTAAAAAAGAAGGCCATAGAGCTTGAACAGCTTTTCAACAATAGGCCAAAAAACTGAATAATATTGAAAGTAAATGGTCTTTTAAGTAAAAAATAACATTTTAAAGATCCACATAAAATGCACTTGGCTCCCATTAACTCCGGCAACTAATCATTTTCATTGAAAAATGTGAAAAATATGCCTGGAATATTTCGTATTTATCGTTGTGTTACCCATAATTTGTTAAATGGGAGAGGCAGGCTTTCTTTGCAGGCTTCATACAAGCTATTAGCACCGTATCCATCAAGGGGCCCCTTTCATTAGTTTTCTTGCCACATCCGATCTCATCTGTTCACATCCGGCATCTATGTATTTACTGCCCCGCTGCAGTCGCATTTATCTGCATATTCATTACATATCTGTCACTATTAGTTGACTCCACAACACTTGCCACGTACGAGCATAGCCACACACACACACACGCAACCCCTGCAATATTCACAACTTTTATTCGCTTCGATTCGGTTTCAGTTTTGGGGGTTTCCTTTTTTTCGAAGGGTCTTCGCATGGTGTGGCATTGACTTGAATTATTTGTCGTCGTCGGTTTCTCGTCTGTTGCCATATCATGCCCGTAAACCAATAACGTTGGCTGCCACCTCCACCTCCACCCCCACCCCTTCCCTACCCTTCTCTTCGTCGCGCCCACACCATCGGCTGCGGTGCCCATCATTTTTGTCGTCGCTGACAAATGCTAACAACTATTCTTGCTCCCCATCCGTACACATTTTATTTGCTGCTGCACACTTTCCACTGCTTTCCACATACCACTTTACTTTTTCCACTTGCCACGACATGTTAACGTTGCCTGCCACTAACTAACACCAGAGTGAGGCAGAGCAGTGGCAGTGGCAGTGGCAGTAGCAAGTGGCAAGTTAGAGAAGCGGCAGCAACATGCAAACAACCGCAAATGTGTTTGTGCGTGATTTCAAGCACAAGTAGCATACCCGTGCCCGTGCCCCTGCCTGTGCCCGAGCCCGTGCCCGCACCCATGGGCACCCAGCTCCACTGTCCCGATCCTTAAACCCATCGCAGTCCCACTCCAACGACTGCAAAGTGTTGAAAGTGGAATTATGTGAGTTTGTGTTGACATTATAATAATGGTTTGGTTTATGTTTATAGTCTGTTTCATGCAACTGTACACATGTTCCAAGCGACGCACACACACACACTGATACAGATACAGATACAGACAGATAGAACCAGCTCTGGGTTAGCATTTGGGATGAGCGAGAAACGTGAGCGCGAAACGAACAAGCTGTTTGTACATTTAAAAACTAATCATATTTCAATGTATTGAATATATTTCAGGACCGAAGTAGTAGTTGGATCCTTCAGAAATGTGTTTCGCATTTCAGGTACATCTCTAAAGCTGAAAATGTTTAGGTATAGTTCGAAGTTTAGGGCCTTGCCAAAATCTCAGGCATTGGCTAGCAAATAAATAAAAGAGGGTTACAATTATTCTAGGCTTTAATCAACAATTTCCCAAAATCGACTAAGCACATTCCATCGATCTTGTTATTAGAAATAATGGAGTAACATGCAGCATGCGATTATCAGAGATTCGTGCCAGCGAATGAATACATCACGCCACCAGCTCCAGCAAACACAAAACTAGCTCTGGTTTAGTTGCGTCTGTTTCCATATCTGCTGTCTGTCCGTCTGTTTGTCCGTCTATCTGCCTGTCTGTCTGCCTGTCTGCCTGTCTGTGCTTTGATTACTATTCAAATATTGTGACAGTGTGAAAAATAAACAAATTTGCATTATTTATTTTCACATTTGTTCACTGTTGCTGACAGTTTGCTGCTGTTCGTTGTTCGCTGCTCACCGCTCCTGCTCCTGCTGCTGCTGCTGCTGCTGCTGCTGCTTTGGCCAAACTAACTGCCACTGTAGGTATCACTACTGGAACAATTAATAAAAGAAATTACGCAAACAGAGCCACTGGTGGCCATCACTTTATCACAGCGATTTCATAAAATTTCATATCATGAAGAGCCTAATAAATGTTTGTCGCACACGCACAGACAAAAACTAAACCCTAAGCGAAACCTGTGGCCCGCCATTAGCCTAAAGGCATGAGGGAAACGCAGCAAAGTTTCTTCCTTTTTATTCCTCTCTCTCGTTCTTGTTCTTGCTCCCTCCTTCTTTCCCTACCCGTTTTGTTTTTTTGGGCCTCATAATTTCAACCGCAACAAGCCGAAGACGAGCAACATTCAGGCAAAAAGGACCAGGCACATGTTGTGATTTATGGGACGAGTGGCTGAAGGCGTGAGGCGTGAGGCGTGGGGCGAGGGGCGAGAGGTGAATGACGGGCGGGATAGGAGACGCTGCTCCTCTGCCACGCAATGCTGAGTGTCATCAGACGTGGCTGCCGGCGAATGGTGAACGGTGAATGGGAAATGGGAAATGGCGAATGGAGAATCGAGAATGGCGGATGCGCAGGCCTAGCAGGCTGTGAAAAGCCATAAAGTGCAAATGGTGCCCAGGGGAATCATCAAACAGCAAAAAGCTGCCATAAAACGACACAAACATGTGCGCAACACACACACACACACACACACACGGACTCACACGCGTCCACACACAAGCCTACGAATATAGAGAGCGATGCTGGCATTTTACCTCACAAAAAAGGCACCCCGGAAATAGATACGCCATCAAGTGGTCAACATTTGGCTGCGGGTATATCTGAATTAATGGGTGTGAGTGAATGAGTGTGTGTGTGTGCGTGTGTGTGTGCTGCCAGATTGGATATCAGTGTAAACATCAAAGTAGTTGGCAAATCAGTCACACGTAGCAAACTAAAAGCGAGGCAGCATCAGCGTCAACGTCAACGTCACCGTCGTCGTCGTCGTCGATGCTGACGGAGAAGTTGACGTGAAAGTTCACGATATGCCCGGCATACAAATTGGCAACACCAATAACCTCATACAAACGCACACTTACACACACACGCACATACATACGTAGTCAGAGCATTATCCACACTCAACGAAAAATAAAATGATAAAGTTGCGAAGAAGACAACAAGATTTATGTTTTAGGTCTTTCGCACTGCCAGCCTGCCACAGCTTGCAACTATTTCTCCGATCGGAGGAAGCTTCTTAGTCGCACACATATTTCTAAAAGAGTTAGAACATAAATTGAGCCAATAATTGAGCTAACTCCTTTCAAGATCCTTTGGCTGTATTTGATGGCATACACCACACTGCATACTCTCTTCTGACAACACTCTAAGGACAAACGTTGAGAACTAAATCGAGCTCTTTAAAAAGTCAGCCAGTAAGCAATAGCGTCTATAGATGACGCTGCACAACGGAAAATACTATTTAATTTAATTTATTTATTTGCCAGCACCATTGACTCCCTTTTCCTATAAATTGAATCTTCCCCTAATAATGGACTTACAAATCTAACTAGAGGCTTGTGTTATATCTGAAAACAACAAAAGTATATAATACCATTATTTGTATAAGCTAGCATACCCTTCTACAGGGTAAAGGGTATACAAATCGCACTACGATGTCATCGAACGGAAGCGATATAATAAATACAACCCTGAAAGTATGCAGAGAAAATTGAAGGAGAACAGTAATAACTAGTCAGAGGAAAGCTCGTAGCTGTGTGTTGCTTTTCATGGAGTGCTTTTAGTTGCGAGTATTCCAATTTCTCCATTTATACATATCTACAAGAAAATGCGGGCAATTGGAGTATCTTTATACACAATTCGTTCCATATTTTTAATCAAAAATAACCAAATGAAGCTTTATTGCTGCATACAAGTATTGTATGTTATTTGTTTTTCTAGTTCTAGCCTCTGAACAGTAGATTTCACATGAATGCTGTTTTATGAAGAGAAGAAGTGCTTTTTTTCTCAAGTGTATCGTATCTCGTAGACCGCCTCCGGTTGAGATCAAAATGCCAGCTTTTAATCTGCAGTGAAGCTGAGGCGAAAGACGAAACATGACAACGACACTCACCGACAATGTTCAGATAGACGGAGTGGCCGATTGGCGGCGTCGTGGATATTTGACACTCATAGATTCCGGAATCCTTGCGCTGGGCATACCGTATACGCAACGTCCAGTCCTCGGCGTGTGGCGAGTGCATTGCCTCGAAGCGTTGGTCGGAGGTGTATGTGTAACGGCCCACGGTCAGCAGATGAATATCGCGATGGCGCACCCATGAGACCTGGAAGCAAAGGACAGAGCAGAGTAATCATGCATTAGAAAGCTGCTAGTGGCAGTGGCAGACTTAAAATACAAGAAGTTACTCCACGGAATAGGCTGGTACAGTATTAAGTGCCTCAAGAGAGCATGCTTGCATCAGGAAACTTATCAATTCCATCGAGTTACCTTATATGCCATGACTGCAGGTGAATAAACATCTTCTTATAAACTAGATAGTGTTGAAGCTGCAGCTAAAAGAATAGCGCAGTTATAGCCACATCAGCAAATTTATTTGTATATGCCAGTACCACTCTGTATAATCGTGGTTTAACATAACAAAATCGATATTGTTTTTTTTTTTGTGTTATGGTTCCGCTCCTTAGTTCGTTCTTTTCTCTGATCCCTTCGATTCTTTATAAATATTAAAAATGATTAGACAATATGTATATCATCAGACTATGCTATAGCATATAGATCAAATAGGAACTATTGGTGCAAATTGTATACATATTTTCTACGAATTGTTCAGGATACGCTGAAGTCTAAAACAATACATTAAGTTGTCATAGGATTCATCATATATAACAGACTTTTTTGTTTACTTCTTGCCTACAAATTAAAATCATTTAATGGCAATTGTTTTATTGCATCTACTTTATAGGGAGGAGTGAGGGAATGGGGCATATTTCTTAATCCAAAATGAAACACTTCCTGCTAATAAATACTTTGCTATAGTAAATAATATAATAAATGTGGGTTTTACACAAATGTAGTTTATTTAATTTATTTACTAAGTGCTTTAATTATTTAATGATAATATTAGTATTTAAGTATACGTTTACAAAAGGTTTACTTTAGTTTACTGAATGAAAGATGCACACAAACACGATCAACGTATCACGACCTTCTCCCTTGAACGACGTAGCACAAGTGCCTTTCGCTTGTGTAGACTATCCTATCGAATAGTAATATCGATAACCCTTCCCTTATTACCCTGTACACTACAACTGTCATCTCCTGCCTATCCTAAATAAATAATAAACGCGTTAACGAATCCCTACTGTAAGTGCAAACAGCGCTTCATGTGCGAATCAGATAAGGGTAACTCGTAGTCAAGGCAATTTAGACGTGTGTGGGTGTGTGCGTGTGTGTGTGTTTGTGTGTGTGTGTGTGCAGGTGCCTTGATGGGGTCGACGGCTCGACAGCAGCGCGGCGTTGCATGGGGCTAGGATTTTTAATTGCGCGTTTAGCTGTCGATTGGGGCCAAGACTTGCTCTGTGCTTCAGAGCCTCGGGGCTGTCGGTAGCTTATCGATTTGCATACTGCCTAATTATGGGGCAGAAGCAACAACACCGCACACACATACAAACACAAGCCGTGCAGAGAGAAACACGCGCGCACACAATAAACAATTTAAATGCCAAATTGAAATCCAACGCGCCTGCCTGCCATTCCAGGCAAACGTTGCCCGCCATGCCCAACAGCAACAATAATTGTAACAACAATGGGCTTAGCAACAAAAACAGCTAGCGGCTGGTTTTGAAATGTGGTTTGCTTTTTGCCAATTGCCAGTGGGCACCAAAAACAGGCGTGGGATAAAGTTCTTCTTTGAAAATAAATCGAAGGAATTGTTTGTTGCCTGAAGGGGGGATTTCTAAAAGGATTGAAATAAAACATGCGGCGATTTCTAATTTTATGTAACTACTTCTACTCCTAAAGGACGCCACGTGGTTGGTGTCTAGTAATATTTGAGTAGTTGATATACTTTCTAGCTGAATCTTTACAATTGGTGTGGGAGTTTATTAGGCACAGCCAATGTTTCTAAGTAGCCATCTATTTTCTGAATTTTTAACATTTATTTTTGTTTTTCTGCTCTTCAGAATTTGATTGCAGAGCTTGACTAATTTGCCGAAATTTATTTATTACTTTCTTTATTCATCAACAATTAATTATGCAGAATGTATGGTTTGAGCAATATATGGTTTGTTCCATTCATAAGAAATGATCGCACACTATTTATATATAACATAACATTATTAATTAGAATAAAATAAAAATAAAAAAAAAGATATACATATATCTATATGTATGGCACATATTATTACAAATCTGTTAGCTATCCCGGTATCTGAAGAGTAACAGCTGATAGATCTATATAGCTTGGATCCATGTTGTCTTCTGCTCCATGCACACGGCTCTTCCTAATTCGAACCTGACACACACCAGACCATGCCGAACACTCTAAAGGTGTCCGGCTTACCTCCTACCTCTGCCCATGTCCCTCTACCACACACTCTAATATTAACGATTCCATATTGGCATTGTTTTGGGCCGTCGTTTGTAGCACCCGCTACCCACATATTCGCACGTGAATACATGAATACGTAGAATACGTTGGTGGAAGGATATGTTCGCAGGCACCCGCGCTCGCTTTCCGTCCACGGCTAGTGAAAAATTGTATTAGCCATGGCCATAATTAGGCGAGGGAATGTTGGTGCTCTACTTTTGGGCCCGACGGACAACTGGAAAACTTGTGCAATTGTTGTTGTGCGCAATTGTCATCAGCGATTTAACGATTGATTCATGAATTGGGCGCGGGGGCGCTGTGGATGGAAATGTGAATGTTGACGTTGACGTTGACGCTGATGACTTTGGCACGAGCTTTGTGGCTTGTGTTCAAAACAATCGCAATCGCAAATCGCCAATCGTAAATCGTAATTCGTCAATCACCAAACAACAAACAGCAGACAGCAAACAACTAACAACAAAAGACAAAAGCGTATGATCGTCAATCGTTCAATCGTCTGCTATGAAGAGCCCGTTGTATATATTTAGGGGACATTCTGTTCATTGACTGTGTGCCCGCATTGCATGTATGTGTAATTGCGTGTGGGTATGTACACTGATAAAAAAAACTAGTGAGCTTACTCAATTTTGTTTCAAACACGACATTTTGCAAGTCCAATCAAGATGGAACGCGTCTAAAAAATGTAAACGAAGAAAGTACAAATTCTGAGCGAGTCATGAAATGTTTCTCTATCTAGACCAATGTCTCTCTCATTCTTTTATTTTCTCAGGACTTTCACTCACTAGTGTTTTGCGAGCGTTTGCAAGTGGAATAAATAAAAATAGTGAAACAATATAAAAATTGTTATTCAGATTTCAATCAGATGCCTATAGCAAGATTTTACACTGAGTATAGAAATCGTCGAGCTACCTTTGTCCGCATTGGGCTTCAGTGAAAAATAGCTGAGATTTTTCTAAGTGTATGCACGTTGCATGCATATGGAATGAAATTGAAATTCCACTTTGATGATTGCGCAATTCTACAACTCGCATTCGAACCTCTACATTGTTGTAGTACGAGTATTTCATTTTGCATGCTGGCGAATTATACTAGAGCTGGCATACAATATTTTCCATATGGCAGCATCATCTTATGCGACCTTTTTCCACATGGCCATAACATGCAATCTAACGGAAACGCACGCTATTGTGTGCAGCAGGGGGTGCAAAGGGGTGGCAAGGGGGTGGTGCATTGCTAGGCGACGAGGCAAGCGAATTAGCCTTTTGATTTCCACACACGTGTGCGACTGACTGCCCCTTGCCTGCCATAATTATTTTGTATTTTTAATTGAACTTTTGTATGGCTGTTATTGCACACTAACACGCACACCCACACCCATGTCCATCACACACACACACACACACACATACTCACTCAACACTCAACTATTTAGGTATTTATTTGTTTCATTCACATGAACTTTCCAATTGCATTGTGATTTTTTGGTTCTTCAGCATTCCATTGATTTTTAACATTTTCTTTTTTCGATTTTTATAATTGCTATACCTAAAACTATTATTGTTATTTTAATTTTTATAAAAATTGGTATTATACTATTGTGTTTTCCCTTCAAAAATGGGGCTGTGTTTTCCACAATTTACAAGTAATACGCATTTAGACCGCATATCGCGACTATTTTTGGGCAAGCTTCTGCTCGGGTTGCTGGACTTAGGAGGCTTTATACTAGTTAATACGATTAAAAATATATAGCCATTTTATTTATCTTCTCAATAAATAGTATTTGTTTGCCTTTGGGAAAAGTCTGCACAGCTTTACCTAAAATTCCATTTTCTTTTAAAATCTTCAATGCTTGACTCAACTAGCTCAGCTCAGATTGTTAAGATATACTTGTAAAATAATATATATAGTAATTGTACATTCAATGTGGCTGTTGTGGCTGCGCTTCTCTTCAGTTGCCTCTCTTCTTACTCTTCGGCTAGGAGAGCAGACCTTATCTAACCAGCGCCTTATCTATGCAGTCGCATCGTTGCTTATTTATGGCTACTCGTATACTCTCACTATATACCTTGGACAACGTTCATGACGTCTGGGGCTGGAACTTGCGCGTAGCAACAATTAGATAATTACGTCAACATTATTAGCAAATTAAATTTGATGTTTTGCTGTTTGTTCTGCTGAAGGGACGATACTGGGCTGGCTGCTGACTGCTTGCTGTTTGCTGCACTAAGCGCTTGCTGCTTCGTAATGCCACTTTTTTGCGCAATTGAAATTGCGCAATTTCGCTATTGTTGGCTTAATGCCAAATCACTTGGCAGTTGTGGATACAAAGCGGAGAGCAGAATGGATGGAGCTTGATGGGCCGAAAGTACAAACAACTAACAAAAGGGGCGGGAAGGCAGAAGAAGTCAGCTGAGACGGCTTTTTTGTTTTTAAAATGGCCAAGATGGCGTAGAATATAAATTTTGATCTCTCTATAAGTTGGATGACAAATAAGTGTTTTGTGCAGACACCTACATTTCTGGGGATTGTGAAAACAGTTTATTTTTGCAAACCGTTAGCCTTTATTCCTGCCGATCGCAATTCAAATTGACTTCCATTTTTATTGCAAATTGTTCCCAAATGATTTGAAACAATCTAGAAATGGGAATAGAATTTAATGGTGCTTCTATTTTCCACAAGGTGGAAATCGATCTAATATTCAATTTTTGAAGCAGCCTAAATAGATAATAATTTATTTTATATAATTTATGTATAGTTAATACCTTTTTATTCATCTCAGAGATGTGACTATTTTTTCAATTCTCAGTAAATTATTAACTACAGTAAGTGAAGATTTTATGTGATACAAATTTCGGATAGCAGATATTTCGTTCGCGATTCTTGTTAATACTAAGGCTAATGGGCTCGAGCTTGAAAATTCGTTGTTGTCAGTAGTTTGAAGATTTTAAACACACGAAGAATGCCTTGAATTGTGCCCCTTGGCCTTCAACAAGGCAGCCAAGCAGTTGGAACTTTTGCGACAACCTTAAAATCTGCTGGAAGAGCACAAATGCCAATCGTTATGAAAATGGCACAAAATGCTGAATGCGGCCAACAAAAGCTTGAGCGCAAAGTTGTTATGCATAAATTTCATTGCATTTGGATTTGATTTTGCTTTCCTTTTGTTCTATATAGTAGTATTTTATGCCAAAAGATTTGCGCGCCAGCCTCCAACCGACTTGCTGTAAACCCTACCCCCGCGCCGAACTGCGTCTTCATTCTTGTCTGGGTCCTTTTCGTCGTTATCTTTTCATTTATTTTATGGCGCTTAAAAGCTGATTTCCTCAGTCAGCGTCGCTGCCACTTCCACTGCCACTGCCAGTGCCGCTGGCGATGCAACAAATGAGGCATAAATCAAAATGGCGGAAGTGCGGCGCATAATTATGGCCCATAGACGTTTCATTTCTTTTTGCGGATTCGGCTACAATTCGCAATTGCGCATTTATTTCGATAGATAGACTTGGCGGTCTGTCGATCGATCGATATGAGCGAATGCCGTCAAAAGTGCCAACAACAGAGACAGAGCGAAAGAGAGAGGGATGAAGAGAGGGAGAGAGTGCGCGGCGAATCATTATTATTATAAAATCCCATAAAAACTGCAGTTATTCCAAAAATGCCGGCGGCCCACTTGGCAGGCCGCCTTTCCGCCTGAAAATGCAGCAGCAGCAAGAACAACAATAACAAGAAATTATGAGCACTTTCTAATTTAATATGGTTATTATTACATTTTACTTGCATCCCAGGACAGACTTTAAAATTGAGTTTCGCGAGCGAGCCCTGCACAGATGAAAGACCCGAGTAGATACATCATCAGCAGAATACACGTATGTGAGCTTAGCTTGTTTGGGAGCAGTGCAAACTCTGGAGCTCGTTAGGAAAGAGGAGCTTCGCTTTGACTTTTTCATGGCACATCACTTGAAAGTGATTTCTCGCTCTTGCTGGCGGCTGGCGAAACAAGAAGTCATTTTTCAAAGATATTGTTATCATTTCAAGCCGGAAAAGCGCTTCAAATACATAACATTTATTGATTCAACAGATTCCAAGAAAGCTGTCAAATCTCATAAATGCTTTCAATATTCGCAGAATTCATGTTTTATGAAAAATACTTATTAATTTTAAATTTGCATCCCCGCTGCGATTCTTATGCTTTAAAATATACAATACCATTGTTCACTTTATTCATACAAGTACAAGTATATGGTAGGCGAGATACTGTGATAAGTTTCTGCTTATATTATTGGTATTGGCAAATCGAATGTCGTAGCAGACATGCTTGCGTTATTACTTGTATTATTCACATTTCCTCTTATCATTTCAAACGCATTCAAAGAGGCGCCTGTTGGTATGCAATGAATTCTTTCCAAGGCTCTCAGCAGGAAGGCAGGCAGGCAGACAGGCGCCCTTCAGGTAATGAAGTCAAGCCCAGTATAGCAAATGCCTCGATTTAACTTCGAGGTTCCCGTTGAGTCAAGTCGGCAACGACAAATGCAAAATGAAAACTTCACCACGCTAATGCGCTTCTTAATTTTTTCGTTCGGTTCCCGCTATTGTTGTCGCTGTGTGCTGGCGATATAAACCAACTAAAAAGTTTCACGCAGCGACAGCGACGGCGACAACCAAGTTTACCCAAAGCGCACAAGAAACAAAGCAGCACCAGCAGCGGTATCTTGTCAGCATGGCTTTGGGAATGCCTTGTGAAGCACATGCCATGCCATGCCATCACATCCCACCCCATGCCATCCCATTTCACTCCATCGCTTCCCAGGCACTGTACAATAATGCAGCCAATCACTGAAGCAAGAGCTGAGCAACTGAAGCTACAGCTGTAACCGAAACTGATGCTGAAGCTGATGCTGAAGCTGATGTTGGAGCATCAAGGATGGAGGATGAATAAGTTGGATGCTCGGCTGTGATATGTGTGGAGCGGCCACAAGACCAAAAATCCCTTTGCGGGCAGACGTGCTGGTTATATTGTGTAAGTACAGTCGAGCTTCCTTCTACTAGGCTTATGTTATGGCAGTTTCTCAGACGGTCGCTCAGACCATATTTTTCAAATCTCTTTTCCATATAATGAAATTAACTTTAAAAAAGTCTAAGTCTAAAAGTCCAACAAGGACAGGCCCGACAAGAAAAGTGCAGAGAATCTTTGTGGTATTGAGATTATTAACATTCTTAGACCACCATAAAAGTAACAAATGGGGAACTGGTCGGATAACAAATCCTCAGCTTCTATTTAGAACAGTTTAGATGCAAGGGGCTGACGAATATAGTATGACAAGGAATGCCTTTGTATGGCAGAATAGGTCAGAATTGGTCAAGAAACGTTTTTTCTCTCTTTCTACGAAATCTAGAAATATTTTTGGGTGCTCACAACAGTAATTCATTTGAAATCCCACTCGAATGGACGAAATACCCCCGAAAGCAACGATCTGCGCTACTCTTCTGATAAGTTCCGACTGTGTCCGATTTCGTGTCGACGCTTCTCCCATTTCTTCCCTTTCATTTGGCTTGGCACTACTGTAGCAGGCCACTGTACCTCTCTTTCGCGGTGCCAAGTTTTTGTTGTAATGCGATTTTTATATACACTTTCATTGCTTTATTGTCAGTTGCTTTTTTTCGTGTTACTTTTTCGAGTGCTTTGCTTAATTTTGCAGCAACTTTTTGCTGTCACTTGCTACTACAAAATCCATGTCACTTCACTGCCCCCTCAGTGGGCTTCCTCTCTCTTTCCACTTGCTTGCTTGTTTATTTATTTTCGCTTTGTTTTAAGCACATCGCGCTGTGTTGTTGTGTTGTGTTGAGTTCTGTTATTTTGTGTCGTGTCGCGTCATGTCGCATAGCCTAGCATCGTTTTACCAGCTGCAAAAAGCCACTTCCGGAAGTTAGAGCAACACCTACGCGAGGTCCTTGAGCGCCCTATCTTTACGCAGCTGGCTTTTGTCGACCACAGCACATTGGGTTGAATGTCAAAAACATACATTTTACTTGTAAAACAATTCGACAACTCTTTGATATACAAGTACTACTATACTTCTGTTGAAAAGTCTGCTTAATGAATAGATACATATGTATATTTGAAAACATTTGCCCGATCTGGGCTTTGGCATTTCCACTTGAGATGGATATGGTCACACTAGACAATTGCTTATAGTGGCGTAAAATTGAGTGCAGGCCATTATTTCGGCAATTTGTCCCAATGTGCAATGTTGTGTATTGTTAGCCAATTTCTCTTCGTTCCCTGTCTTTTTCTCCTGTTCTCTATTATTATTATGTTTTTTTTTGTTGTTGCTGTTGTTGTTGCTCTCTATTCTTCATTTACTCTGGTTGCTGCTTCGACCCTAGCCCCGCTCCCGCCCCGCCCTTGCCGTTGCGGCTGTCTTTTGTCACCGCAGCGAACTACAAAAGCAAGTCAAAGCCGTCGCCACACACATTTAAACCCCAGTGGTGTTGGCCGAGTGGAAGGATCGGGGAGCCGCTGTCGCTTTTGCCGGCACATTTAAGCCAAAAAGTAAACCAATTGTTAGTTTTAATGGAATTTATTGGGTAAATATTTGCTAAGCACAAGAAATTGCTTGTGAACATTTGTCGTCGTTTGGTTGATTTAAGATTAAAAGTTTTTAAAGGCTTTCTGCTACGCCCACAAGGAAGAACAGCCACCACTGTCCGCACCAATCACCATCAACTGCCTCAATGGCCTTATTACTTTTAATTTATTTTGAATTTCCGCACTCCTCTCTGTCCAACAATTTAAAGACAAGCCATGCGCGCGTTTAGCCATGAAAACTTGTACATGATTGCTCCGAGTATATCCCCCACATAAATGTGCGAACTTTTCCAAAGTTTGCAAGGATACTCAACAGACTGTATGTACATCAATCAAGCCATGCTCCCCAATTTATTTGGTTCAGTTACAAAAAAGTCTCCGGATACGGTCGCACAGGAAAATAATTTGCACACAAATTCCTACTTATTATTTTTCCGAAATAAATCTTAGAAAGTTATATTTTCCCAGGACACTTTATTGCGTTTGATTGATATAATATTAAAGGGAAATTCTTGGACATGGCCTTTCAAATTTCAAACGTCAGAAATTAAAGTTAAACCCACAGACACCATCTATTAAGGGAAAAACAAAGCTCTTTAAGCAGAGTGTTTCTTTTTTTAAATATGTTTTGACATTACTACGTGTATATCTATCTTTTTTTCGACCTCAAAAGTTCATATGGACTATCTTTAAGTAGTAGTTGGTCTTTTCAGGTCATGCCCTTGAAACCAATTTGCTAAAAGCCTCTGATCATAATGCTTCCGATACACGTGCAAACATATCGTGTAACAAGCTTGTTCATTCTACTGTCTCAAGTGACTTGCGAAATAACAAGTACCGATAAGAGGCCACCGGCCGACTATAAAAGCCCCGTCTCTGTTCCAGTATTTTGTACAGTGGAGAAGTTTATACTCCCAGCGGTGAAAGCAAAGCTTATAAGAATTTGCAAAATGAGAGTTTGTAAGTTGGTTTTTGGTTTGGATTCCCATTGAAGGAACCATTTACTTATTCAAGTATTGCCATTTTCAGACAACTTGCTGCTGATTACATTTGTGGTCGCGTTGCAATTATATGCCGCGCCTACCGAAGCCCATCAGCCCGACTGTGCGGAGCAAGTGAACGGCATTTCTTTTCCGGACCCTAAGAGCTGCTCTCGCTTCTTTGTTTGCCTGCGTGGACGCGCGCTTAGCAGAGTCTGCGGTCATGGACTCTACTTCGATCCCAAGACTCAAATGTGCAATTTGCCACTCCTTGTGCAGTGCAAGGAAGGCGATCGCACTGGAGCTGTTGGATCCGGGGAACTTATTCATCATAGCCCCAATAACAACCAACCATGCACCACCACCCCTGCACCTTGTAATAAGGTGACGACAACAGAACCGTGTACAACAACAACAACAACAACATCTCCCTGCACCACATCACCAACAACCACTACCTGCACAACAACCACTTCTACAACCACAACAACAACGACGACTACCACCTCAACCACCACGACAACGACCACCACTACTACTACGACAACAACAACAACTACGACGAGTACCACAACCACAACCACCACGACAACGACCACCACTACTACTACGACAACAACAACAACAACTTGCTCAACTACGACGACTACCACAACAACCACCACGACAACGACCACCACTACTACTACGACAACAACAACAACTTGCTCAACTACGACGAGTACCACAACCACCACGACAACGACCACCACTACTACTACGACAACAACAACAACTTGCTCAACTACAACAACAACGACGACAACCACAACAACCACTACCACAACAACCACCACCACAACAACCACCACCACAACAACCACCACCACCACAACAACCACCACCACAACAACCACCACCACAACAACCACCACCACAACAACCACCACCACCACAACAACCACCACAACAACCACCACCACAACAACCACCACCACAACAACCACCACCACAACAACCACCACCACAACGACCACCACTACTACTACGACAACAACAACAACTTGCTCAACTACGACGAGTACCACAACCACCACGACAACGACCACCACTACTACTACGACAACAACAACAACTTGCTCAACTACAACAACAACGACGACAACCACAACAACCACTACCACAACAACCACCACCACAACAACCACCACCACAACAACCACTACCACAACAACCACTACCACAACAACCACCACTACTACTACGACAACAACAACAACTTGCTCAACTACGACGACTACCACAACAACCACCACCACAACTACCACCACGACAACGACCACTACTACTACTACGACAACCACAACAACTTGCTCAACTACAACAACAACTTGCTCAACTACAACAACAACGACGACAACCACAACAACCACTACCACAACAACCACTACCACAACAACCACCACTACTACTACGACAACAACAACAACTTGCTCAACTACAACAACAACTTGCTCAACTACGACGACTACCACAACAACCACCACGACAACGACCACCACGACAACGACCACTACTACTACTACGACAACAACAACAACTTGCTCAACTACGACGACTACCACATCAACCACCACGACAACAACCACCACCACAACAACCACTACTACTACAACGACAACAACAACAACTTGCTCAACTACAACAACAACTTGCTCAACTACAACAACAACGACGACAACCACAACAACCACTACCACAACAACCACCACTACTACTACGACAACAACAACAACTTGCTCAACTACAACAACAACTTGCTCAACTACGACGACTACCACAACAACCACCACCACAACTACCACCACTACTACTACGACAACAACAACAACTTGCTCAACTACAACAACAACGACGACAACCACAACAACCACTACCACAACAACCACTACCACAACAACCACTACCACAACAACCACTACCACAACAACCACTACCACAACAACCACCACCACAACAACCACCACCACAACAACCACCACCACCACAACAACCACCACAACAACCACCACCACAACAACCACCACCACAACAACCACCACCACAACAACCACCACCACAACAACCACCACTACTACAACGACAACAACTTGCACTCCAACTCCACCCCCCTGCACCACAACTCCCCCACCCTGCACCACAACTCCAACACCCTGCACCACAACTCCAACACCGTGCACCACAACTCCAACACCCTGCACCACAACTCCAACACCCTGCACCACAACTCCAACACCCTGCACCACAACTCCAACACCGTGCACCACAACTCCAGCTCCAGCTCCAGCTGCAGCTGAAGTAGAAGTTTTAAAAGTACTACCAGCAGAAACTTTGAGATCTATGCGCGACTGCCGGGATATCGACGATGGCACATTTTTGGCTGATGCCAGACATTGCCGTCGCTTCTACATCTGTCGCAACAACCGCGCAAGGCGTCAAGTTTGCCCCACTGGCCAATGGTTCGATCGTGAGGCTCTAGCTTGCCGTGACCGCCGTGAAGTCACTAACTGTGTAGCTCGGCGCAACTAAGCGATCCTTGATAACGACAATTCAACGGACCCGTAACCAGATACAACGCAGCTTCTCTATAAGGACCCAATGGGAATGATTTTTCGATAACCTGACGTATACGCCACTTTTTAGACTTAAGCATGGATGTGTAATAAAGCAACAAAATGTAAGAAAGCCGCATTTACGAATTTGTGTAAAGACTTCATTAGGCGTCTTCAGTGTTAGTGCGTTCGTTCAAACGTTACTGTAAGCCCGATATGTAGTTGCAGTGAAAAGTGAAGACCCAACTATGGATCGGGCCTCAATTCTATTGCTTTTCTCGGATATTGTACCTAATTATCTAATTTGTTCAAGGCATGTCGGTTCAGTTGACTGCGAAGAGCTGTTTTTCAATGGTTACAGACAAGTTGCTTGAACACGCTGCTCATTAGTTTTAAGCATTGATGCTTAACATGAACATGAAAATTGGCTCTGTAGAGGCAATTTGCTTGAGCAGGCAATAGATGTAGTCGATTGTGGGGGCGATATAAGCTAAGTTGATCGGCCATTGTGTGCACAATGCAAGGAAATTAGTGCGAGGGCTGCAATATCAGTTCAGGCCTCTTTGCGTTTTGATTCCCCATCAAGAAGACATTCAAACCATTTAGGGACTGCCGTAAAACTTTATCTGATTCCCAGTTCGGCATGTGTAATTAGGGAAATGAGCAACCGTGAGCATTACAGAATAAAATGAAACTAATTGTAGTTTAAAATCATGAAATCAAATATAAGTTAGAAGCGAAGAGCCAGTCTTCAAATGCGTGATATGTATAATTGATTGAGTTTTGAGGAAAACGCTTGCGTTCCTACAAAATATAGGAGCTCTGTGTTATTGAAATAATTCCACCAAGTATTACGCATTTGCCGCACAAACTCAAATAGCTAACCCACTCCACATCCTTCCGCATCTTCCATCTATTACTATTATGTCAACATCATGCCTTCCTCGCACACTTTATTCCCTACTTTTTTCAATTACTTTACAATCAACTTAAATTCCTTCGAACATCAATGGAGGTGCGCGCTCACGCCCATGTCCACGCCTATGCAGCCTCGGAGGGGGAAATACTGGAGTACACAGCATGGAACGCAACTTAACAATTTCATTGTGTATTGAAATGTTGTCTCCTGTGTCCGTGCCAGCCGCAGCTAAAGTCTCTGCCTTCCACGCCCTTCACGCCTTCTTCTGCTTCTTGCCACTGCACACCGCTGACGTGTCAAAGGCAAAGGTAACGGTAACGGCGCGGGCGAGGGCGAGGGCGGCTCTGGAGTCACACAGTGGGGTGTGCTAGCACAACTAATGATTGAAATAGGGGCAATATTCTCACTTCTGATGGCACACTATCCTTTATCGTACAAGCATACCCTAATATTATTACTTATATTAGGAACAAATTGTGAAAAATACATCTGAAGCATACAGAAAAATTAAATTTAATAATTTATGAGTAGCGCATTGGTGAATGAGCCTTATCTTCTATGTTGTACATACAATATAAACAAGTCAATGTAACTACAATAGAAACATTCAACAAATAAACTACTTGTAAATAAATTGTATTACAAACATCCAGCAGGCTTGCCCCTGACGACAAAACGAAGAAGAAAAATATTATTATATATATTTTAGAATGTAATATCTAAAATATTATTATGAAAGATTTTCGCCATGTGTAGTTGCATTTTTTCTATACCTATGCTACAACAAAAAAGAGGATTTATTTTCAAATCGATGGCGGATAGTTGATTCAGTTTCTGCATAGTCCACACCATTCCGAATATAAATTAATGCTTATCTGATCATTTCGAATTGAGGCAATGTTTTAACGGGGCTTTTCAATCAAACGACTCCACTGTTTGGCCATGGCATTGTTTCTGGCCGGTGTGGTGTTGCTGGCGCGGATTCGCGCTCCGTCGGTGATTATATCGAGGCGGGCTCAACTTGGCATTTGTTCCACTTATTCCACTTGAACGCTTCGTTAAGAGTAAAGTTTCGCTCTAATGTTTTTCAGCGGCTTTCTTTTTGTTGCTGCTGTTGTGGCAGCTATTGTTGCTGTTGTTTTTGTCGGCTAGTGTACTTCTTAACATCGGTCGCTCGTGTTGTTCTTGAAAAGTTCTTGGCAATTGTCGAGCTCGCTCGGTGGGCACAGCACGACTGCAGGACAGCAGGACACGTTCCACGTGAAGCCTATCAAGTGTAAGCACAGCGACAAGGACGACGACAACTTGGTCGCCGCACAATGCGCACGGAATGACAACTAGGTGGGGGGATGCCCAAAGACTGTGTGTGTGTGTGTGTGTGGGTGGCTCGCATGTACGTGTACGTGTTTCGCTTAACATTCTCCCAAGTCCGAGAAAACGTTGCTTAGATTAGCCAACATGACATTAAAGACCACCCACCGGCGACATAGTCGCGCCGGCAGCGCAGTCCGTGAAGGTTGCACAAAAGTGGTGGGCCACAGAAAAAAAGATATTCTTATTGAAATGAAAGTACAGTGATAGCTCGAAAATGTTCAAAAGATATCATTTTTGAAGAACAGTAGTAAAGCTATCCCTAAACAGTTCAGCAAAGGCTAAATAGTACAAAAAAAGAGCAGACGTTCAGTTAAGGTCCTTCCCATACTCGCATGTAAGAAAGGAATATTAATTATATAAAAACATTTTGCTTTAAAGAAAATATTACCGGTACATACTTGTAATCGAAACAAAATAATTTTATGTGGACATTTTTGTTAAAGTAAAAGAGAAAGGAGAAGACAAACAAATGGCAATTCTAGTTTAATTTACAACAGATAGTGTGGGACAAAACAGGGCAACTGGAAATAATCCCTAACAAACAAAGTATTACTGAATGAAAATGCGAAATGCAAAGCAGTCTGATATTTAGCAGCCTCTACTGTGAGAACTGAAAAGTTGTCCGCGTTAAACTGCTAACGGGGAGAAGCGGAAATCACCTGAAAGTCCCCATAGTTGTCGCTGTTCCCGTCATACTCGTAGTTGTACCGTCACTCGACAATTTTCCCCCAAAGTATCATGTCAATGGGGCCAGGAAGAGGGCATGACAGTCGCTACCAGAGGGAATGTAGACTGGAGACTGCGTTGGACCGCGTTGGACGCAACAAATGCCCATCAAGTTCGCGCGCTCAACTTTTATGACAGTTTTTGAAATGTGGTCGGTTGGTCCGGTTTGGGGTTTTAGTTTCTACACACCAGCACTTTATGTATGTTTGTATGTATGTATGTATGAAGGTACATATCTACTATATACTACTTGTATAGGCACACGGCTTGGCTTGTTTTTTAAATGTTTTATGACGCAAGCACATTATAGCCGCCAGCACCACCGCCACCACCGCCACCACCGTCGCAGTCGCAGTCACAGCCACGCTTTTTATTTGATATTCTCTTTTCTTTTTTGTCAACTGGCTGGCTGCCTGGCTGCCTGGCTGCCCTGCTGTATCTGACATGCTCATGTAATTTATGATTTATGCCTTGGCATGCCAGCAGTTGGCAACATAATTGCGTTGACGACGACCCGCCATTCGTCCCCCACCCCCCCTTCCCATCCCCGCGACCACTACACCCCCGATATCTGTCATTCGTTTCTATGCGCAAACAGTTGGCAAAATGTTTTGCATCGAAATTTGAATGCCTTTTGACATTCGCTGTATGTTTTGGCTTATTTATTCATAATTAAAACGTTGCGACTTGGCAACTTCGCAGTCTGAGCGACATGTGGTTCGTTGGCCGTGGTGGGGGCTTGGGGCGTTACTTTTGGGACTTGGCTGTTGGCCAACAAAATGATAAAAAGGGTACAAAAATAAACCAAAAGGGAAGAATCAGAAGCCGTCTGCCGTTATTATTCCAGTGAGCAGCTAATAGGCTTCCCTGCCTAACCCATTCACCATCTAGAGTATCGGGGGTAGAGGTTGCCGGGAATTTTGCACATTTTGTGAGATGCCTTGGCATGGAAACGAATATCAATATAATTAGCTAGCGGTCACAAAACATCTTAAGTAATTCAATTGGAGTTGTGGAATGTAAGCTCTAGACTCTGGAAGTCAGCTTACTTATTTTTTTCTCGAGAATATTTACACACATATAATACAACTATAACTAATATCTATACATTGCTTAAAATTCAATGGTCTGCCCATGTAGCTCTATACTGCGACGTAGAGTTCGTTTTGCTTGCCACATCTAGGGACTCAGCAATTTGTTGCACTTACTTTTGCTGGTGCCTTTTGTTTGTGTTGCGCCCTGTCCCCTTGTTGGCCCCTTGTTGTGAGATGTGGCCGAATTGTTCGCATCCCTGCGTCTTTGTCAAAGTCACTAATGAAGCAGAAGTTTGGTTTTAGGTTTACGTTGGAAACTCCTCAAGTGTAAGTAAATTAGAAAAGGGTTTCCCCATGACCCCACCCCAACCACTTTCCACCCCGCAGGCAACACCGCCCACACAATCCGCTGCTCCGCCCCTAATGCCCCCATCCTCAGCTACCAAGTCAAAAACTAGTCATATGCGAGGCGTGGCCAATGAAGCTTGAGCGTTTCTGATTGAAGGCGTTAAAATTCCTGTGTGTGTTGTCTCGAGGTGTGCGAGTGTGTGAGTGTACGTGTGTACGTGTGTGTGCTGTACGTTTGTATGGGTCGGGTCGTTAATGTTTATGCTTTGGTTTTCCGGCGCTTAGTTTGTTGTTTTTTAATAAAGCACTACCTAGGATTGGCCCAACCAAGAGTGTATTGGGCCCGACAGTGATCGACTTCGCAATGATCTGCAATCTCATGGTATTTCTCTGCAACTGCCACGAGTGTTTGTAAATGATGAGATAATACGAAACGATCTGTTGGATATTTACAGTAGCTAATAATAATTACGTGCCAATTATTACAAAATATTGCTTCAATAAGAGGTAAAATTTCTAACAGTCGATAACACTATCAAGCTCTTTAAAATCGACAGAATGAGATATTGATTGAAGGAACGATTCTCACTGCAATCGAAACACCCTAACACTAAGTGGACGATATTTATTGACCTTTAGGGTATTCCAGGAAAGGATAGTGTAATGAAAATCAACAAACGAGCAGGACGCTGAAAAGCAATAAATATGCAAAGGTCTGAGACAAACCAACAAGCCAAATCGAGGACAAGGAAGGAAGGAAGGAAGCAGCAGAGCGAGGCAATAACGGATTGAGACAGTCGATGAAAAGCGTCAAAAGGAAAATTGGCTGCCGTTAGAAAATGTAATGTGAAGCGTGTCCAAATACCTGCAAAATGTGGAGACATACCGGCACACAGCCACCTACATAACGGATTGAGATATTGTATGCGTATATAAATATTTTGTTTTTTGCTTGAAATCACTCATACGCACCGTTTTGCATTTTGAATAATTCATCAATTCGATTTGTGTATACACATACACACACGTATGTACATGTGTGCGTGTGTGTGTGTGTGTGTGTGTGTGTGTACGAAAAAAGTAAGCGATATTTTCTCGCTGCACTTTCCATTCGCTACTGTCTCGATAAAAAGGGCAACAAGAGGAGCAACAAAAGAGAAAGCCGCATGAATTTTTCATTTGATCCATCTTTTTGGGTTCTGTAAGCATCTTTCTTTATTTTTTTGTCGGCCATAGATTGATGCGGCAAAGTCATAAAATAAAACACACGCAATCTGCCAAAGAAAAGCGGCCGAAAGTGGCCAACAACAACAAGAACAAAAAGAGTTGTTACATTGTTGTAGGCAAGAGACAAAATTAACATAAGAAGCACATCAGCAACATTTGTTGCATATCTGAAGGCGCGCGGCGTTGGCAAATTTTTCATAATTTATGACAGGCGGCTGCCAAACAGGCGGAAAACCAATAACCTGCCGAATTGCCTGCGCCAAATGTTTGATTTGCGACGCTTGCTAATGACACACGCAGGACGCCATTTTCGAGGCCTGCCCTTGCAAGTGGGGTATGGATGTGAATAGAAGCGGGAGCGGAAGTGGAACTGGAAATGGGAGTTGGAGTGGGAGTGGGAGTGGGGTGGGAATGGGAATGGGACAACGGTGCGACGCATTGTGTGTCGTTGTTTTGTAAATTGCCTTGCTTATGAAACAAAGACCGCAAACAATGTGAGAGCACCGAAATATAGCGCAACGGTGCTGTGCATTTTTAGCGAGAAAATCAGTCTTAAAAATGGCAGAAAAAGAAGCCAGAAAGAGAAGGTAAGGTATGTGGTAAGCTATTCAATAGCCAAACAAACGGATAGCTACTGTGTTGATTTGTGACATGCAATTCATTTAGAATTACAAAAATACTTGAGCTTCCATTCAACTATCGCTGTACTGTGTATTTATTAGCAATTGTTTGAAATGCTAATAGTTTTCTCAACTTATTAGCTTAACATTTATTTATCCTAATCATTTGTGGAAATCTAAATCATTTTTCTGTCTTATGTTGAGTGAGAACATCAATAAGTTGTCTAACCTTTTCCAGTATGAAGTAAAAAAAGACATTAATCTATTCATTTTCTTTGCTGTTGAGGTCGAGAATCATGAGTAGAGCTTTCCCATTTTATGACGAAACATCGGGACCATTTTACTGCTAGGCTTGTCAAGCAACCAACCCCTTCAAACGAATTTGGTTTTGAACTATTATCAGCTAATAGTTTGCCAGATAACGAAAGGTATGTATTTATGATCAGTTCGGCTGCAATGTAATAAAGAAAGGAAATAGTTTTCTAATGCCTGCTGCCCCTCACTCTGTCTACATTTTTCCGCTCGCCTGCCGATTCGACTGTTTAAAAAAAAAGCTAGATCAGCAACACTTGCGCAGAAGGACACACAATCCTGACACTGACAGTGGCGAAGGCTCTGGTTGCGGCATCGTTAGAGCGGAGCCTTGCGAAACTCCCGCGGAATTGGCGACAAGTGTGGGTCGCCTTGACTGCCAATCTTTGGGCTCTGCTTCAATTGCCCTGCCGCCGGCGTCTACAGCACCAACAACAAAAAAATGTGTTACGAAATTGAATGAAATTGCCTACCAAACAGGGCGCCCGGACGACTACACCAACAATAACATCGGGCTAAAGCACGGCGGCAAGATGAAATAATAATAAGCACAGTGTTCACCGCACGCACGTTTTGGCAAGCGGCACGTAACGCAATTTTTGTTTAAAAAATAAAAAACATTTATAATAACAAGCGGGCGGCGAAGGAGGAACAAGCAGCACGCGGATGTGGCAGGGGCAGTGGCAGGGGAGAAGAGAAAAGACATGGACAAAATTGCCATTGCCTTTGACCTTGCACATTAGTTGAACAGCAATTCGCTGGACTTGGGTTCGTTTGTCTGTTTGTTCTGAATGTCCAGGGTCAGAGAAAAGCACGTGAGGAATGTATTTGTCACGCAAGTCACGATAGCTATAGCCGGCACTTAGCCTAACCGGGAAAACATGCCCTCAACGCAAATATAAATGTAATCAAATAAATGGTATCTATTTTTTTAGATGAATTTAAAACTCGGCACAAGCTATGTAATTAATGGAGTCGTTTGATAGCAATTTTGAATGCATTTTGACAGAGGCCTTGTTGCTCTATTATTTATAATTTTATTCTATGAAGAAACAGTACAAAACTGCAAAAACAAAATGAAGAAATTTTGTACATACAAAACTTTTAGTGAACAAGAGAATGCTTGAGAAAACCTTCACTCGAAATAAATTCCAATGAAGAAATGAAATATTTCTTAGAAATAAATTCGAAACTAGAGCGAGGGTATTGAAAAAGGATTCGAAATAGCCCAGAATGTTCACAATTTGAGGTTGAGGGGCACAATCGTTGGCCCTCACTCTTTGATGAAGTAGCGCGGTTCATGGCAGCCTTACGTGTTTGCTTCTATTATGCTAATAATTCGTATTTTCAACTCCCAACTACGATTCCATACACTGGCAGTTCGGTCACGCCTCCACTCCAAGCCCTGTTCCGTGACAATCGCTGAGCACGTAAATCAAAAACATTGACGATGATAAACGATGCCAGCTTTCAGGTATCGCATGCAGCATCCAGGCATGGACGAGAGTTGCGTCACATGGCCCGGGGCGAAATGTCATATGAACCGAGGTATGCTCCCGGAAAGGGATGGCAATGGAGATTGGAGTGGGGTGTGAGCCAGCTCTAATTGCCAGCCCGACCTTGAGGAGACATACTCGACAATCTACTGCTATTAAGCATTATTACATGTCGGTGGTTGATGTCCCGCTGATCTGATTTCCCAGCCGCTGTTCACCGTATGCGGTCTATCAAGAGATAATTCAGTTGTCTGTCTCGAAGGGTGCAAAAACTACTTGTATAGTCACCGAAATTTGTAAAGCTGTCTGATATATTGTTGTAGCTTTCTGATACATATACTTTCAATATTGAGAAGAATATAGATATACACACACGCACTCCACATTTCAATGCTGCTTTAAATAGCAGTCCATTCATCTGGTTGTTCATAGCGCCCCCATTGCCCCACTGTGCAGAGTAAAGTATGGTGTCGCCACCTTGTCTGCCAAGACGCCGCCATCGTCGCCAGCATTACTGTTCTTGTTATGTCAATGCGTCCTTTCATGCGCATAGCGAAAAATATTAAACATCTGTTTGATTGATTTACCGGCATTCCACCATTGCCCTGCCCCTCACAACCCTAACACCCCCCCTAACACGCGCCACCCCCTCACCGTATTCACAAGCAGCCTCCTAACGCCTTTCCGCCTTTCCACGGTTGACACGAGCTACAATTTCGTATTATTTATTTGGATTGTTGCTCCTTGAGCGGGCATAAAGGGCTGCAAGGAATGATTAGGTGGGGGAGGGGGGAGTAAGTAGGCTGGGTGGGGCTGGGCACCGTTACCTGGAACCTGCCAAATGCCAAATGGTTTTATTAGCACTTAATGTGCTGCCACACCCCTAGGCCATGGGGCAGAAAGTCGGCATGCTAAAATCTTTATTATTTTTAATGAGGCAGCAGTTGGCATTGGGGATTTCGCAATGTTGTTCCAAGTGTTATTGTTGCTGTTTCTCTTCTTGTTGTTGTTGTTGTTGTTATTGTTGTTGTAGTCAAGTTTAAGCCGTGGGGGAATTGGGGCGCATGTACATATTAAAACTAATTTAATGAATGCACTAAGAATTCCCTTTTGACACAAAGTGGAATCCAAATGGCGGGGGTGGGGTGGGGTGGTGTGCGGATCATTTGGGCGGATGGAGGAGGAGGAGGAGGCGGCTAGTGATGTCAGGACGACTTTCTTTAACTTGGCCAAAAGTTTTGCGTGCTGCTTTTTGCTGCCGGTTTCACGACTTTTTTCGTCATCTTCTCCTTTTTTTCGCATTTCTTCATTTTTCTTGTTTTTTCCCCCCATTTTCATGTTGCCTTGAGTTGCTTTTAGCAATCGTTTCCCTCTTTCTTCGCATACACTATGTGTGTGTACATGTATGTGTGTCAAGCGAAAGAAAACGCAACAAACAAACAAACAAACAAATAGGCAGACAGACAGACATACGGGCAGTTGGTTTGTGAATGTAAGCGCATGTTTGTGTGAGGGGCTGGTGGGTGGGGCTGGCACTGCGTGGATTCTTTTGGGGCTTTGGGTTTTTGGTGTGGCGGCAGTCGTTGGAGAGGAATGCAAAAGCGAAAAAATTGAAATACAATTTTTAAATTTCTGCGCACAACGCTCTCCCAAAGGAGCAGAGCAAACCGGCAGAGGCGATGGCCTCTCCACTGAGTGTGACTGTGACTGTGACTGTGTCTCTGACTATGCCCTTCACCTACTTCCCAAACCTAAAGTATAGGCCGCAGTCGCTAAAACAAATATTTGCAAATTTTCCTAAAAGCATATCTTAAAAAGTTCAGCATGGGTTCCCAACTATTTCATCCTCTTCCAAGTGCATTGAGAGACCGAGTTCGTTGTAACTTTTCAGGTAATATTACATATTACTTCATTACTTATTCCTTCCAATCCTTCAAAATGTGTTATATTTATTGACTTTAACATTTTATAATTAATCGTTTATCCCATATCGATGGCACTCTGTAGGTAGCAGGGGCAGCAAAAAACCGCACAAAGGCGACAACAAGCACATGCGAGCGCACGTGAAATCGAAAACGCGACAGTCGCACAAACATTTGTCAGTGGAAATGGAAGTGGAGCTGTGGGTTGTGGTTCGAGTAGCGTGTAGGGACGAGGAGAGTGCAGCAAGCATTGAAACCGCAATGCGAGCAAATTGTTTGACAAAACAAAAGCGCGAGGAGAAGGAAAGAAAAACGCTGCAGCCTCATACGCTAAATTGCATTTCCAATTGCGGCGAATGTACCCGAATGGCGGCGAGGAATACGAATCGAAAGGGGGGCCAGAGCTAGCCAAAGGGGTAAGAGATCGAGGGATTGTGAGAGTCTGTCTGACTGCAGATAGGGGGCTGTTGACAAAGGATTGTGCTGACAATTTACTTGTAAAATCAACCGCAACAATTTCAATTGCAGGCGTGCCTCAGTTTCAGTTGCCTCTGACCGCCTGACTGCCTGCCTGGGTGTCTGGCTGAATGGCTGAATGGCTGACTGCCTGACTGCCTGACTTTCTGTGGTCATTGCCCAGAGCACTGACAAACGAATTGATACAGAAATAGAGGGACTGCGCTAAAGAGTGAAAGAGAGAGGCTGAGTGGGAGAGGGGGAGAGGGGGAGACCGGGTGAGTTGGGTAAAGACGTGTGCACACACTGGCGGCGACAATGTATACATTTGCACATGCAAATTGACGCGACGGCCCTCTGGCGAAGAGGACGCGAGCTTTGAATGCAGCACACTGTCCCACACATCCACACCACAATTACACACTAATGAACTGCACAACCATCCCTACCAATACCCTCTCGAGGTAGAACCAGTACCTACCTAACATGTAACTCTTCACCACATCACTTTGCTGCCTGCCTTGGACTTGCGGCTGTTCTTGTTGTCCGGCTGATGCGACATTCGTTGCAATCGCAAATAGCAGTCAGAGATCCTTCCAATATAGTTAGTGCTTTTACATTTTTGGGCAATATCTGTGTGATTTTGTGAAAAACAGCATTTATTCATTTAACTTTAGCAAAGGTCTGCTGTTTCTGCGTTATTTAAATTATCAGTAATTAGAGAAAAGTCAACAAGAACCAATTAGAAGCAGGTAGGAGTAGGACTTTATAGCTTAAACTATATTGCTTTGCTAATTTAGACTTGTAGCTTGAGAGCTCTGGTTGTATGTTAAATATCTACCTCATTCGAGTTAATGAAAAGCTTGGGCCCCACTTTGGGCGCCAATATACAATGCACTTGAATGCAACTTGAATGCTACATTTCATATCGTCGCAATTAATTTTGTAGAGTTCGGATGGGAGGAGCTGCTTATAAATTCGCTTTTAATGATATGTACTTTGAAGCTCACAGCTGCAGCATTGACAGAAACAACAGCATTACTTGTAGGAGCCGCTCGTTAGGGTTGCAGACTCCAGGTTGTGCACATACACCTCAGACAACATTGGAGTGTACGGGGAACTGAGAGGCACATGTGCCTAAGGCAATTTGTCTGCGCACGCATATTACATGGCATGGAGCCTAGAGATGAAAGGACGAGGCAGGTGCTCACGCATCAGTTGTCAACGTTGCTCTGTCATCATGTCTCACACTCTCGTGTCAGCTACCCATATCGTCGTTTAGCTTTTGAAAACCAACGGCACATTCTTTGCGACCGCCAAACGCCAAAACCTTTTACCAAAACCGAAAAAAGTATATAGCTCCAATGCATGGTGCCTTTCAGATCAGTCCTCCCCATTCCCCATTCCCCGTCCCTCGTTCTCCATTCTTCGCACTCCACCCATCTGCCCATTCATCCTGCCGACTGTCTGCCCAGGTGTAGCGACATCTGCGCTGACGTTCCGTTCGTCCTTGCACAGGCACTGGTACTGGCTCTGGTAGTCGACGTTGTCGTCATTTTGCTTGTCATCCTCGCGACATCAAAGCAATTTCATTTCGATTGCTTTGTGCGGGGCTAAAGAGTAAGGGGAGACCGACTTGCTGGTGCCGAGGGGGATGGGGGAAGGGGTGTGCTGACTTTGATGGTAGCTTAGCCTAAATGGCTACCGCGAATTGGAATGCGAGAAAGGGTTTAAGGCTAGGGGAGGCAGTGAGTGGCTTAAACGCAGTCAATTTGTAAGCGAAAAGAAAAAGTAATATAACGACTGACATACATACTTTATGGCATTTTATTGTTTTGCATAAAATTCACTTAAAATTGTTAAATCGCATGGAAAATTGCCGATGAAAACGATGACAAATTTCGTCATTACCAGTCGAACCGAGGGGGTGTGAGACCGAAAGCAAGGCATATGCAAAATGCATCAGAAATTGCAGGAAAAATACGCAGAGAAAAACTGTTTCTTCAATTCGATGCAGCCTCTATGGAAATGGTTAGTTATAAAAAAAAAAAAAACAATATTATTTTCTGACTGAGAACATTTGGCCAATCGAAATTGTTTTAGTAATCATAAAATATTCAAATAAAAATTGTAGGTTTAGAGTTTCCCAAGTTTCCCCGACATATTAAAATTATATTTCATGATTGAAAGGCAAACTCTTTTCATTTTATCTAAAGCATACTTTAAAAGGCAGTATTTGTCAAAGAAATAATTCGGAAGACCTATGTGGCTGTATATACTTGTATGTATATCTTTATCTTGTCTATTATTGAGAAATATCGGTGGCAAGTATTTGGTAGAGAAATAATAGCATAATTTAGCATTTAATCTTAGTTTCAAAGTTATTTTAAAACAGACCGATAACGCATTTATTCTCCGAGTGTGGAAGTAAAGTTTTCCACTTGCATGGCTGGTCTCATAATTCATGAGCTTGCATCTTTCGAATTCAGTAATTATGTGCACAGGCATAATGAATGGGTGGGGGGGGAGGGGGGTGGTAAGGGACTTGTATTTAGTTAGTTTCATTAGAGTTGCCAATATGATTAATTAGTCACGCTGCAACGCAACTCATGTAGTTCGATTAGGTCGAGGGGCAGCCGGAGAGTGGCAGCGAGAGAGTGGAGTAGAGCAGAGCAACAGAAATTTCTCTCATGAGTTTACGGTCAAACTTTTACCTGTGTGCTATATGTGTGTGTGTGTGTGTGTGTGTGTGTGTGTGTGTGTGTGTGTGTGTTTGTGTGTCCCCTAATTAGTTGATTCATAATACCCGCAACTTTTAACACTCACACACACGCATACATACAGACGAGTACATACCTACGTATATACATCAGCAAACAGGACTCTGTGTAATGAACTCAACTTAAAAGGAATTCACTTTGTCAACCAAAATTAAAAAGCGGAAAGTGCAAACTTTTTGGCCAGCCTCACGCAACAGCGACAACAAAAGCAAAAACACAAGCCAACAACAGCCAAAGCAACATCAACAAAACAAAACGAGTGAAAAATGGCAGTAGCAGCCGCCACGACGACGACGACGACGACGATGACGATGATGACTGTTACGATGATGATGATGATGACGCCTCCTCCACTCACCTAATAAGTCAGCAAAGCGTAAAAATTTTGCAAAGTTTTATGGCACTTGACCAGCTGCAGGAGGCGAGGCCGTTCCTGGCGGTGCGGGCGAGAGGGAGGGCCATGGCGGTGATGGTGATGGCGATGGTGATGGTTAGGGGCGTGAAACTGCATCCATTTAAATACACTAGCCGGCATGTGTATTTTGACAAAATTAATTTTTCAACTTTGAGTGGAGGGGGGGAATAACAAACAACCGACTCGATAAAGTCAAAAAAGAAAAAAGAGAAAGTTAAGCAATTTAATGCCTCGGAAATTCCACAAAATGTATGAAGAGGCCATGCAGTCATACTAAGTATAGTGAAGCCAAAAGGCATTTTATTACAAGTTTTTTATTATAAGTCGAGTAAGTATTAAGCCAAACAGACTTAACACAAAACTATACTCAGACAGCTAACGAGCTTTTACAAAATCGCAGTTCGATTTTACAAATTTATTTCAACAGATCTGTTGAAGTGGGCAACGATTTTGCAATAAAGAGTTGCGTTCGGATAATGCTTACGAAACTCTAACAGATAACAAATATTCCAGATAATCACTCTTTTAGTATTAATTTAGTACTTTAATCTAATCATACTTCATTATTTTTTATTGCTTTTTCTTTGTCTCGATTTCTTTTGTGTTAGGTCTCTGTCTCTCTGCTGGCAGCTTGGCAAATAAAATTCCCCCACAGAGTCCGATTCGTTATTATTTGCTATTTCTATTTTTGTTATTTCTATATATTTGTAATTTGTACAGGCTTTTTTATTCTTTAATGTTATTTAGTGTAAGTTCCCCACTGTATTGATTTTTGTTTTACATTGCCAGGCTTGTTTGTCGATAGCATAAATAAATAAAAAAAAATGCTTTAATGCTTTATTATTTAAATATTAAAAATTGATTAATGATTAGAATTGGTTTATCAGTTATTGTTGGAGCATTAGAAGGATTAAACCAAACTTCTTTACGAAAGCTTGTAGCATTTTCTTCCCCTAATGATTAATAAGTAAATAATTAAAAAAATAAATAAATAAATAAATAAATCTTTTGCTTAATTTCGTTCGAAACTTTTTTATTTACCAGAATGATTTTTCAAATCTAACAGCTCGATTTGAATATAAAAAGTAATTATTTTGAATGGCTTCAGGAAAGCAGAACATTATTGTTTAGCTGCGTATCAGAATTCCCCCAAAGCTTACAAAATACTGCAGCCGTGATGGATGAAAACTAAAGCAGAACTAATTAAGCAGTTTTGTAGTTGAAAGTCCCTAGAGTTGTACGTCAATTACAGATGAAAAGTCTCGTTTTATGACCCAATCTCTTTCTGCAACTATTTTATATCAATTATACGCACTGTGTGCGACCGGGGAAGCATCGGAGATGAGGCGTTTTGTTTTAAGTTGTTATTTCTCGTTGCTTTATGTTGAATTGCATTTCATTTTGTTTGTCTCGCCGCGTGCAAGTTGCAAGTTTAATTTCCTAATTGTTGAACGGCAATAACAAAAACACCCGACACCGGTCTGCATTTTCATAATGAAACGCAGTCGCTGCAGACAGGCGGCGACTTACAACCACTAGCCACCATTCCCCCAGCCACCATCCACCACCCACCACCCACCGCTCTGGCACCACCCCTTGGCCAAGTTAATAAACGTCCGGCCGCCTCGACAACTTTGCAACACTTCCGGCAACCGACAAAGCGACAAGCGTCATCTGCTGTTGCAGCTGTTGCTGTTGCTGCTGCATTTGATTCGTTCGTGCCCCTTCCCCCATCCCCCCCTGAAAAACCGTAACTGTCGCTGCTTGTCAAGCGTAACGCCTTTTGACAAGTTTGCGCAGAAAAACTTTAACTTCTACAGTCCGTGTTCTGAAACAGGACCGGGCCCTTCCCCCTACAGGCTTACAGTACTTACCGTGCGATTGCCCAAATTTTTAACGCGGCAGGTCAACTTCACCGTCTTGCCAACCAGTCCAGTTATGTTGGTGGCGACAGTTGTGTCAAAAGTCGGACCGCCGGTGCCCGGCGTTGGCAAATCCTGCAGAAAGTCTGTGAAGAAGCGCTTCGAGGCGCCCTGTGATGTGCCTGTAAATAAATGAGAAGGATAAAGTTACAAATTTGCTTTTGTGATATACGAGATACAATCGCGAAAGGCTCTCCCACTGCTTATGACGGCTTCTTTACAAAACACGATATGCAGTGAAGGCTCTCTTGGCCGGCCAAGGCGAGTGTCTGCGTAGGGGAATTCTTAAATAATTAAAGGCCAAGCGAATGTTTCAGAAAATGTGTTCCGGCAATAAGAGGGGTCAATTAAGCGAGTTTCCACTGTACACACAATTAGCTGTGTTATGCTATGCTGCGCCAAAGGTACACTCGTACACATCAAAAGGAAATTTTAGTGCGTTTCTTTGTACAAAACTGAAATGCTTTGCACAATTAAAGTCCTCGATGCAGCAATGCAGTGAAAGCTGAGCCACTTAACTCCAAAGTACTGGCCTAAAAAAGTGCCGGGCTATTCAGGGCTTCCAAAAACAAAGTATCTCCTTGGAAGTATACCTCGTAGTTTAAGGTAGTTTATTTTCAATGAAATTAAACCAAATCGAATCAAAATATACAAGTGGGAATTCCATTGCCTAGCCGTGGGAATGTTTCTCCCTTCAATTTATCAATTCGCATTTGGTTTGTTTAAATACAAGTACTTTGTTTTGAAGTGAAGAAACAGCTAAGAAGTTGCATAAGCAAGTTATTGTTGCTGTGTATTTTAAGAGCATTCCAGCTTTTTCTCCTCGAATACAGTCTGGCATTAACATTTTCTTTTACTGAAAGTCTGCCATTTCAGTTCTTAAAAGCAAATTTGACAGCAAGTCTGTTTACGGAAATACACTTAATGCCTTATAAATCATGAAAACATTTTTGTTGAGATCATTAGAGCCCCCCAGGATGTAGTTCGTGATGTTTTAAGCTCGCTTTAGTTTGAGGTGCCTGCCAATATCGGGCATTGGGGGCGGCGAAAGGGGTGGGGGCGTGGTGCCTCGGTTTAATGCGTTTAAAAGCTGTTTGGGCCGCGCTCATTTGAAAAAATACATCGTTGTTATCTCTGGGCCAACATCTTGGGGGCAAAACGTTAATTGGCAGTGCACACGACTTGTTCTAAATGTTGTTGTTGTTGTTGCTGATGTTGCTGTTGTTGCTCTTGTTGTTGCTCTTGTTGTTGCTCTTGTTGTTGCCATTAACAAGTGATTAAAAAATTGAAGCGGAAAAAACGCCTCACTATACTATGCTACGCTATTTATACGTACTATACTTGTACATGAATGCATATATACTATATGTACATATGTATGTACATATGTGTACATGTGTGTGTACGCATGTATGTATGGGTGTAGCATGCGCGTATGTGGAAGCTTGTCATGACGTGCTGTCGTGTCTCAGGTTATAATTTCAAATTAGTGCCGAGCCGCTTGGGCCAAGAGGCATGGAAAAATGCACTTAACGAGTGTTGTACGATGTATGTACTACTATACTATGTGAGTGTGTGGTGGTGGTGTATAGAGTGTGTGTGTGTGTGTGTGTGTGTATTGGGTATGTGTGTGTGTGCCGCTTGGTGTTTGTTGACAGCGTCATGTGGCGTTAATTGCCACTTTACAACGAGTGGCAATTTGGGCCCGGTCCCGGCCCATGGCGCAAGGTCCAATCGAAGCCCCAGCTCTGGCAGCAACAACAGCAACAACAACGGCAAGGGCAACAACAACAGCAGCAGCAGCAGCAGAAGCATATTTGCCACATGGATAGAATTATGTATGATATGTGTCTGTGCGGCACAGCTGTTTTTGTTGCTATTGTTGTTGCTGTTGTATTGCTTTAGCGCGCAGAGCGACCATACAGCAACAATAACAACAACAACAACAACAAGACATAACAACAAAAATTGCAAAGAAGCAAAGAGCGCAAATTTCTTAATGAAAATTGCACGAAAGGCAATTAATTAAATGATAAACGGCCATATTATGTGAAAGTCTGTACAGTATTGCTAGTCTTCTTCTTCTTCTCGTTGTTGTTGCTGTTGTTGTTATTATTGTCATAGTTTTGTGTAAGCAGTTTATGTAACATGGCATACAACATGCCCAACAGCAACTGCAACCAACCAGAACAGCAATGGCAAGCGTAGAAGGAGCTAGGATTTTACATCAACTTGTGAACTGAACATGTGTGGCGAACTGCCCCAAGACCCTGTTCTGGACGGAAGATGGAAGAAGCCCTTAAATGCCTTAATTTCGTTGGCATTGAATTAAAATACCATAACATTTATTTATGTATGTTTTGGATAGCAAAGTGCATATCGTTAAAGAGTTTCGAAATAGCTACACACAAATGCTTTACATATACTATATATTCTTGAAAAGTACGCCAAACAGTTAGTAAATTCTTATGCTTATTTGCACCAAAATAAATGAATAATACAAATACGATTAATTTTTCTGTCTTACTGGCATCTAAAAAAATCCTTCCCTAAAACACTCCACTGTGATAAATTGCGATGCGAAGGAGACCAATCGCCGGACGCCGTCGATTCAAAAAAGTGCACTCTACTTTTAATACAGATAGATACAATATATCTTTGTAATTTCGTTCTAAACTGAATGCTGAAGAAAGCCTTATTCCTGCACATTGAGGCCTGTAATTAATAATGAAGTGCATTTTTCTTAGCCCAGCACAATGGTTATTGCTTAATAACATAAAAAAAGGAATCATATTTCTTTCCACATACTACTTCGGTTATTGTTCGTCTCCTAATTTTCTGCCATGAAAGCAAATTTGTGTTTGTACTTTTTTGTCCAATGGTGCCCAATTATCCCAATTTTGTATTCACGCCTATTCAGTTGAGTAGCAACTAGATAGAAATGTTTCCTGAAGTCACCTTGCAACTTCGAGCTGCCTATTTAAAGAATAGAATACTCCAAATTTCTGCTTATATTTATAATTAAAATGTGCATTGAATATCAGAGTCAGAGTCATTCAAAAATTGAAGCTTGGCTCCTTGGACGAATCTATTCGTTGTCTATGCGAAGCACTTCAAAAACGTCCCAGCTGATTTGTTTCTTTTCTCGCTACTCCTATTACATAAATTGTTATTTTCCCTTTAACTAGTTACTAAGTAGAACTCATGCTCAGCTTTGTTGTCGATAAAACAAAAGTGTAGAGCATTGAGCCTGACTCGATAAGCAATAGAAACTGTTTTCTCTTCCCCAACATCAATTTTGAGGGAAGCAACGAATTTAAATTTCGAAAAGCCAACAAATTAACTTATATGGTCCCCATCACATATGCATGGCTTTAATTTAAATGTACTCGAATAATACCTGCACTGTTAGCTGCTCAAATGACATGTTAACGTGAAGTAAGAAATGTGTTGTCTGTCGCAGGAGTTCAGGTTATAGTCGAGTACGTTTCGTCAACGAGAAATGTCTGGCAATTGACAGCTTAACGATCCCTGGGCAACAATCGATGACGTAGTCGGCCATTATCACACACGCACACTCATTCTTTATGGTTTCTGTGTGAGTGTGTGTGTGTGTGTGGGGGGGGGGGGGGGGGGAGGACTCATTGGCTGTGGCATAAAATGCACAAATTCATGACGCGAAAAGACAAAGGAAACGAGAAAGGAGCACACGCACTGAAACACTGAAGCACTGGAGCGTTGGAGTTCGTGGAACTGCTCCGTTGATGGCTGAAAACGCGAGCAGTGCTTAGTGCTTCAGGACTATACAGGACCGAGGCGCACTCATGCTCATGTCGTTGAAAATATGTTTAATAAAAAAATTATGAACTTCAATTACGCAGCGTTTCGTGCAAGTAAAAAAGCGCGAAGAGACGAAGAGTGGAGAACGACATGGAAATGGGAATGAGAATGAGAATAAGGAGGAGACTACTCATAAAACAACGAACAAATGGCAGGCCATGAACGGGCGAACGAGTGTATGAGTGCATGAGTGTATGAATGCATGAGCGTGAGTGTGAGTGTACGTGTGCGTGTTGGTGTGTGAGTATTTGTGTGCCTTTTCTGTTCTGTTTGCATAACATAATTCGCGATGGTAAGTTGTAAAAAGACGGCAGTAAATCAGCTGCTGACATCGTCGCGACTTTACGACCCATTCGCCATAGAATGCGCCTAGGTGTCAACGGCAGACTCGAGACGGTCGTCCTGGGCAGAGGAGGGGTCTCAGTTGAGGCTGGGAGGAAGCGAGGGAGGGCGACTATAAGTGCGCCTTTAATTGGCTTGTCAGACGGCATCATCATAATCACGAACGCGTCGCTCTCAAATGTTACTGCCGCCTGCTCTAGATGGCAGCGGCAGTGGAGCAATGGCAGTAGAGCAGTGGCTGCGGCAGCGGCAGCGGCAGCGGCAGCAAAATGCAAATGGAACTTAGAAACCCATTAGGCTGCGTAATTGTGCCGTGCGGTTCTGAGAGTGTCTCTCTGTCTGTGTATTTGTGTGTCTCTCTCTGTGTGTGTGTGTATGTGTGTTGGTGACTGCGGCCGCCACAACGTGTTCGCGGACAACCGACACGGCGCTATGTACGTGCGGGTCCAACATTCACTTTTCCATACCCTGCTTCAAGACATTTTTCGAAACGGCATGTTGCTCTTTCAAAGCTCTCCATCACGCTGAGATTTCGAAAAGACACAGCAGAACAAATTACAAAATATAATATACTTGTATTCTATATATTCTATATATCCTATATATTCGATATATTCTACGCATTCTATATATTCTATATATTCTACATATTCTTTAAATTCGATATATTCGATATATTCTATATATTCTATATATTCTATATATTCTATATATTCTATATATTCTATATATTCTATATATTCTATATATTCTATATATTCTATATATTCTATATATTCTAGATATTCTATATATTCTATATATTCTATATATTCTACATATTCTATATATTCGATATATTCTACATATTCTATATATTCTATATATTCTACATATTCTATATATTCGATATATTCTGCATATTCTATATATTCTACATATTTTACATATTCTACACATTCTACATATTCTATATTTTATATAGAATAAAATATTCTCTTACCATCAGCGAAAATCAGATAAAGGAATGCAATTTTTGCGAAAAGCTGTTCTTTGACCGAGAAATCGCTGAGTTCTCCATTTTCATAAATTCTTGTCAATGTTGGTCATTCCGACCATTTGATGGGAGGACTTTTATTTTATTTTATTTAATTTTCAACGCCAAATTGAAATATTTACAATAGAACATACTTTTTAGAATAGTCTGCTTTTCGTTATGATACTTCCATTAACACTAGACTAGAAGCCTTGTATCGTTGTACGAAAGGGAGAAGAGAGCAAATAAATATACTTGTAGATCTACAAAATGAAATCAAAATTCTGCTCTACAGCACTTTCTCCATTGCAGAACTCTCGATTTTAGTGCTAGCTCTAGCTACTTCCGTAGTCCAAAACTGTATGTAGTTTTTCTTTAATTCAAATCAATGTATTTATTTATAATATTAGTATTAACTATGTACAAGTATATCTTCTCATCTGAATTTTTGTATTTTTCGAAAAGCTAGATATGCAAGCATTAGTTGTGGACTTAAAATGCAATGCCTGCAAATTTTTAATTCAGCTCACAAATAATTGCAAATGCAGAAGGTTAAGGGCACCGCCAAGTCGACCCTATTCTAAAGGAATTATTGTGATTTTGTCCTTTTGGTATTTGCCAGGCTGGGATGGAGGCTGCAGCATTTCGGGCTGTCGTTGTCGCACGTAAAACGGCGTTTAACATTTTGGCGACTGCCGCTGATTCTGCTGCTCCTGTTGCCTGCATTTGGCGGCCTGAAAGAGTCACCTTCGCCTCGTCCCGACTCGCATCGTTTCGTTTCGTTTCACTTTGTTTGCTTTTGCCTAAATACGTGAATTCAACCCACTCCGCCAGACCTGCCGCGACTCGCGTAAATTTGTACACGCTTCGCAATTCAAATTCTTTATTTGAATATTTTTTCGCGTTCCATTTTGCGACCGAGGACAGCAACAACGACAACGACAGCGACAGCGACAACGACAACGAGCTTGACTTCCGTTGCCCCGCAAAAAAAGGGAAGAGAATGGAGCTGATTTTTTTCCGTGCTTCCCCCTTTTTTTGCACGGCTTTAAAGTGTCCGTTGTGTGCTTCAGTCGCCTGACAGCCAACAGGCCAGCAGGCCAACTGCCCAAGGATGTGTAAAATATGTTATTGCCGCCATTGTTGCACTTAAATTCTAACTAAGGGTGGGGGCTGTGGAGCCAGAGGGTAGCCGACGACGACTGCCGCTAATCTGATGACAAGCCGCGCATAGTTTCGCCTCGTTTTGTTTCGTTCTGTCTGTGTGACTGTCTGTCGGGCTCGTGTCCCCGCCAGAATTTGCACAAGTGGCTAATGGCCATTGCCCATCGCTGCAACACATTGGTTAGCCAACTATCCGGCCAGCTCTTCATTTACATTGCCATGGCCGTGCTTAAAAAGCAGTTATAGTAAGCAGTAGTAGTAAGCACTTCGATTTTGGGACAATTTAGTTGACAGAGACTCGTAGGCAGATGCCAAGGCTAGATATTAATGATACAAAGTTGAAGAAAACCATATTTATGCAGATTTGGCATAAAATTAAACACAAAGTGCCAATGCTATGATATTTCTGCTCTATTCACGTTTAATGTCAATTAAATCTAACTTTTTCAAAGCTATTTTTAAGAACTGACCGCAGCTGTCCCTTACATTAATTATTAAGACAGCTAGGATGCATCGCCATTAATGATTTGACAGAAAAACTATTTCGATTATAATTCAGTATTATAGCATTATTTTAATTCAAATATTTTTCCGCTCACTAGGTTATTTTTAAATTTTGTTGTAAAGAGAACTGCTTGCAGCTGTCTCTTACATTACTTAGGAAGACAACTAGGCTGCAACGCAAAAAAAAAAAACAATTTCGTCAAAAAAACTATTTTAAAAAAAACTGTTTCGATTATAGTAATATAATTTGAAATAATTTTACGGCAATTTCAATTCAAATATTTTTCCGCTCATCAAGTTATTTGTCGCATTTCGTACACAATATTATAAAAGCTGTCTCAGTGGCCACATTTGAAACTACATTTATGTGGCAACGCTTAGTCCCTGTACGGTAATTGCCTCTTCTGTCTCTCTCCCTCTTTAACTCCCTTTATCTCCCTCTCTATCCCGCTTGTTTTACGGCAACACATGTTGCCAGATCATAACATTAAGTTTCTTATTATTGCTGTCAATTGTTTGATCTTATGAACCTTTTAGCTCCGCACACACACACACACACACACAGACACGCACACACACACTTGGAGATATACACATATATTGCTGTTTGTGCCAGCTTTCTTTTATTTCCGGCTTCAGTTTTATGGCCGTTTTTATGCGCGAGACCAGCGATTTGTTGGCTTTTTTTACCTGTTGCCATCAAAGCCAGCAAATAAAAATGGAGGCAACCCCTTGGAATGAAAAAAAATAAACAGGTATGATGGTAAATGGCTCAGCCACTACCACTACTACTACCATGTGTGCTGCTGCTTCAGTCTTCTCAATCGCCTGCTCGGGTTGGTCCGGCTGGTCGCTAGGCCGCATACGTGTTCACCAGGACAGACAGGAGGCTGTGGGCAGTAGGCAGCGGTTTTTAACATTTATCATACGCAACGTGGGCCGTGCTAAGTGCGCACTTAAGCGACGGCTGCTGCTGTTACTCCTGCTGCTCCTGTTGCTACTACGGCTGCTATTGCTTTTGCTACCGAGTGGGCCATTTTTGTATGCCGATTTTATGGTTTTTAACGGAAATAAAATAATTTATTAGCATATGTGGCAGCCTCAATGGCTGGGAGCATTCGAATTGAAGCACTGGCTTTGCTCAATTTTTTGTTTGTACTCGTTTCTCTTTTTCTTGTCCTCTCTTTTTTTGGCAGACAGCAATTTGCAGCCATTATGTGCCAGCAACTCAGGCTACGTGCTAATGCATTTCGGCATTGGATTATGGACTGGGATGAAGGTGGGTAGACCTTCCCCCTCCCCCTCCCCCTGCCCAACAGTGATGGGCTGCACTTGTAGGCAAAAGATTCAATGCAAATTGATATGGAGGATAATGTATGTCTAAAGGTACAGTCGTTATCGCTTATAACAAGTGAACGAAATGAACTCACGTGATTTCCTCACATTCTCTTGTACGCACAGCACGTCAAGCGCTCATTATACTCAGGCAGGACTCAAATTTTTTATCTAAGAACTTTGGAAATCTTTGAGGCTGTTCGTCGGAATTCTATTTCGCTCATGGAAGTGCTATAAAGGACTCCTTTTTTTTAATTTCAACTGAAAATGCTGGATGTTGCAATTTAATCATAACATTTTCCAACCTGTTTTCTGTGTCTCTCCGAAAGAAGTGTCACTTTGTTGTAAATAAAAACATATTTCGATGATTTGCAATTCGCATTTATTGCTTATTCACTGTAGACGCGATGCATGGACAAAGATAAGCGAGCAAGTGCCAAAGTGCACGCACATTTGACATTCGGTTCCGGCTTCCCGTTGTCAAGTGAGAAAAGTGGAGGAATGTGCCCATGGGTGTGTGTGTGTGTGTGTGTGTGTCTGTGTGTGGGTGTGGGTGTGCTTAAAAAGTCATCAGAACAGTCATCGTGAGTGTGTCATAAGTCAAAGCCGAACAATAACGGCTGAAACTTTGTGTGTGCGGCAGTCGTTCTTCTTTAACTTCTGTGGTTATTATTACACGTAAAGGGTATGAAAACTTTGTCTGTGTAACAATTTGCACCAAACACACCCTCATCCATAGATAATTTATGCTTAAGGAACTTTAGAGGGCGACCAAAATTTAAGACCGACAAATGAATGATATCGCTGTTTATTAAACAATTTAAAAGGTCCACATTTTTAGTCCTGGACTGTGCCTTTAAAGCATTCGAACGCTATCAAAAATTGAGAATTTAACTTATAAGAGCTGCATACTCAGGAAAAAGAAAATCTCAACTTTTACCCAAGTACTAATACCATTTATAGATGTTTTTTCGGGTCAACTGCAGAATGACTGTCTGATGGTCAGGATCGTAAGCTATTGTGAAAACGTATCTTTAACATTGAACGATATGGTATTGTCGACATGTGGATATACTTGTATGTTGAGGCTTACTCAACGCATTGTAGCAGAAGTGTTGTGTACTCGTACATACCGACTGCTTACTCCAGTCTTTGCATTTCCATTGCATGGAACTTGGCAAGTCAACGAGTCAGAGAGCCGCAGACCAAGTCAGCCAACCACATGCAAAAGAGCTTAGCCACGCTCATCTAATGGGCCAGGCAATCGTAATGGCCGTGGCAATAGCCAATGCTAATGGTAATGGAAATGGTTGAAGCAGTGGCGATGACGATGGCAATGGCGATGGTGATGGCGACGGCGATGAGGATGGCAATGGCAATGGCGGTGACAACGCCAAAATCGCCGTCACCTAAGCCGGGCACGTTGGCAAATGAAATGAAACGAAATGAAATGGCTGGGTCTCGCCTTCAGTGCCTTGGTTGAGTTCTGTCCCTTCTGCGCCTTCTGCACCTTCTGCGCCTCTGCCGATCATACCCCCAGAATAGATGTGAGTAGTCTGCACCATTGAAAAGTTGGTCGTTGCATTCTGTGTGACAATTGCGGTGAGTGTGGCGAGTGCGGCGAAAGCTGCGGGTTGTGTGCGTCGCTTTAGATAGCAGCCCGACGCGAGCCCCGACTACGTGCCTGCGGTCGCTGTGGCTTTCATTAGTGCGCCTCCACCAAATGCTTGGCGGTATAAGCGGCCGCTGCTGATGAAGTGATGAAGCTGTCAGTCAGTCACTCAGTCACCCAGTCGGTGAGCTTGTCAGTCAGTCAGTCATTCGGTCGGTCGGTCGGTTGGTCGGTTGGTTGGTCTGTTCTTTAACCAAACCTCCAGCCTAACATCTTTAATTGAGTTACTCGAAAGTTTTCTCACGACATAATCTGTGCCTGCACTCAAACAAAAACCAAGTGTTCAATTCCAAACATTCAATACTCTTTTCGGACTATAGTGGTCATTCAAAGAGGTCAAGTATTTGTATGGGTCTATTCTTTATCTACCTTTTAATGTTAATTAGAAATAAAAATTGGATCTTGTTTTAAAACTGAAAAGACCTTATTTAGTTATCAATGTATTTGTTCAGGCTGTTTATTTTTCTAAATTGATAACTAAATGAAGTCTTTTTAGTGTTTAACGAAGAACTAATTTCTGTTATTTATCTAGCTTTGAACGATAATTAGAAATAAAAATTGGAAACTTAAGAGACTTTATACAATTAACAATATAGAAAATTAAACAGCCAGATCAAAACGTCTTATCCTGCAAATCAAGTGTACGTATTTTTATTCTTAGAAAAACTACGCTTTTATAATACCTACAATATTCCCATATTTTCAATAAATAATTCACACAGTAATCGGTGACCATAGAAATGGTCGTAGACTTTATCGATAAGCTATGTAGAGAGCTCAGCTTTATTCAAATCCAGAATTTAAAGTTTGAATTTAAGAATTACATAATTCAGTTGTCTGGCAAGCTCACAAGCCTAATACCGGATCTGCTTTCGCGCTGCGAGTGTATGTTTGTGGCATGACTTTAAGCTTAGGATGAGTCTTGTTTGGGTTTGCGCATTAGGCAGGAAAAAGAAGAAGAAGAAGAAGCAGAATCAACAGCCATGTGCGATAAAAGCGACAAGCCAAAATGTGCTCATATATATATATACATGTGTGTGTGTGTGTGTGTATGTATGCGTGTGTGGGTATACATACGTGTAGATGTGTGTGTGCTATCAGCCGACTTTTGGCGTCGACTATGATGTCTACACACAGTGGGACACACACACACACACACACACACATGCACATGCACATAAGCACACCAAGGAGCGACAGGCAGACGCGTTCCGCGTCTCTCTTTCATGCGTCATAAGTCGTCGGCGAGTTCTGGCAAGTGCGCCGGAAAGTATGCAAATAAAATCGTCAACGAGGCTGACGCGACGCTCAGTGCTTATCATCATCAGCTTCTGCTGCCGCTGCTGCCGCTGCCGCTGCTGCTACTGCTGCTTCCTCTTCTAACTGTGCCTGGCTTTGCTTCATTGCTGTGTCGCGTCGCCTATATGTGTCTCTGGCTGTGTATACATGCACACATATTAATGTCTGTGCATATGTACAAGTATGTGTGGGCTGCGGCACATTGATGATCTGCTTTAGACTTATTACGTGTAGTTGCCACAAACACAAGTCAAGGCCTCGTCAAACACACACACACACACACGTGCACGCCCACCGGTTAGCAGTCACGCACAAACAAACATACACACACACACACACACACATGCGCGCACTTGTGATAGGCATTTATATAAAAGTTAATCGCACGATACGCTGATGAAATGCACAAAAATATATCAAGTGCCGGTGGGGGGAGGGGGGCTAACAAAAACTTGCGTGCAAACTTTTTAATGCTGAGTTGGAGCTTTCTAGTGGCAGCCTTGGATCGTACAAGTATGTGTGTGTCTGTGTGTGTGTGTGTGTGTGTGTGTAAGAAAGTGATGGGCGTGGCAGCTGCGACAGTGACTTGCTTCAAGATTAGCGCCCAAATCGACTTGCAAAGCTGTAAGTGCAACAAAGAAATTGAACGTAGACAAAAGTAAAATAAAAATGGCCAATTTCTTCTTTAATTCAGAAAACTAGAATTCAGCATAAAACGAAGGTATAGATAAATAAAAAAAGCAAATCTGAGCACAGGGCCAAGTAATGCCCTTTTAAATTGTATTAAAATATTAATGCTGTCCATTATTGATCCTTATATTCTGTTTAATCATAGCTGCATGGCTCATTTAAATTGTGCTTTCTTGTTTTTTAGTTTTGAAATCATTCTAGTTTGAACTGGCCTTCATTCACTTTTTTTTGTCAATTTTCAATACGATTATCCTTCATCTAATACGGGTATTATTATCAATACTTTGTCATATAATTCGTAAGCTTATATTTTTTTCCAATCTGTATATCTTTTATTTTTTGTATTTTAATTAGTAGAACTGTTTCACTTGTTTCCCTAATTGCAGCAAGTAATGAAAGGATTATGTAAATCTTAATTTCTCTTTCTTTTTCTCTCTCTCTCTCTCTCTCACTCACTCTTTGGGCTAGCGTGCTGTAACTCTTCCATTAAATCACTATCATTATCAGCAAGTTGAAAGAACAGTAATTACCATCATTAAATTACAACCCAGACACACACGCTTTGTAACAACAACAGCTTCCCCTCTTGCGTCCTCTCGCGCCCTATCGAAGTGGAAAAAAACGAAATTTGTATGGTCGCATTGATTTTCAATTTGAAAAAGCTTTGGTCAAATTCCAAAGACCAGAGTCGAAGTCAGAGCCATTTTATAATTCACTGACTTGGCAATTTTTCTTGCGCTCACTCACCCCTCCATCTCAATTGCCCCTCCCTCTCTCTCTCCCCCCACCCGACAAATCTGCCGGGCACTGTGCGTTTTTGTGATTCGTCCATAATGCCTTTTCGGTCAGAAATTGAACTCATTTGCATATAAGCGTGTAATATATTGTTGACCCTGTTCGGTGCCACAACTGTCGGCCTTTCTTGTTCAACTGACTGCTCGAGTATATGCGAGTGCTTAACTGTGTATATGTGTGTGTAAGCTAATGGCTATGGTAGCCAATCAAGCTATGACATTTATCAAAAAAAAAAAGGAAAAATATAGGAAAAGAACAGCATTGGCCGTTGCGTTCGACTGCGCTTTGCCCATTTGAATGTCAAATGAGTTTTGTGCCAAGTTCAGCGATTTTACATTTTCAATTGGCACTTTTCATAATTTCCGTGTAATTTTTTGCTTCTTAGTTCATATTGGCGTGGGTGTTTGGGTGTAAGGGACGAAAAAGGTTGATGCTCAAATATACGAGGAGTATCCTCAAATAGTTCCAAGGTGAAGCTTTAGAAGAAATTCAGAATAGCATGAGCGTCGGCAAATCAGACAGCAGTTCATGTGAAATGAAAATAAACAAACTAAATATTTGCTAAAATTCTAAGAAAACCAAGGTTTGAAAGAAGGTTTGTTAACTAATTAGACACAACTGAGGAATTCGAGGAAATTTATAAAAAAAAACATTTTGAAACAAATAAGACGATCAATGCGTTCCTGGAAAACAATTAAAATACATTTCAGAACAGTCTTTTGTCATTGACATCACAAATGTTGATTATATTGAATCTGTTGTTGCTTGCTAAGCTCCTTACTTCACTAATAACTTCCACCTTTGCGGCCTATCTAGTATACCTTAAAAGGTATATCTTTGAAAGCAGCTCAGAGCAACAAACACGGATGTATTTCTTAGGTTTTAAATGCAATTGTTTCTGTGGTAGCTACGAGTATTTTATAAATAATACGACAATACAATGCAAAGCCAACAAACTCCCCAGTACCCAATAACAAAGAGATTATTTTAGATTTAATTGTTCCAATGGTTTCTATAGGATATTGTTCTCCGATTTAGTTCGAGTTAGCGATTAAATATTATACTCCCTTCATGATTAGCATAGAGAGTGGGGTTTTCGTCTGTTATTAAATATTTGTTGCAACAATTGTTTTTGGTCCTTCTATGTCGTCCATACGATTAGGTATGTTTATACTATATTTGTACGATATGCAAATAATTTGCATGTGAAAACTCTCGAGCCGAGAGATACAGTTAAATGGCTGGCAAACTACACACGACTCGTATAGTTTGTATAGTACTTGAAGAGAAAAAGAAGAAACTGTAACACAGAAACAAAACGAAGGAATTGAAAAAATGAATTATTTGCACTCACCTACTGTTGCACACACACACACACACACACACACACACACACACACACACGCATACACACATGGCAATGGCCATAACTCACACATACACACGTATATACGAGCATTTGACTATGCCGGAAATTTACAAGCGATGGCGGTCATTTTGTTTGCACATGTTTTTAATGTTTTGTCAACTGGCAACAGCAAAACAACAAAAAAAGAAACTCAAAACAACAGCGGCAGTAAAAACAGCAACAACTGCAACAACAACTACAACAGTGGGAAATTCAGCTTTAACTTGGTTAGTGTTAGTGTCGCTTTTGTTGCTGTTGCAGTTGCAGTGGCAGTTGCAGTGGCAGTTGCATTTGTTGGGCCTAATGAACGCCAACAGCCATGGCAACGGTAACGACAACAACAAAAGCAACTTGGCTGACAAACTGCTCGAACAGTCGGAGGCTTGGTGGGCGTGTCAATAGCAGGGCAAGCCCTGCAGCCGTCGCTTGTTGTTGCCGCTATTGTTGTTGATGCTGCTGCTGCTGCTGCTGCTACTGCTACTGACACTGACACCCTGCACCACGCCCACAACGCATGCGCAACAAGCTAATCAGGCATAGTCAAGTGGCCCGGCCATCAGTAACAGGAGCAGGACACTAAGCTCTAGCCGGAGGAGCAACATTTGGGCAACTAGAGATGGATTCGTGCAAGAGATATCCTCTTCGGACTTATCGAATTGGAGTGCAAGTCTATATAGAGAACATATCTAGTATATATGATGGGGCGAATACAAATACTTATTTGTTTGGTGGACTAGAATATTTGAAGATTTCTATTTATTCTGAATCTACAAAACAACAATCAAGCAATATTTTAATACTGCAACTAATTGAAAGTATTTCGCTTAATTGGTTTCAATACTTTATGTTTTTTTTTTTAATTGTACGATTTCCTGTTATTAATTTCAAAAAGTATGTTGATTTTGTATTGAAACAATTAAGAAGCGGTTTATGGGCAATCCTTTGATTAGCAGAAAGTACAATTCGTATTATTTGTATTTTGTTAAAAACCAAAACATTCAAGCAGATGTCTTGCCTCATTTTGGAGAGCCTATATTCTCTTGCTGCTATCTAGGAAATTTAAAAATATCATTAGCTTCATTTTAATTCACTCCTTTGGAATATTGCACGCTCACGATCACGTCGGGCGTCCATCTGTTCTTTGAGTGGTCGTTGCGGTGCCTGATTTTCAATTTCAATTTGGACGATGAATGGGCACGGCTGCTGGAAAGCGGGTGGCTGTCCACTCCCCTTCCCCTTCCCCCTCGCCCTCCCCTATTTGGCTGCAAGGCTTCAGCATCAGCTTGGGCTCCGACTCGTTTATCATGATGTATGAGTGGTTCTGGGTGGCGGCTCTGAGCCCTGACCATTGCACATTGCTGACCGCAGCACATTGCAGGCGGCGACGGCCACGGCGACGGCATCGTTGGGGTCGGGATTGGGTTTGGCTTTAGCACGGGATGGAATTTATGTGAATGGCTGCCGCTGTTTAAGCGACAAGCGCACAAGTAGACAGTGTGGACTGCAGTGTTGCAAAATTGCAAGCCCCCAAAATTGGAATTGGCCAACTTTTTTTCTCTCTGTCATAATGCCAGCCGCTCACTTAATTCTTCTCTTATGCACATAGACTCCCTTTCTGTTGCTTATCTGCAATTTCGAACACTCCGTTCAATTTTGTCTCCTTATCTCTCTCACTTTCTCATCTCATTCTCTTCTTTTCTACCTAAACGCTTTGCGGAGCCTTTTATTTATTTGTGTATCTCCTTTTATTTCCTGTACTGAACTCTTTTAAAGAAAAGTTTGGTAAAATATTTAAGTAATATTTTTAGTATTTATTTTTTGTTGAAACCTAAGTATGTAATAAATATATATTGGCACTGATTTTCTCTTTGTGGCACAAACTGTTATCACCTGTGATTTAAAATCGCCATTTCTTCATCACTAGTTGGCACTGTGGAGAGCGTTCAATTTTGATTTCTTTTGTATTTTTTGTTTCTGCTATTTTTTGGTCTTTTTTGTCTGTGCTCAGCATGGCTGTCATGTCAGGGCTGTCATTGTTGTCAGTGTCATCACAGTGTCGTCATAGTCATGCCCAGACGCAGGCCCAGGTCCATGCCCAGACTCAGCCCCCCTCCCCCCCGCCTTCCACTGTCCGTGCTCATTGTCATGCCCATTCTTGTCGCGGTTTGTGGTCGCCGTTGTCCTCGTCCTGCTCGTCATTAGACTTATGGCATTGTTCAGCCAAGTGCGTCGCCGCCGTAGCCATCATCGTTGCAACTATTGTGCCATATTCACTGCCAGCTATGCTGCAACATCTGCCACCACACCACGCCACACCACGTTAGTCCCCCTCCCTCTTTCGCATGACAACACCCCAACACCCATATTCACTTTCTGTGTGAGTCGCTTTGCGTTGCCTTTTACGTGCGCGCATCTAAACTGACATTCCAATTATTCTTATCGCATCAACTGCAACGCCCACCAAGGCTCCACCCCCTGGCCTTCTCCCCCCAATCTCTTTCCTGACCTTACTCAAATATTTTTTGTTATAAATGGCACAACGTCTTTTCAGTTCAACTAAGTCACTCAGTCAGCCAGTCAGCCAGTCATTCAGTCAGCCAACCAGTAAGTGAGTGGACGGATTGTCACTCAACTGTGTGGAAGTTCATTTCGCGGCATTTGTTGTTATTTCTTTCTTTTTTTCTCATATTTTACGCAACCCCCGTCTGACCCCCGTGGCTCTGCTTTAGCTACTCATAGCGTTGCCAACTATTTAACCCATTGACCAGCTGTCTAATAGCGTTGTCTGGATGGCCTTCTCGCAGCTCGTAATTTATGCCAATCTGCCGGCATATTGTGTCGGGAATCATAAGTGAAGATGCAATATGTGACACACGCGTGAGCTGTGGCTCAAATGATAAGCAGCTTCTCTTACATCTGAAACATGAGAGCTACACATAGCCTCCTCGACCAATGTGGCGTATGCGTAATAAATTGCGGTGATAGTAGTCGCTGTGGATGGTAAGGTGTACGATGTATAGTCTTTTTTATTAAGTTGCTTTCATCAAACTAATAAAGTGTGCCTTATTGAACTCAAAGTTCTCATATATAGTAGTGTACATTTTTTCTATCGAAAATGCTGTGCTGGGGCAGCTAACAATAAGTTGATAGCAATGGCTGGGAATCTTTTTTAGATTATGATATAATTTCTTACTTAAATAATTGAAGCAAGCCTAAAGTTTAATTACAAAATTTATTCTTAAAAGTAAAACTCTCTGAAATAACACAGAAGTTCATTTCGTTTGCGAGAGACAAAGACAAACTGGCAACAGATTGGAAAAGCAAAATGTTCCTGTGGCTTTTTATGGCTAAAAGAATATATTATTATATGAGAAAAAAAGGCGTTAGTAAGAGGTTAATTGAAGACCTAAAAGGCCGTTTTACACCCTTTGGCTTATAAATTTGTGAGTTAAGCTGAATTATACGAAAAAAATACATATCAGCCATAGAAATTGTTTACGTGTATAATATCAAATAAATAAGTTTGAACAAGCATCAATTCCTTTCAGCACACTAGAAAAATCATGACTCGTTTAACGGCGACTTCAGCACATTTTAAAGAATTTCATGATTTTCATTAGTTTATTTGTGTCTACAAATATCCAGTATTTGTCATCTTTTGGCCAACTGTCTCTTGCCCATATCATCCACTCTGATCCAGTTGTTCAGCATGCGATTCAATGATAAGAACTGCCTCTCCCTGTGACCCGCAATCATGGCGCCTGGGCCTTTTAATGTCGACGTATATATCTCTGCCTGTCATTCTGAGCCCAACTTGGCAGCATCTGTCAAACATTTGCCCCGGCAGCGTCAACTTCAGCACCAGCGCCAGCGTCAACGTCAAAGACGGCCTCATCTTTAGACAGAGTCAAGTCAACTAACGCGAACTAAGCTGACTTTAATCAAGCAGCCAATTTTTCGTTGGTTGACATTTTATTGATTGCCATCAGTTAAGTTTTACATTAATTTTGCAAAGCGTGGAACGTGGGACGCGGAACGCTCCATAAACCTATGAGCCAAAGAGCCCACCAGCCTGCTATTCCGCCAGCTCACCAGCTAGCCCGCAACCCCGTCACCACCAAGCTCATCATCTACACCCTCCACATCCACATCCACATTCACATCAGCATCAGCATGAGGAGCAGTGATGGCACAAAAACCATTAAGCTTTCAGTGGAGAATGGAACGATAGGAACGCTAAACTGAGCTTGAGTCCGCCCAATACCCGGTACCCGGTGCCCGGTACTCGATGCTACAACGGTAATTTGCCATATTTGCCGGGCGGGCAGCAGGAAGAGGAGACGAATGAGCAGCAGCAGCTAGAAGAGCAGGTAGGTCTGAGGCAGCGGGTAGGGCGCTCACGTTATGCATTTCAATCGCTACATGGATTTCACATTGAAACAGACAGACAGACGGACAGCCGGACAGACAGGGGGACAAACTACGAGGCAGTCAGCTAGTCAGTCAGTGAGTCAGGGAGTCAGCCCCCTATTCAGTCGGGTAAGTGGGAAGCAAGCGAGAAGGCAAGTTGGGTATCCATCGAATCCAACGGTTCATTCCAATTGCAATCGAACTACTCATATTTTAACGAGCATTGTATTGTGTTTTATAGACAGAAACACGATTGTGCTTTGGCTTTAGCTGTGCCGTTGCAGCTACAGCTACAGCTACAGTTACAGTTACAGTTCCCGTCATGATTTATCCGTTATCCATCAGAGTTGGGTTGACTATGCCATCACCATGGCTATGCACAAGACTATGGATGAGTATGCGGCTGCAGTCGTGGCTGAAAGTCGTTTCGCGTCGTGCTTTTCTGCTCAATTTGCAATTTGCAATGCGCTGAAATGTTACCCTTCCCTGCACACACACACACACACACGCACACGCACACGCACATCCCCCCAACCCCCACCCGCCCGTAAGGGTATATGCATAACAAGGACAAGGCATCGCAGAAGCCAAGTTTCGCGTACTCTACATAAATCAATCCGATTCATAGGGATAATGAACTGAGGAGCTGTTCGTAACGAGTTGGGAGAATCAGCCATATCTGGCTGATCGACCCGCTGATGCAAATTTGACAGCACAAGCTCGTGTAAAGCTACAATAGTTTATAACAAATGAATAATGGCTAAGCTATAGTTTTTATGACCGATCGGAAATGGGGCAGGCTTTGTCAGCAACATACTGAAATTTTAGTTGTGATTGGAATTAACTAAATCAATATTTTCCTTTCATGTTGATATTGAAGTAAGAAAAATATTTAGGTCAGAAAAATATTACAAATTTGAATAATTATTAATAATTAGTATTATTTGATCAGTTATTGTTAGAGCGGTAGAAGGACTAAATCAATCTTCTTTACGAAAACTTAAAGCATTTCCTTCTATTAATCATTTAGGTTGAATATTAGGAGCTCTCTTAAGTAGATTCGTTTATTTCTTATTTTATATTTACTTTTGTTTTTTTAATTTTTAACATTTATTTCAACTTTTAAATTTAATATTTTTAAATTATTTCATTTAACTCAATTATTTTCAAGCTCTTCTAATAGAACATCATTAAAATTTATATTATTTGATGACTTATTATCTTTTTAAGTATGTGTATATTGTTTTAAATGAAAATAAAAATGAATTTTCGATTTTCAATTCTGCTGATCCGCTAAGCAATATCTTTATTGCAATCTTCGGTTCAATTGATAATTGGAGTCTCCGATGACACTTCACATAGAAAATGAGTCATATCTGGATAAACTTGAGCTATTAAAATGCAGAGTATAATCAAGTCGGAGGCATTCTCCCACTACCTTCCTACCTTCTCCCCATCACCATCTCTTCCTGGTTCTTTATTGCACTGACTGTGGTGCTGTGGGGCTGTGGCGCCCATGCCACGCCTTCAATAATCAAAGCACGCTTACAGCTTGTTATTTTAAATTTCAGTTTATAAAATAGATGGCAGGGTAGATGATATAAAACAATTTCAGCGTGGAGGCAACAGCGTCGACTTGATGTGAGACTTCGCTGACTGCAGTCGCCGCCATCTTTGTCAAGCCACAACACCCCGACCCCCTCCCACCCGCAATATCTGCCTCATCCGCCTCTGCCGCTGCCTCTGGCGTCCTCCAACGCAGCAGCCATTACCCATTTCTGATGGCGCAGGCAAACGAAATTGTCCTTACGTGCCGTGCATACAAAGATTTTTACCGACGAGCATGGTTTCCAACTTTCCAGCAATGTATTTCATCTTCGTCCCCAGTCCGTTAGTCTCAGTCTCAGTCACAGTCACAGTCCCCTTCCCATTCCCATTCCCATTCGCACTCTCATTTCTTATGCCCAGTCAGCCGGTAGTGTTCAGCGTGTGCGTGTGCCCAATGGGCCGTGTCCAAAGCCTGGCCAATGCCTCTTATTGACTCATATTTTGCAAATGATTTGCATAGAGGGGTGTGCGATGGATGCGCGATTTTATGGCCAATGTGCAGAACTTACCCGTAAATAGAAAAATGCTGAACAGCATCAGCAGCCAATGTGACGACATGTTTGTTGTGCTATTGTTGCAGTTGTTGCTCTAGTTTGTATGTTTTATCTTTTGTTGTTGTTCTTGTTGTTGTTGTGTATTTGGTATTTTCCACCCAAAATTCTGGCGATGTCTTCAATGAATGCTTTCAGGAACTGTTTGTCGATGCAAGCCGCGTTTGCTGCGCGTTTTCAATACGATTTCAATGCGTTTCCAGACGCGTTTCCTTAATGCTTAAATGTGTCTGAAAAGAGAGAGAGAGAGAGAGAGAGAGGGAATTGGTTTGTAAATTAATGAAGTTGCTTTGCCAAAGAATACGGAATATGCAGAGGAAGAAGTAACGGAGAAAAAAAAAAGAAACCGCTCAAGTACTTACTTATGCATATACTTATAGCATTGAGAGCAAAGTCGCTGCAATTTGCACTTACTTCCCTGTATGTGAGAGCTCGAACAAAGCTGCGCATTATTTTCAATGAGCCCGAGACCCAATTGAGGCACAGACAAACAAAGGAGCGCAGACCTCTCATACAAACCTACAAAGTCGAGGTAACTAAAATGCATTATAAGCATACAACGAGGGAAATTGGTTTGTTAACAACTAAATGGGCACATTAACAGTGTGGCACTGACTGTGGAGCAGGCGAGTGGGAACATCCGGAGTCAACACGTGCACGAAAAGTGCCGCAGGGCTCCAGACGAGACAAGGCAGCAGCAATGAAAATGAGAATGAGAGAAATAACCACGATAACGACAACATACAACAATTAAAATTCTGTGGCGCTGCCAACAACAAAACCAAAAAAGCAACTCTGCAATGACAGCGACAGCAATGCGCACAGCTATTTCATCCAACTGTTAGTGGAGCTGCGCTAGCAGGAGGTCAGGGAGGGGGACGACACTATACTTGTAGTTACCAGAACTGGCTCTACAAATCCTACAAGCGAGCTGCATTTTCAATTCTCTCCTTAAAACGGAACTGAAACATTTTCGGTTTTATTTTTTCTCCAAGTACCGAGCAACACAACATTCTCCAAACATGTCTGCAAAGTTATTTAATTTTTATTTATCGCTTTATTGTTTATGTCCTGCCTATCCTTTCATCTTGTTGTTGTTACTTGTTACTCCCTATACTATATGTATGTACAAGTATGTTGTTTGATTTATGACATTTTAAACATATCTGTAAAATCCTATAAAAAAAATTTAGCTGTTTATTGAACGACACGACTTTTTATATTCAACCATGGACTTTTTATTTAAATATTTGTTATTGTTCGCTTTTTTTGCTTAATAAAAAAGTTCGTTGTTTACACTCAATCAAGTACATAGGCATGTTTGCGAATAATTTTACTACGAAAATTTATGTTATAAGTACATAGTAGAAAAACAATTGAGAGCAATTAAATATATTTATTTTAAACATTCTGATATTTTAATTAAGTGAACCGATCAAGGTTAACCTTGCCACGAAAAATATCCCATAAACTATAATAATTACAAATAAACTGAGTGCAAAAGAAAAACTGTTGAATACAATTATGCGATTTGAAGGTCAATGGGCACGCAATGAAAATAACGTACGACTGAAATATTACAGATTTCATTAAAGAACTATAACATTTAAAGATGCAATTATTAACAAGTATTCAGCTTAATAACGGTTGAATATTCGACCCTTAAAAAGCTTTTTCTTCATAAAGCTGATTTAAATTCTTTTGAATCTGAAAATGTGTTTAAAGTTTCATTTACTTGTGTTTTTATACTTTTTTGAAAACTACAAGTACAATACAATAGTTTGGACTTGAAATCAGTGATGGAGGTGGAGATGGATGGATGGAGAGAGTCATAACACAATTAAGTTTCAGCAAAACCTATTGATTATGTCACGGCCATTCAAAAACTAACTTGTTCATGAAAGTACTTAGCTTAAATGAACGCTGTTCAGTAAAGCTACTGATAGCATCATCATACCTACGGCGCATATAATTATTCCATGAAGTCGCTTTTGTGTAAAGAGTGACTTCTTCTTTTGTGCAAAAACGAATGCCCTTAAGTCCTCTACTCTGGCTGTAAGTATGTCTATGGGCAGCAAATTATGAAGCCAGGCAAGCCCGCAATTGCTTCCTTTGCTGGTGTTTTTGAACACTTCTCCACTTGATTCCATTTCAGTTGCAGTAACAGTTGCAGGCAGTCCAAGTCTGGGTCCGAGTCAGAGTCAGAGTCGGAGTCGCAATCGCAATCGCAGGCTAAGCTCGTAAATTAGATGGGGATAATAAGCTAGACTCTGCAAAGCTGCTACCGCAGTACCTGCAGTAATAAAACTGCAAAGTGTGTGAGTGTGTGTGTGTGTGTGTGTGTGTACACATTTCAGCTTAATTAGGAAACTGAAAAAACAACGAAGGAAGAAGAAGGAACAGCAAATGCAAATGAAATGGCCAGCCAACGAACCAACCAACTAACCAGCAAAGGCAACAGGCAACAAAGGCAAATCAAATACTAATAAAAAGATAAGTGCAGCATACCTCGTTCCTGCGCACTACAGTCCAGCTGGGCTAAGGTGAACGCGACTGACCAAAGATTTCATACATATTTGCGAATTTATGTCTCCTACTAAATTAATTTCCTACACTAAATATTTAGAAACAATTGAATAAAATGTATGGCAAATAAGTACATTTTTCTTATCACTTGAGTAATGTGCACCTGATTGAGGAAATCATTCTAGCAGGTTTGAGACTTCTCTCGAGGCATTTCATTTTCACATAATAAAGAGAAATCTTCAAAATTTTCAGACACACACACACACACAGAAGTTTTGTCAGCACTCGACCAAGCATATTAGCATTTAAGGCTTCACTGTGTCCACTGATGCTTTGGGAGAAATAATAAAACAGAGTACACTGTATCGGAACAGATGTCGAGCACAATTTGCGAACTTTGACAACAGAAGGCAGGCAGGCAGGCAAGCAGGCAGGCAAGCAGGCACATAGTTGGCCAAAATACAGCAAAATACTCGGCTGGACATACAATGATTGAATTTTTTGCTGCATTCTCGCCTCCTTCTGCCAAAAGCAACAGCAGTAAATCAAGCGAGCGCTGATGATGTTTGGAATGGAGGCTACTGGCGCTTCGTGCCTTTCATTCCATTTGCTCTCCGCTCAAAGGGACAAATAAAACAGCAACAACAACAACAACCACTGATAGTGGCCAGCTTATATTTTGGAAAAAAGCAAAAAAAAAAGAAACAAAAACAAGGAAACATTTTTGCAGTGCGTGCCTGCTCGGTTTGTTTCCCTTTTTGAGCATTGACATTTGGACTAAGCTTTATTTATGGCCAACGCCCAAAACTATAGACGTGCGCACAATTTATGTTAATGCCTTGAAATGAACGACCACAACTAAATGCAAAAAACAAAAAAATTCAAAATACAAAGCACAACAAAATAAAAGTGAATAAAACGGTTAGCGAAGCGAACAGGAGGGCAACCGAAAGGTTGAGTGCCCGCCCTACCGACTTTGGCCTTCCTTCCATATCCCAGTGGTCAATTTAATCAAAGGTAATTGAGTCCGTTTAACAATCGGCGTTAACTTTCGCACTCAACAAAGATGCTTGAAATAAACAACAGCAGCAGCAGCAGCAACAACAACAACAAGAACAACGACAAAAACAAACAAAGAAAGGCAAAACAAAAAAATGACCACAAAGTGTTTGGCGCAAAAAAAATAAAAAAAAAAACAGTCTTTCCCCTTCCCTACATTATTTTTCCTCCTTTCCTCCGTTTTTCCTCTCTCGTCAGCTTTGTGAAATTTGTTTTCGAAAAAAGTTTTGCGCATCGCAACGAGCCAAAAAACATTGAAATTAGATTAAAATGCATGCCAAATACAATACAAAATGGCCGTCGCCGCCATTGCCGCCATTGTCTGTGGGTTGAATTGAATTCAAATTCGAATTTCATTAAAACAATATCAATGCAAACGCTCTTGGCTTTATACAAATTTGAACGACTACGTGGTGTGATCGAGTGATAAGAAATAGTATATATTTCTAGTATATACACAAAATGTGTCTATAATTCATATATAGTATATATATATATATATATATATATATATATATATATATATATATATATATATATATTACTGAACTAGTTGAACAAAATCTGCTCGATGACTAGCTCTGCAAAATGAACTTGTATGTTCTTAAGCCAATAGAAATGGAAGCTGCTAACTAATATACATTTTTTAATCCTTTTTCGGAAACGCTTTCAAGAACATTATTTAAAAAAAAAAATACAGAAAACTTGATAACCTCTTCTTTTGTTGAAGTCGCTTAAAAACAGATGTACTTGCTTAGGCGAACTCCTATTTTTTGATTAAAAATTGAATTGATTTTAAACACTCCTCTGGTTATGTTCAAAAAATATTCACGTATTTATGTTAAAGAAAATATATAATCAAATATTGGCATACTACTTGTATATAAACATATTTCTTTTGAGTTTATATATATTCTCTTTTCTAACTCATTTGTTCAAGAATTAGTGCCATCTTTTAATAAAAGAAGATTCAAAATTTGTACTTGTATTGTTTTAAGTAGGAAACATACGAGTTTTATGCTGTGTGTTGTCCTGGAACTACATCATTTTTGGTTGCCTTCTCTCTCTCTCTTCAGCTCTCTTCCCTTCGCTATCGAACAGACCTCGCCTAAAAATATTGTGTGAATGAACTCGCCTCCAGTGCGATGCGATACGATGCGATGTGACTCTGACTTTGCCTGCCGCTTGGCTGCCCTTCCCTCCTTGCACCAACATTAGCTGACCAAACCAATCCTCCCCGCACCACACCTCGTCCGTATCACCGTCCCGTCCCGTCCCGACCCGTCTCGTCTGCCGCGACTGGCTGCCCATTTATCATGCGAATCCCAGGAGAGTACTCAAAGCAATGAAATTAAAAGCTGAATTGTTATTTTTGCGCGTTGCTTTTCGGGCCGTTCCGTCCATATCCATTCCCTTCGTGTCCTTCCCTATTCCCTAACTGCCCGCTCCCCGCTCCTCGCTCCCATTTCGGTGTTCACGCGAGCTGCGCTGCCACCAACTTGCAATGATTGGCATTTATGGCCAAGAGCAGTTCCTGGGCCGCTGCAACTGAAGTCATAGTCGTAGTTGGAGGGCGAGCACACTCAGCGAAAAGTGAACGAGAAAATTAGAGACTCGATAAGTGAAGTGAAGCTCAGAAGTGTGCTTATTTTTTGTGATCTTAAAGAACATTAAGAGTGCTTCTAGGATGCTTTTCAATATACATATGTAAAATAATAATTGGCAGTCAGAGAAGGAACATTTGATGAGGGTATATATGTTTGACGTTAAGATACATATTTATTTAATGGACCTTTGGATAGTTTATCAGCACTAGAATTGTAATTCTATTATATTTTATATTAGAATAATAAAGTAGTTGCAAGTTTCCTTGCCTTGAAGGGACATCTGCAAATACGACTTCCTAAGTAGTTAGGCCTTAACACAAGGACCTTTAGCAGGTGGCTTTGTGAGAATATACAAAAAGTAAATACGAAATGAGCTCCAAAAAGCTTTCATCACCATACATTTTTATTATTTTTCTGTATGGAAGTAGTATGAAGTGCTTTCAGCAATAATTGATGATAATGCGCCATTTAAGCAATTTATAATGCTTGTGCACTTAGAAAATCAAAATGTTTGCAGTGCAGGAACGAGAAAGCCAGGCGTCCTCACATGTGAATTATGAGTCCACATTGTTGACGTCGTTGCCCACCACTTGGTTTCCTTTGGTCTTTGGTTTGGTTGTTTGGCTGTTTTGACTGCTTTTTCTTTGGCTTCGTAGTCGTCGGCAACGCTGCCGCCACTTTTAATTGGCTTTTAATTTCGGCGGCATTACTTTTCATTAGGCTTGTTTACTTGGCTTGGCAATTAATTAAATTCCATTTGTGCTTCTCATGATGTTACTAACGCTGATGCTGATGCTGTCAGGCAGCAAGAAATAAAATTCAAATGCCAAAATATTTACAAGATAATTTGACGTTTTAATGTTGCTCAACAGATGCGCGCTATGACCGGCCTCGTCCCTTTATCCCCACTCCCCACACCCCACCAACCACACTGCTTCTTACCATTTCCCAGTCCCATCCTCTGCTCGTCATCATCAAGCGCGGCAGCGTTGTCGTCGACAAAGGCAAAAGGCAAGAAGACGCGCATAAATAACAAATAATTTACTTGATGTGATACCGCAAGTTAGGAAAAAGGATTACAAGGCGTGCCAACCACACGCGATTTGCCGGTGGTGGAAAGAACGGCGGTGCTGGCCGTGCTGGCGGTGGTGCGGTGGTGCGGTGCTGGCGGCACGCTTTGCATGCCACATAAATATTGAGTTACATTTGTGGCGTCGCTTAAATTGTGTTTTCATATCACTTACATTCATCATTACACAGACAGACAAACAGACACTCACTCACACACACACACACACACATATATTTACAAACATGTATAAAAATATATATTTTGTGTATAGATTGAGGCGTTTGCCTTCGGCTGACTGCGCGAATAGGATATTAAGAAAACATTAAATTCACATTTTTAATAGATTACTCAAACCCGCATCCAAAGAGGCGCACACCCGGCGAGCAAATCGGCTAAGGCTTTCGAATCGAATCACCGGGAGCGGAATAGGATTTCGGAGTATGGCAAGGATCCTGAGTATGGACGGAGAGAGACACTAGGCGCCATATGTACTTGTATGTCAATTTCCAGCGAAGCGGATTTTCAGGAAAACTTACAATTTGTAGCTTTCAGTTTTGAAAAACTCCAAACGATTGATGTTTGAATTTGCAAATAATTTAGATTTATTTTCATGGAATAGCTTTGTGGCACTTTGGTTATAAGACTTGTTAATTATTTATTTGTGTCAAGACACTATAATTTGTTTCTAATTTTGAATGTATTGGCGACAGTTCAAATACAGCACCGTCCCATCATAATAGTACTATATATAGTGCACGCATCCGGTTCAATATAAATATAAAATAGCTACTATTCGCTGTTTACTATAAGATTGAGGTTGATGTGTAATGAAATCAATAAATATGATAACTCAATATAACCAAAATAAATCCCCAAGGTATATGCAATATCTGATCTTCATTTAGCTATAGATTTTAATTGTATCATATTGCGACGTTGTCGTTGTTTTAAAATTGAATGCTTGCTATGGTTTATATGTTTTTTTATGTTTCGTGCATATTTTTGTTGCAATTTACTGTTAAAACTATTGCCATGTATTATTTACTTGACAAGTGTGAGCTTCTAACATGAGTCCCACACATAAATCAGTTTTAAGAACTTTTAATTTAAAATGTATTTAGAAAGAAAACATGCGCTATTTTACTAAAATAAAGGCTTCAGTTCAATTTATTGTCGACTCTCTTCCATCTGGTTATGCAATTGTTGTACAAGCACAGTGTAATAGATTCCATTTAGTGGTCAAAAGCATTAGGTTCTCGTGAGATGCAATAGTAAATTATTGTTGGCAAGCTGACAATTATCATTGCTGATTCAAATATTCATCAAGAATTATGCCTAATCGTGCCACATTGTTAATGTGAGTATCCCTAGAGAAGTCTGTTGGCAGATATTTGCCATCTAGTGTAACATGCCGTGCATTTCCTGCTACTAATGCACGCGTTACGTATACGCCACGTGTGCCGCCAGCTTCAGCTGAGCACGAAACTTGCAGCTTCCCCTTCTGCACAACCAGCCTCCCACCCTAGGCGATTCCCTCAATTAAATGCGCATACACGGTAGCAGCAAAGGCACACAATTAGAGCGGCCATTCAGGCAGTGATCAATCATTGTCGTGCATTGAGGCGTATACGTAACATGCGACTGAAAGCATCACCTAAAAGAAAAAAGCAAAAAAATAAAATAAAAACAAAATACAAAGAAGGCAAGCTATTACTACTCGTACAGGGTAAAGATATGCGAATGAAACTCTTGCAGTGCGTCAGATAAGAGTGGAAACTTAATTGAAATCAATACAAAGTGCAATTTAATTCGTTCTTAGCTGCCACACGAGAATGCAAGCAAATGTCTGCACACACACTGTCCTACTGCGGGGTTTGTGGATGCACATGTGTGTAGACGATGGCAGTTTATGATTATACGCGACGGCAGCAGCGGAAGCACTTGAGGAAGTTGTAAAGTGGGTTGCTTGCAACAGCCACAGCAGCAGCAACAACAACAAAAACTACGTCGGCGACTAGGAATACAGGCAGCAGCCGCCGCTGTTGCCACAGATTCAACATGCAGCGAAACAACAACAATTTTTCGATTTACTCAAAGGCGCACAGCTGTATAAAAATGTATGTTGTGTGTGCGTGTGTGTGTGTAGAATCGTGTTGGTATGTAAGTCAAGTGCTTGTCGTTGAGCTGAATTTGATTGTTTTTGTTGCAAACAGGATCAGGAAAGCAGTCAGGCAGCCCGCCAGGCAGCAGAAGAAAGTGCTACAACACATAAAAATATATGTACTATACACACACACACATATATACATATTTATATGTATATGTAGATATATGCATATGAACAATATAAAAAATCAACTTTTGAGCTCTACCAAAGGTAAAAAAAAAAACAACAAAGTCCAAGGGGCATGTTGGCAAGTGGCGAGCGGCAACTGGGGAATGGGCATTGGGACTGGGCAGTGGGGAAGGGGGAACGGGAACTGGGAACCTTAGTAGCCGGCCGGCAGTCACTTGCAGTTGTTGTGGCTCTGGCTGCTGTTGTTAGCAGGCAGCTTCAAATTGACCGCAAAATCAAAAATAAAAATGAAACAGGCTCTCCTTTGGTTAAGGTTTGTGCACAGCCTGCAAATTGCGAAGTATCTCTGCGTGTGTGCGTGTGACAGTTTATGAGTGTGGTATGCGTTACTTACATACAAACATATACACACACATACACACTCACACATGCCATATGCAACGTACAGTAAATACCAAAGGAAGTAGCTGCCTAATTGGATTTCCTTTTAAGATTAAATACCGTTTTGGAACTTTAACTGAAAATTGGTTTTAAAAGAATACGGTGCATCCTTATACTCAAAAAAATGTACAAAAACTGCCGATATTATTTAAGAATTCAGCATTGCCGATTTCCCACTGTTGTTTCGAAAAACGAATAAAATTCCACATTATTGTAAAACCAGTTTCTATTTGTAATCAAGTTTGTTTTGAGACTGCACCGTTGTTGCATGTAAGGATCTAAAAATGAAAAAAAAAAATTGTTTTGCTTGTCATTTTTATCTGCATTTCTTTTTCTGTAGTACAAGTATATAAGAGCTTTTAGAAGGCAAACGCAACCCTTCAAGCAATAGGTTTTCATGCTATTTTTTATAAAAACATAATGCAGCTGAAGCCGCAGTAATTCGTGCATCTATAGATATAAAATATCCTTTAAAATCTGTGTCATGCTGCAATAATAGGACTACATACAATTGTAAAATAGTGAAAGTTAATATCCTTTGTCACTTGCACTGAAGCTCATCTTTTATTAAAGATCAATTTGCTAACTCTAGAGTGCTCCATATGATACAAATATGACTATCTATAACATTTGAATTATTAAACTGGAATATTTTCTGTTTCATTTAGTTCAGAGTTAAAGAGTAGTTCATTCAATGTGAGTTCATTGAAAGTGAAAATCAAGAAGCGCACTACAAAATTAATTGACGACTTCAATTCAGTGAGGTACTAGTAGAGTATCTGTGCCTAACAAAATGAAGGATGTCTTAATACAGCAATCTCTAATGCCATTTTATTGTCAATGCAAGTGCAGAGTGCAAACATTTAAAAATTCTAGTCCAAAGAATGGGATTCAAAGCCATATGAGTAGTTCGTGAAAAAATCGTGATCTCCCTGCTGTTTTCTTTCTACATTAATAATTAATTAACTCTTGAACTTGGCGCTTTATTTAAGGGCTACTGTGCACACATACACACACATATGTATATGTATGTACGCCTAGGACGACACACAAGTGCAAATTTGTTTTGTTCACACTCAGACACTCGCACACACTCGCACACTTGCAAAAAGAAATTTTCTGCTCACTTTGCGGTTGCTGGCGCCAAAGCTGGCATTGACGTCGCCGCCGCCGCCGCCACCACCACCACCACTAACAACAACAACAGCAGCAGCATCAGTAAGAAGAAGAAGAAGAAGGGGAGTAGGGGAAAGTGCAACAACAAATAGAACCAACAGTACGACGCATTTTATGGCATTCAAATCGTAATGATTTTGCGCTTTTCTCATTTTCTCGTAACAATTTCCACAAATGTGCGGCTGCCAGCCAGCGAATCCACGAGAAAATTGCAATTGCAGCATATCCCTACATAAGTGTGTGTGTGTGTGTATGTGTATACATATATAAATATATGTGTGTGTGTGTGTGTGTTTGAGTGTGATTCAATGGCATTGCATTTTCATTTGAGAACAACAATCACACGCTGTTTTAAGATCTCAACAATACGTAATCGTAACAATGGCAGCCAACAACAGTAAGAACAGCAATATCTGATATTCCGTGATATGAAAGCAGTCAAGCTGCCGAGAACAACAACAACAACAACATCAACACCAGCAACAACAACGATGATGTCGTGTAATGCATATCCAATTAAATTGGTCGGCCTAGTCGACGGCGATGCGAAGCAGAAGTCATCGCCGGGCCTTTTGTAACGAAAATGGGAATGCAGTAGAAAACCAGAGAAAATCCGTGCAAACATTTTCTCAATGCGGCACATTCAGGATATCGAATTTGATTTTTGGCACCACCAAGAACAATCAAAACAGCAGCAACGACAAAGAAGCTTGTATAAATGTGTGAAGAGGGCTCAGAAATGCATTCAATAAGTTAAGGCGACATATGCATAATATCGGGTTAGTCATTATCGTTGTAAATCGTTGAATGTCAAGTTGTAAAACAAGCTAATTATAGCACAAACTTTTTATTTGAAAAAAGTGAAGGTATATTAAAACCCCAATCATTTAGAGTCCAAGAAAAATTTAAAATAAATTACCTCTTCTTTGACGTTCGATTTTTCCCAAGCCTACATTCTCCAAATTTCAGCTATCTACCTCCTACTGTTTTATATATATTGAAATAACTAACAACCCAATCAAATTTAGTTCACACATCAAGACGTTTTATCTACGTTGTTTATAATACACTTATAGACATAAATTACAAAGTTAAGCAAGAAAGGCTGACTAAAAATTATAATTAGAGAAATCAACTAATGCCACTGTCAACATATATTCAACTATAAAATACAATCATCAGAAATGGTAAGCAGTTTCCGAAACCCAACTCAGTCAATCAGTTAGAAATTGTTGCTGCTTCTGCTGCTGCATGGAAAATCAAATTAAAATCAACGAAATGTTTGCCGAGCACATAAAGCCATATTGTAAATATTACGCATACGCACCACTTGACAGGCAGTTGAGCGCGAGGCAACGAAAAACAAGAAAGCTCAGTTGGAAAATACTTGTACGTTAGCGGCTTCGAAGCGGGAATGCTCTTCTCCAACGAACTCGATTTTCTCAGACAACCAATAACTAACTTCCTAGCGATTCTTTAAATACTGCTTGCCAATTTTAGTTTTTGTCTTTAAAAACGAGAAATTACAAAAAGAAAACGCAAATCTGTTTCCAATGTGCAATTGTGTCTTTGTCTTTATTTTTTTATCCTTTACTCCTATTTTCGGGTTAGTCTTTAGTTCATTAATTCTTTCGCTCTCCTTTCTTTCCTTTTAGGCATATCTGTTTTGCTCCAGCCTGTTGTACTCTATGTTTGTATGTATTTAATATTATATACATAACTTGTTCTCAGTCCTTAGAGCCTTTTTGCTTAACAATTGAGACACAGCAGAAGACTCATTTTGAAATGGCCAGTGGCTTCTTTGTATCTAATATATCTTTACCTTTCCTGTTGCCTTTTTGTTTTAATCTTTGTCAGCCCTGCTATAAAAAATTCTCTCTGTTCTCGTTTTTATGGTTCATTTTTTGTGTAAGCTCGTTTGTTGCAAAGTTTTAGCAAACACGTAATCTTTTCTAATACCTACAACAGATTTCTATTCATTTTTAAGTCAAAATTCTTTGATAGAATCATTGCGCCTTTGTTTTTTAACTTTCCATAATCTGTAACTATCAATGTATTAATTTTAATGTATTAATTTTTTCAATGGACAGACGTGTTTCCGTCTCAAAAATCGCTTTGTAAGCTTTGTCAGTATACCTTTAGTATACACAGCTCTAATTTCAAACATGATATTGCTAAACAAAAAAGCCCAAAAGGTACAGTAGTAGTAGGAAGGTTATATGTTTTTTTCCTTTTTCCCACTTTCTATTTGCAGTATCGTTGCAACAATAAAGAGAGAGCAATTGATTACAAATGTTAGTGTTAGTTGTCTATCTACTAATTACTGGGTTGGTGGGGGGAAAAAGAAAGGGATGCCTTATTAAGTACGTGTCCTAAAGCACTTCCTGAATGCATGTGAGAAATCTGCCAAATGCATGTTTTTTCTTTCTTATATAAACCTTAGTTCTTTCTTTTGTTCTGGCAACAGTTTTTAAGTTTGTCTTTGCATACATTACGTGCCCTTTCTTAGTCTTTCTCTCTGCTCCCAGCGCATACATTATAAGTTTCTCCAAAGTTCATTTCTTTTAGTATTAATGCAGCAACCTCATAAATAAAACTTTATTATTTTTGATTTGTTCATTTTGTTCATTCCATCTGGGTGCACAGATGTGCCAACCTAAGGTCACTTTTAGCACGACATAAGTAGAGCATACCCTGTACAGGTTAAATGTGCGTGCTTTGCAAATTTAAAGCTTATTTCTTTGAATTGGTTTGTAATTGCATTTGGTCTTAGGTGTTAATGGAACATAAATAAATAATGATTGTGTAAATTTTTAATTTCTCTTCTAGGAGTTCTGCTGATGCAAAAGAAATCAATGGACGGTTTTCCTTTCACGTTCTAATGGGTGCACGCAACAGCCATGCTAGGGTGGAGCCACAACGACCACTGAGTGCCCCTTATTCTTTGCTTATTTCAATAATATATATAAACCTTAGTTCTTTCTTTTCTTCTGGCAACAGTTCTTAAGTCTTTGCATACATTTTGTCCCCCCCCCCCCCCCCTACTTGTAATGAATCAGAACGGGACCCCAGGCGTCCTCCTGTGCCTAACATCGGCCGCAATTATTCAGTAATAAAACAACGTTCAGGAAATTGGAATAAAATGCAAGAACAATTAACAAAAGCGAAGAATCCATTCAAGCCTCCTCGAACAAAGGGCGAGATGTTAAAACAAACATACAAGTGTTTTAAGTTTCTCTGTGAACATCATTGAATAAATGTTGCAGATTTAATTAAAACTATTTTGCAGCAAAACTGAATTCATTGAATAGTCGGTGCGCACGTGGGTGTGTGTGTGTGTATGTGTGTGCACGCTTACTTATGCAAATTGAAGCCCATAATGCATAACATTCCAGACACACACACGCATCATGCATTTTTGTATGCAAGAATAACGATGAGAAGAGCTTAATGCAAAAATCAAAACAGCAGGCGCAGGACTTCAGGTGCAACGAGTGCATTGCTTGGACAGGTGTGCAGCGGCGTGGTAAAGGGGAATTCTGGGAAATGGTCATTATGATGGGGGGGGGAGGGGGGGGCGTGGTTTGCGGGCACAATAAACTATCTTTTTATTACCCCGAGTGGACGGCGTAGGTAAACGGAAGCTTAACGAAGAACTCACAAGAAGTTGCGATAGGCAGTCATCGACTGACTGACTTGCTGGCCGGCACTCTGCCCCTCCTTCCCCCCCCCCCCCTCCTCTCCGCCACTCCACACCTCACGCTGCACCGGCTTAAGCGTTCGCGCCATCCCCTCGCCCATCACCTAGTCATTGCTTGTGACGTTCAGTGGTTCGCTTTACGCTGCTGCGTTGTCGACCGCATAAAAGTTTTTCAATTAAGTGCCATGCCCTACTTTGGACTTTTTGCGCAGCCAACAAACACACACACACAATCACAAACACAAACACACACACTCGCACTCACACACATACGCACAGAACACACACTCGCATATGCAGCAATTTAAAGTTGCGTCGCTTTCGCTCGAGCTAGTTCCAAATCCTGCACTAGGGAATTCATTTCTTTCCCAAAAATACCAACGATATCCAAAACAAAATTGAAATTAAAGAAATTAACCTTCATATACTTGTATTATAAGCCATTCTTTCTAATTATAGTTATTGCAAATATTTTCAGTCAGCCTTGATTGTCGTTACATAAAATAGAGAATTATTTCTCACTAAAAATTTCAAATTTCAAATCAGACAAATTTAGTGCATATATTTAAAAATAATATTGATAGCACCTTAAGCCCTTTTGAGAGCGTAGCTCATGAATAGTGCTCTGGAACTTCAATGCATCATTTAACATTTCAACGACAACAAATCGCGGTATGTGGACAGCTTAAAAGCCGCATTCAAGTTTGCAGCCTCTGGCTAAATTAATTTTAAACATCCGCAATTGGGCTTATATTTTGCTTAATGTTTCAATAAAAGTAATTATTTTTATATTCATTCATTCATTCAGTCATTCATTCAGTCATTCATTCAGTCAGTCATTCATTCACCCATCAAATCAGTCAGTCATTTCAATCATTTTGGTTCCTATTCGAAGCAGCAACTTGAAGAGTTGTACGTTGCTAGCTGAGCGAACTGACTCAGATCGGCACGCGGTCGTGCTGCGTTCTTCACAAATATGGCGGTCGCACACACCCATACATGCACACATATGCTTATATCCCTCACACACACACACACACACACACACAGACACATACACAGAGGCGGCAGCACTGCATGCATAATGCGACTGCTAAAAGCGCCAGCGTCGCCATCGCTGCCGTCACCTCGACGAGAGTACGTCGAGGATGTTGAGGACGTGAAGGACGTGCAGGACGTCGAGGACATTTGAGGATGTCGAGAACGTTGCTGCGTAAGTGGAACGCACGTTTTTATATGCAGCATGCGGTTTTGTATTGAAATGTGTCGCAAAAATGCAAAAAATGTGCAACTTCGGTTTTATATGCACACAAACACACACATCTACGTGTGCGATGCATACATGTACTTTCGCTGTATTTGTATGTGTGTGTGTGTGTGTGTGAGTGTGAAGTTTTTGCTGCCGCACAACCTGCGCAATTTTCATTAAGTACACAAAAGCAGCAAAAAACAACGAGACCAACAACTGAAGCTAGACAAATTTCTCACGAACGCAAATGTATATGTAAATAGTTATAAACATAAATATAAATACACTACATCTATGCATACAAATACGCATAGTGGTGCATGCTCTGGAAAAAGGACAAGTGCATTCGCTGTATCAACGGGCAACCAAATCAAAACGTTCTTCATTCATTTAGTGGTGAGGTACTGAAATCTTTTGTTCGCGAAATTGTTGATTCTATTCTTGGCCCTGAATAGTTAATCCACATTGTAATAATTATTAATTATTTCTATTCTATTTCTATTTATAATTATTTCTACTTAATTGAGAAAGAAAAATTATTGGTTCCCTAAAACAATATCTTTATAAGACTTGCAAGAAAAAATAGGAAATTGTTGATTCTTATCTTGGCCCTGAATAGTTAATCCATATATAACATCGTAATAATATTATTGGTAATTTTTATGAAGACGCTAGTAATTCTACTTAATTGAGAAAGAAAAATGATTGGTTTCCTAAAACAATCGCTTTATAAGACTTTTGCAAGAAAAAATAGGATTCCTTAGGTCTATGTATTTTAATGAATTTTGAGTCTCTCTCGATTGCAGTTGATTTTTGGAAATTTTAAAACTATTTATATCTAGCTCTTTAAAGCATTTCTTTAAAATACCACAATTGTGACAATAATTATAAACTTCACTTCATTTCATGCATAAGTTGCGTTTCATCTGGTATGCAAGAATGTTTATACACACTAGAATGCAATGGCTGATAACTCAATCGTGACTTATGGACTCTGAAAATGCTTATTGCATTAATTCCAGATCAATATGTATATTAAGTAATGTAGTAATGTCAAAATAATAACGAAAGTAGGTCTACAAACAGTTTCCTTCGCAGGAAAGATAGGGAAAGGAAGAAAAAGAATATCAAACATTATTGGCCCAGAATGCCAGCTGGAATGATCCAGAACTGATTTATTGCTAAAAAACAATACCAAGTTTGAAAATAATCAATTAATTACAATAATGTACTATAATTGTTAAATACTTATAATATTGTAATTTTTAACAGCTCTTCTAATTTATGCTAACCACCAATGCCATTAACGCTCATCAGTTTTGTATTTGCAAATAATTTTATCAAGCAGATTTGATTTATAAATTACTTTCATTCCTTTATTATTAATTAATATTTTATTCAAATGGTTCATTAGTATTTTGAATTTTCGTTGTTGTTGTCATGCTTGACCAACTTTTTGACTAAATTTGGCTAAAATCGGGACAAAGCTGACACGAAAGGCAAATGCCATTTTACCAAAGGAGAAGCAGTTTCTTCTTACTACTTAGCCCTTTTTTAACGTCAATAATCTTACAATCTCCACTCAAAACAACAAAAGAATAGCAATAATTATAAAAATGTTCTATCAAAATTTTGAAACTTGTTTTAATGTGTGGGAATATTTGAATTGAATATTGAGCTTAGATAGTCCAGCTTTTGAATGCCAAAATTGATGGAAATCTTAACTCTTAAATCTTAAAAGCTCGAAGTCTTACTTATTAATCAAGTTTTTGTGTAAATATTGACAAAAATGCACTCTCCTTTATAGGGCTGGTCTATAAATCCAGTTGCCTAACAGCACGTTAACTGTCTACACACACACACACACACACACACACATGCCTACACATATACACACATCCACACTCACATCAAACGTTTTTAATGAAGTAGCGTCGCTTTGTTACGAGCCGTTGGCATCGTCCGCTGTTTTGCTTTCCTTTTATTGGGTTGCTGTTGTTGTTTTTGTTGTTGTTGTTACTGTTGCTGCTACTGTTGTTATATACATATATACGTGTATATATGGCTGCCGTTTAGCACTGTCATTTACATATTTGATGTGCTTGCATGTGCCTGTGTGTGCCTGTGTGTGCGTGTGTGTGCGTGTGTGTGCGTGCGTGAGAGAGCTACGGTTAGTTGTTAGCTTGTTGTATTTAATTTAGCCAACGCTTAGAACTTCAATCAGCAAACAGCCGTGCGGCAAGCATAACGTGCACGCATTTTGTGGCTGCCCCCAAGCTGCAACAACAAAAGCAAAAGCAAAACAACAACGACAACGACAACAAATACAACAACAGCAACAGCAGCCACAATCAACTTCAATAAACTTAAACACACAAACAGACACACACACATGCATACATATGGATATAAATTTATACGTATGTATCTGATAAGTATGCATGTATGTGTGTGTGTGTGTGTGTGTGTGTATGTGTGTGTGTGTGTGTGCTTGGCACTATGGCATGCATGTTTATATTAGTTACGGCTTCGTCGAGAACAGAGCCCAACAGACTGCTGCTAAAGGAGAAGTCGAAGAGACAGAGAGAAGGGGAGTAGGGGGGTAGGGGAGCGAGGAGGACATGAAAAACTTTTCATACACTGCTTCAAAACATATGCGCTAGAATATAGACTGCCAACACAATATGGCAGCCCGTGAGCCTTTAAAAATGTCCAAGGCCCATTAATTCGTCTCAGCTCAGTCACAAATATATGCTAGTTGCTGAAGTTCCTTGAGAAAAATATAAATAAATAAAACAAGAAAGCACTTTTGTGTCTGTTGTGGCCATTTAAAGCTTACGAGTAAGCTGCTTGCAATAAATAACAATACGATTGGCATTTAAATTTGTATTGAATTGATTTAAATTGAATTGAACTCAAAAGGCAAAAAACAATAAGGTATCTACAGATTTTGGCAACATTCATCTATATTCTTTAGGCATTTCTAAAGAAAAAGAATAATGCTGAAAATTGTTCTTTTTCTTTTCCGGTGATGAACTCATGTTTCAATCTGACTGAGCCGATCTAGCTTACGAATTTAAATAGTAATTGTAGCGACACGACCACTGGCAACATTTTTCAAGTATTCTATAATTCACTTTCTTAGCGAGCTCACTGACTTTTTAACAATAATTGTTCATAAATTCCACAGATACTTGAACATTTATTTACTATGCATATAAAATAAATCATCATGAATATTTCTAATAGCTCTGCAGTAACATCATCAGTTTTATTCAATTTTTTCATCAGGGTTCTGTGGTTGCAAAGAAATCCGAATTAATTTCGTGTGGCACATCCACAAGAGAGCCCCGTACATTATGATCTCTGATTCATTATCTTTATAACGATGGGAATTAGCAAAACAAGCCCATGTACACACAACAACTCCGTTAGCAACAAAAATATTTGTTTTCCAACTACTGTTTTCTTTAATGATGTGCGAATTTGTTGATGTTTCCAAATTGAAAACTTTAAAGACATTGCCAAGCCCATTTGCTATCCAGCCGCTATAAACTAGCCAAGCAGCTATTGTGGAAAAAGGCAGAAAGACCTTCTCCACACACACAAACACACCGATATATAGTATAGAGCACACACACATGCTCATATATTCAAATTTTGTTTTCGAAAATGTTTAAATTGTTACGCTTGCATTGGTTGGTCGGATGGTTGGCAACGCCCGCAATCAACATTCGCCACTTACAACAAATTGTGTGTTAGCCTGTGTGTCTGTGTGTGTATTTATGTGCGTGTGCGTGTGTGTGTATGTGTGTTTGGGTAAAATTAACATTTTGTCCTTGAGTTGATTTGAATGGTTAGTGTTGAAATGATTGACGCTCCCCACCCTAGCTATTGCAAATAGCGAACGACACGCACACACAACCACACATACACACACATACACACACATACACACACGCACACAGACGCACACACACGCACCCACACCCAAACACTTATGGGGGCACGAACACTTTGTGCTAACCGAAATCCATTCAGCAACTAAACCAAACCAATTTGAAGTGAAACCTCAATGCTGCACACATGGAAGCAGCGGCGCACAATGGACTAATAATGCAAATATTTGCATAAATTACAATTCTTAATAGCTCCCCAAAAGCATATGCATTAAATTAAAATAGTTAAAATAACTCTATGGTAGTTTATTCACTCAAAAAATACAATATTTTTTGAATATTTATCATTTTATAATTTTCAATTTTTTCATGAAGAATAAAGTGATCCTTTAAATTCATTTAATAAAGGTTGATATATTTATACCGACATGCTTCAATTATAATGCAAGAGCAGCTCTTTTATTTATACATACTGGAAACAGCGCTTTGTGGCAATCATTGAAGAAAATGTCTTACCTTTTGAATCTTAGCTTAGCCTCAGCCAAAAGAAGAAAAATGAGGCTGGTCTCATTGATTAGTTCTTAGTTACATAATTAAATAAGTAGCTATCATATGAGAGCTTTAAATGGACTGCGCAGATCAACTTAAGAGTGCCTCATAACTTGTTGCATAGTTTCCAGATTGTTGATGGCTAAGTTTCTTAATTTTTCCATTGTACATCGGCGGCTGACGTTGACGTTGGCGGTGGTGGCGGCGGCGGCGGCTTCACATGCACGCCCGCAGCGTTGAGTATACAGAAACCAATCGTCCAACCGAGCAAGCCAAACTTCCTCCCGACCCCTCTCCAAGTTATTCCACTCCTTTCGCCATCCCCCACCCCCTGCCATCCACCAACATGTTAACCCGCATCTTTCCGAACAGCTCTATTGATTATAATACGCGTTGCCAACGCTTTGCGTCAAGCTTTTTAGTCTTTCATCAAGTTTCTGCTGTTGCTGCTGTAGTTGATGCTGACGTCGACGTCGTCGTCGTCGTCGTCGCTGCGTCGGCAGAGACTTCGCTGCAAACGTTGCTCACTGCCGTCTTATATGCAAATTTGATTTAACCCGCACAAAGTGGAATAATAAATATAAATCTTCAACACGATTTTTTGGTTTGCTGTTAGTATGCAAGTGTGTATGTGCGTGTGTGTGTGCGTGCGTGTTGCCACCAACGCCGTCAATGCCTCGGTTGACGCTCGCTAAAGTCTCTTTAAAACCAAAAGGATTTGCAACAAAAATGTAGCACAATCCCACGCCCACTGCCTCCCCCGCCCCCACCGAACGCTTCATACTTCAATCCACGAGCATCGATAAACTTGTTTGTGATTATTTTTTTGATAAATTCCAGTTGATTTTTGTTTCTGTTTGCATTTTATTCCATTCATATCGATACTCTTGAAAAGAGACGAAGAAAAAGCAAAGTTAATGTGCTAACCATCTGGAATTATAAGAGTTTGTTGTTAAAGGATGCTAATGCATTTCTGCAAAAGAAGAATACAGACACTCTTTCTGTCAATCTCTCTCCGGTTCGAACGATCGCGCGATTAAACAAAAAGTCTTGATTTTGAGAATTTATAGGTTTTCAAATAACAACAATGAATAGACGACTAAATTGGTCAAGCAATATTGCGGATTTAAGCTAACACTAGCCAACAATTTTGGCTATCATTCCATCCCTAAGAATTTTTTTTCGCACTTTTAGGTATCAATTCTTTTCCATTCAATTCAATTTGAGCCTTTTTTTCATGAGTTCAATAGTAGGGATAAAATGCATACTTTTCGATATTAAATTAATTCGCCGTGAATTTTTAAAATATTATCTTTAAATAATTTTATACTACTTATATTCTTAATCATTACAGTGATGAAGGCTAACACTCATCTCATCTGATAATTTGAATTTTTTAGCGTTGCTTTTTATTTCTAGTTTTAAGTATAAGTATAGTTTTAAGTCATATATTAGAAACGGTTCTTTCACTCATAAATTTTTAAAAAACCTCATATCTAATTATGTAGAGAAGGTCTTATAACCTGAATTCTCTATTGTCAATTAACATAAGAGAGATTTTTGTGAATAAATGAAATACAAAAAACGGAAATATTGATTTTAAAAAGATAGATTTTCTGGTGTTCTTGAATATTTATCTACAACTTCTTAAATCTTCACTATTGAACCATTGGTGAAGCAATTAGGGTTATATGTATATTATGTATATTATATTGTATTGTATATTATGACATGCTTATCATTATTTTTAATGAGTTCCAAAAACAAATTCTCTGGTCTTTTGTACGTGCTGTAGAAACATTTTGAATAGGTATCGAATATTTGACTCTCTTTTGGAAGTATAGTATTTGTGCCATTTCAGTCGTTCATTAGCTACAAATATTGCTAATTGCCCATTAAGGGCAAATATTGCGAAGAAGCTGCTTCCAGAGCATTCCGAAGTCAGCAGGGCTCGTCTAAGTCCCTTTGTTATGTTTGTTTTTTTGGGATCAAACGGTATTTGACGTGCGTGTGCTAAGCATGTGTGCTTGTGTGTGTGTGTGTGTGAGTATGCGTGTGTGCATATGGGAATGTGTGGGTGCGTGTGCGTGTGCCTCGATATTTGGTTACAAGTTTGTCACGCACGTTCGCATATGGGAAACGCATGAATTACGCCAAAGATATGTTTGACAGGCAATATTTCCAACACACACACACATACACATACACATACATACACGCAAGTACTCACACACACATACAGGCTCATATACATGAGCAACTGGCAACATGCTTTGCATTCGCATGGCTTAGAGCCAGCATTTTGTTATCAAAGAGCATGCTTTAAAAATGTTGCAGCATGCTTTGGAAAAGAGACACACACACTCACACACACCTTCACAATTTTCCTGAGTGTTTTCTACCTCTTGACAAGCATTTGACATGCGTTTTAAATGTGCAACTGCAAGCAATAAAGAGAGAAAAAACGAAAATAGACAAGGAAAACAGTAGAAGGAAAACAAATCAAATTGTCGTATAGCTGCTGGGTTCTATTATTTTTCTTGTCCTTCCAACACCAGCGATGGACCAATGACGTGATTTACAGATTGTCCATGATCTGCTAACAACAATTGTTCCTAGTTGGCTAAACAGCCACAGCTTAGCTAAGAGGCTGGTCAGAGCTAATTAGATAAGCCAAGCTAACTAATCAGGCCAGATTCTTCAATGGCATTGGTACAGTTATTTTCTGTTAAGTTCTGTTGGAATTTGGAATCCGATTAGGCATGAGGTTATGATAACTTATATCGGGAAATATAGAGTGCAGTATATACTTCAACCAATATTGCTGAAAGTGGAGCTGCTACGAAATGTTAACCATTCGTGCTTATATGAAATGAAAATTAAATGTTTTTCTTTTGTAAATCGAGTCATATTTTTAAAGTGGCAAATGGTTTATTTCTTAAACGGATGAGCTATGTTACAATTTCCAAAAAGTGAAACGTTTTGTTTCCAAATGCCATTTTGCAAGTATTACATTTGATTGGTAGAATGAAATCAATAATGAAAACGATTTTCCATTTTATTTTGCATTCCAGCAAGACTAGTCTAAATGGAACCCAAGCCCAATTCTTATGCTTATTAATTAATTTTTTATAAAAAGATCGGGCCGTAGAAAGGATATTCAAATAGGAATAATCGATAGGTACTCTAAACTACCTTAATCTGATTAAAATGTGAATAATTTTGCATCTACAAAAGACAGTTATGCATAATTAAATAAGCAATAATGCACAACAGTTATTCTCATTTATATAAAAATAATTTGCTATTTCTTAGAACAACTTTTAAACAAAGTACCTGGTACCTGGTCAGATGAGCGAATTCTCCGCAAAAGTTTTGTGGCGTTAAAGAAAGAAAAGTGCGTGCTCGTGATTTTGAAGTGCGAGATATCACATATCGATCTTCTTTCGCTAAGAGTACACTTGTCCAATTTTTTCGCTCTTCATTCTGTTTGTTTGCACTTTTTCCTGTCAACTGCCTGCCAACAGCTGCTGATTGTGCCTGAGCACTTAATTGCTGGCCCATGGTAATTTTCAGCTGAGCTTCCTCTGTCTTTTGTATTCACGTTTCACTAGAGATACAGTAGATGCGGGAGCGGACGAGCAGCGGGCAAGGGCTGTGGCTGTGGCTGTGGCTTGTGGCTTGACATGTCACTTAAGCGTGACCGTTGGGCGGCTCGCACGCACGCATTGATTAGATTTCGACTTTTGTGGGCCGCCACAACATAGAATAGGGAACACAATAGAGAAAAAATAAGAAGAGCTCCACACAAAGCGGCATGCAGGAGGTGGGGGCTTAAAAGCAACAAAGCAAACGAGAGGCAACTGATGGGGCAGCTTAGCACACTGAGAATATTTGGGAGAGCCTGCAGTTCAAGGACTTGGATGATTCTTGCATAGGCGATAAAACGAAGCCTCCCATCATCGTTTAGGTCTTAAATGAGAGGTATAGTCATGTAATCCTCATATGCGAATAATGTCTGACTTTTTGGTCACACAGGCAACTAATTTGCAGAGAAATGTTTCGAATATTAGAAGTCTGTCATGAATATGATGTTAATTCAATTCAATACTCACTAGTTAGTACTTCGGATTTATTAAAAAGTAAATCAACTCGTAAAGGAACAATTTGTTTCCCACTCCATTCGTTAATCAAGTTTCGTCAACTTGGAGTGTTTCTGAACTAAGAAATATTTGTCAAACGTTTCCCTTATTCCTTTATTTTCTCAGCTCATTATTCAATGTTTGTTTTGTTCTTAAATCTTAAAGAGAATATTTGTAGACAGCTTCCCATATTAAGATTGATTGCAATTTTTTCTAGTTATAAGAGGAGTTGTCTAAAACTGCATCTTTGTTTTCAATTTTATTTTATTAAATGACTAGCTCACTATTTTCATTTTCTTTAAGTCGGATTAAAGGTAAAATGTATGGAGAAAGCAAGGCGTTTAATCAAAAGAAGAAGTAACTAAGTACATCACTCCTGTATTAAAGGCTTTCCTATAGGAAAGAATGAGCCAAATCGTTGTAATAGAATTTATACTATAATTAGAATAAAATTACCTCAAAATGATCTCTCTCCACTTATCAGGGATCTGCAGTTTTTTCATTTATTTTGATGAGAAATATACTCCGATTCCCTAGCCTATAACTAGATTTTTTCTACGAGTGTATAGTACTCGTATACTTGTATGTACTATATGTGGAAAAGTGCATGTTGCTGGTATTTCCTTATATTGTGGATTCTGAGCTGATAACTGTAGCAACTGGCAGTATGCAAGGAGCCAAGGCAGGAAACTCAAAACTCAACCGCAAACGCTTCGATGCGTGCACGAACATTTTTGAATTTCTGCAGCAATTCCATTCACTATACGAGTACTAGCTTAGGTTTGGTGTGGTTTGGTTTTGTTTCGTTTCGTTTCGTTTGGTTTTGGGTCATGACAAGTGAATTTAAATTCAATCGACACCCCACTCATCCATTCTCCCCACCCCCATATCTCCATCCCAATCGCCATCCCTATCCCCTTCCCCTTCCCCAACTCATACAACGAACAATAAACGTCAGCTGCCTCTTTTTGTTATTTTAACTAGCAACATTTTTGTCGAGCCGCAGGCGCCACGTTTCACATGCAATTTAATTAAGGCGCAAAATTTGCCAAACAAAAAATATATACATACTATATGCTTTATGGTGTATATAAAAATAAAATGGCCTACATAAACCGATACGCGATATATGATAGATGATGATGATAATGATGATGATGATGATGATGATGTTGGTGATACTGCTGCTGTTGCTGCTGCTGTTGCTGCTTTTTCTGATGTCGGTTAGTCGCAGTTGCCACGATGCCCATGCCAATGGTGGGGAGTGTTGTCTGCAATTTCAATTAAAAAACTGCACAACACGCGACTTTCGGTGAGTTTGGGTTTTAAATTAAATGAGTGACGAGCAACAATATTTTCGTTACATTTTATTTGTGCCGTCCAAAGTGCGCTTTTTGCCATCCGTTCCGTGAAATCAGTTTTGCGGGCAGCACTTAAAAAAACACTCGTACATATTTAACAAATGGGCTGCGCAGGGGAGGGGAAGGGGCGAGAATTGTCGCTGAACATTTCTGGCTAATTATTTGCAATAGAATATCGCCGATCTACTTATAATTGAGTGTGAGTATCAATTAAATTCCTATCTCCAGCTCTAGCTCTAAAAATAATAAGCAATAAATATTCAAAAAACATGATTTAATAACATTAAACAACAATAATTTAGTTTTTATGGTAATGTGTGTGCCAAACAATACCTTTCAGATTTAAGAGCTCAACAAATTACACACGTTGGACAGATATTCGATAATTAATAGTATGTGTGTTTTAGAATTCTACAATAATTTGGCTGCATCTGTTTCTTTTTTAAATTTAATGAATATTTAAAATTCGTAGATTGGAAATTAGTAAAATATGTTTGTTTATTTTATCCTTCGTATTTTGTCAGTGAATGCAAAGTTCTGCTTTGGCCCAACCTTGGCACAAATACTATCACAAAATAGAGTCAAACAAATCAATAACTTTCACTTTTGAAAGCACCAAACCATACTTTCAAAGCGTCCCTTTTTGCATTCTATAATAAATTATAGTATCATAATAAATGCGTGGTGAAAATAAAAGCTTAAAATCATTAGGAAAATAAACTAAAATGCGGCAAAATTGTTTTCAACATCCATTCAACCATTCATTCATTCATTCATTCGTTCATTCAACATCTTTCGCTATTAACTTTTCCAAGTTATTTCGGTGGAAGTGGCGCCAAGAATTGCTGGCATGTTTCGTCGCTTGCCAGAGATTGAGAGCAGCGCTTAAGATATTTATAAATGAGGTAATGAGACCGTGCTGGCTTGCTTCAAAAGTTTGCGAGTCACTAGAAACCCTTTTTGCGACTTCCACTTCCTTCACATTCAAATATCACGACTTTGCTCTACTGACTAATATACAAGCAGTATGTATTTGTAAAGTTGATTGAATGCGCAACGGTCTACTCGTCATCATCATCATCATCGCATTTGTTTGTTATGATGTATGTATATATGTTTGTGTGTCTCTACAACTATGCTCGTAAGGACTCGTACTTATGCCTGCGAAAGTTTTGTCATTTTCGCGGTGAAATTGTGCATACGAATTTCGTGGAAAATCGAAATCATAACATAATAATCCGAGCACTGGGCGCTGAGCAGTTCTGTGCTTGGGTAATTAACTGACATTAAGTGACTTGCGAGCCAGGCTCTATGGCAGCTAGGCAGCGTGGCAGCTAAGGATCCAGGCAGCTACCTCAAATTGAAAACGTGGCAAGGACGCGGCCAAAGTGACAGAGCGAGTGACATTTCAATGATTTTGCTGTCTGTCAGGCACTTCGTTTGTCTTCGCCGTAGTCGTCGTCATCGTCGTCGTCCCAGCTCTCGGCGAGCAGACAAATGGCCGTCATGCGATGCCATCACAGGATGAGCAGAAGCTGTGGGAGGTGGAGTGGGCGAAGGAGGAGGGGAAGGTACAAGATACTAATGTGGTGGCGGGAGGATTGGAGAACGCGACGACAACATGACGACGGTGGTCATGGTCACAGAGGCTGGAGCTGAGGCTGGGCCTGAGTTGGAATCTGCGATTCAGGCAGCATGAAAACTGCTAACCGCAGCAGCTATGCTGCTATTCTTCTTCTCGTTGTTGTTATTATTATTGTTGCCTGTCGTGTTTTTATCAGTTGTAGGCACCGTAAAAATAGTCGTATTTATTTTTATGGTCGACCAACAGCGGCAGCAAGAACAAAACTGCCAACTATGTACGCTTTTAAGTGCGGCCAATAAAGCAGGCCGAAATTTGTGAGCCGCGTCGAAATCAATGAGGACCGTAAATAGCTGCCTACACACACACACACACACACACACACACACCTAAAGGCATATGCATTTATATATAGAATATATGTAGTCTAAGTATACACATAGACAGTGAAATAATAAGGCACGTGCGCATCTTTAACTCTGACCCTCCTCCAAGTAAGTAGTCAACAACAATTAACATTAACTTGTAGCAACAGCTCAGGCAGCTCCCTGGGAAGCCCCACCCCACCACCACCACCACCACCACCACAGCCAGGAATATTTAGTAAATAAACACAAGTATCAAGAACTTTGGCAACTGGCAATCGTCTTCGCAACGTGCCAGAGATCAAGGTAACTAGATGGTCGATGGAAGTCAAGGATGTGCCAAGAGCATGACACTCAGAGAAATGATATTCTTTCCAAGTCATTAGCTTTGTCAAAGTCTTGATACGCAAACATAGTAGATGCATATATAAAGTGCTCGTCCTGGTCCACCGACTGACTTATTCATTCCTTCATCAACGTACACACCAAGCCACTGGAGCCAGAGAGCTGCATTTTGGACTCTCCTCTCCTATTTCATGGCGAAAAAGCTTTAAAAATCGCTCTGAAAAATGCAAGCAGGAAATGGGAAAACGAGATTAAGGCCAACTGAATAACAAGAACAAACGACAGTTATTCTTTGAAATACTTGTAAAAGAAATAAAATAAGAAGCAGCAAATGAATAACTATATATGCGGAAAAAATGACTGAAAAAACATAAACATTTAACAAGCAGTTTATACTAAACTGGTTGCAGAAGATAATTTATATTATACATACATATTCTACAAAATTTTGGATCTAGAAGGGTGGACCACCACTTTGGCAAATGTGATTGACAAACTTCCAGCATAATGCTGAAGCCGGAACGTGGCCTAATCACAAAAGCAGTGGGGGAAAAGTCTACTTGCTATTAAAAATAAAATTCAGTTGAAACTCAGATGCTAATTAGCCGTCGATGCCAGCGGCTGTCGGCGCTCGCATAACCTCCATCTACTCGTATGCACCGTGGGCCTTAGCGTAATAATTCAAATTCCATATGCTTATTGCAAATGTATTAAAAACTAATTAGAAACAACAATTACGCGTGGTCGACTCTAAGCGCGAGCTCAGTCAGCTCAGCACAGCACAGCCGGCTCGATGGCTGCTCAATGGCATATGCGGAATTTTCCCAATGGCTCATTACTGGGTCAGAGTGGGCGGAATTGAAGGTTGCCTTCACTGTTATAATCCGCCATCTGCCATCTGCCACCACCTGCATGCAAATCGAGAGTACGACTGATACTATACATAAAAGGGCGTCGCCTATCGGATGAAAAATAGAAGGCACTCAGGTGTATTGAGGGAGTGGTCTAAAGAGCAACCTCTTTTAAAACTAGAGTGAAACTGAAACAAACTTTGAAACTTTCACTTGTTCTTTAACCATCTCCTTCCTACTTCAGCTATTTTCCCACATCGAAAATATAACCCATCTTATATATTGATAAAAAAATAGGGGGCTTCTTTGTCCTCATTTTGTTTCTGTGCTATTTTTCAAGCTGCTGTACAAAATAATAAACAATTAAGTCCGAGTGAGAATCTTACACTTTTACATTGTAAATTAAATAATTCCTAACATATCCAGCGGAGCTGCAATGTGAGAATCTTAAGCTCTCGATATATGATTAAATCACTTTCAAAAGAGCAACAGCTATAGCCTTTGTTATGTTTGTTAATATTTGAACTGACTTCAAAAAAGGAGGAGGCTATGTGTATTTTTTAAATGTATATTTTTGGACAAATTTTCTCTTCAGATGAGGCTCATAAACACATCAGCACTCTTCTTTTCATATCAATTATCTCCAGCTAAGAAGTAACAATCAAATTCTCGCTGTGTATAAGTATGCGAACAAAAAGTCCACTCTTGGCGATTCTCAAAACAAAGCTAGGAGAAAATTTAAGCTGTGGTACATTAACAAAATCATTTACATTTTCTAAACTTCTATAAGCCAAGAAGGATCTTGGTTGCTCCAAATCATTCATCTGTGATAGATGCGCCCATTTTTCAGTGAAGAACTTTATAAAAAAAATGAAATAATTATTGCACTGAAGAATATTGATAATCCCCCTCCCTCGTTTACACTCATTTATATATTTATGTGTGCTATAGAGTATTGCTTTAGAGCATTGCTTTCCAAAAATTTTCAGATCTTTAGATCTTAACAATGAGTATTTTGCATACAAGAATATTGGTAAGCAACCATTTAGTTGAGCCAGATATATCAGTTTGTTTTCGTTTCAAAATTGTATGAAACTAATTTAATGACAAAATTCAAGTGATAACATTAGGTAGGTGATTAAAGTTGCTCTTGGCCTGCTACTTATATTTGTATACTTATGTACATGTATACAGATATATATATTTCCAATCTCCGCCCCTTCAAAAAGTTGAGTGAGTGCCAGTTGATAGACAAAAGTTGTCAGGCCTATGATTTCTCAACTTAATCCGATGCAAAAAACTTAAAGCAAAACTTACAAGAGAGCTGCTTAAGTTTATACGCACACACACATACGAGTATATATATATATATACAGGGTGCGCCATCTTTTATGTCGGTATGTAAACATTGAATATCTTTGAAAATAAACAACCGATTTTCAAGCATGAGATATTTTTATTTAATTTGGTTCTGTACAATTGAATCTTGAACTGAGGTTTTCAACACTGGTCTACTCAAGTCAATCGGTTCACTAATGACAAAGTGGCGCACCCTGTATATATACACAGACACATCGGCATGAAGAGCTCGTAGAGTTGTTGGGAGGAAGAAAGCGAGCAATCAAATCCGTTTCTGTTGCTGTTTCTGTTGCTGTTGCCGCCCGCCTACTGTACGTGGCATGTTTAAATACAACTTGGCTATTAGTCAACGGCAAGGACATTGGGCCCATTGCGGCAACAAGCTCATCACAGCCTCGAGTTTGTCTTTCAAGTTGTGCACTTTCATTTAATAGACACACTCGAGTGTGCCGACGAGTGTGCGCCCGCATGTGAGTGTGTGTGTATTTGTGAGTCAGTGTGTGTGTGTGTGTGTGTGTGTGTGTGTTTGTGTTTGGAGTGCAACGAGGCCATATTTTAACTTAATTAACTTGCAACTATTTAAGTGAACAACACAAGTGGCTCGTTGCCATTGGGCGAATCTCTGTTTAAATGTGCCAGCATCAGCATCAGCATCGGCATCAGCATCAGCATTGGCGGCCCCATCATTGGCTGGAGGGGGAGGGGGTGCTCAAGAAAATGGCGGCAACGGCACACTCAATGACTACAAATTGTGGTCATCAGCAGCAGCAGCAACAGCAGCAGCAGCAGCGTGCGGTGAGAAGCGCAGAGAGGGGGAATAAAAAGCAGCAGCACTTGATTCGTTTGTCACGTGCCAAGATGCCGAACTAGTAGCCTTGTCAGGCACACGGCGGCTTCATCTGATCTACAGTGGAGCAAATGAAATGCCTGTAAAGCTGGCAATATCGTTGCAAAGTGAAATATTTAATATACTTGTAAATTAAAAAAAGCAAGCTATCAACAATAAAACAGAACGTATTGTCAAAAAGGCAATTATAATCAAATTTTGCAAAAAGTTAGGAAGCCAACATGAATTGCAATTATTTCTGAATACACTCATAAATAAGGCAAACAAATTCGAATGATTCGCAATTGCAAATATTATAAAATTATAATATTATATTATATAATAATATTTTTAAATTGATATGAAATTGAAAGGCCTAAGAAAGCACTTTTATTCAAAGGCAAAATTAATTGCAGTTCTGAATTTCTGCGACTCGAGCCCACTGTGCTTCAGCGCGACTGGCACGGCAGGCACGTATGATGGCCACTGTGTGGCGGGGAAGCCGCAGCGAGCGACTCTGGCGATTTGTATAAAATTACAATTTCATTGCGGGCTCCGAACTGGGCCGCTGGTTATGCTCAGCTAGTTCCTGGCTGCTGACTCCTGTGGTGGCCCAATGGCCGCCCAGCCGTGCCGCGCCGCGCCGCGCCGCACTGTGCCGCACCATGTCCAGTGGTTGTGCGCCTTTCACTTTTTCCATTCGTGGTCTCCTTCTCCACGTTTTTATTGTGTTTTGGTTTGGCACTTCGTTCGGTTTGCTTAGCACGCGATGCGCGATGTGCCAAAGTCAAAGCTAAAATTGGCCGATTCAAGGCGAGCGCCTGAATGCTGCATTAAAGCTCTAGAGATGGTCGCGTGACGAAGGCACTCGTCTTCCTTTTTATACAGCATCAAAATTGAATAGATTTTCGGAAAGCTTTTGTGCAGTCAAAATTACTATCCAAGGTGCAGAGGTGCATGTGGAAATTGGATTCAAATTGGTCTTGTTTGAGAAGATTGTTAAATATCTATAAGATTTTTAAGTATCTATATACATATATTACAACTTGCTCACGATGATTGAGTGAGTGGCTATATACGAGCATACGAGCATGTATAGCAGAGTCCGAATTATTATCAAATTATTATTTAATGGACATAAGCACCTATGGAAATCGAAATTGCTCTCGTTTGAAAAGTTTCTGTGAAGCATATAATCTTATTTAATATTCCATATATATTACAACTTGCTCACGAAGATCACTCACGTTGCGCTCTCTCGCCCATAGAGCTAGTCATAGAGTGGTGTATAGTTGTATGTAGGTGCAGAATTTTCGGATGGACGCTGCATTGGCGACTCCATGGCCGTGGTCATTGCTCATTATGTGCCCCGCCTCTTGACTGCGTTGCCTCACAATTGCAATTCTCTTAATTAGTTTCTGATGTTCGTGCGTTGTCGTTACGCTCCCCATTCCGAGACCCACTTCTTGTCCTGCCTTGCCTTCACGTTCATTTCCTTGTCGCTGATTTATTTTTTTTTTGTGTTTGTTTTTTCTCTTTCTCTCGCGCTCTGTCTCTTCCGCATCTCGTTTTTCTGTTCTGCTCGGCAGCTTCATTTTCGGCATTTAATTCTAGTTTGACGGCGGCTGATGTAATTTTCTGCTTGTTACATTCCTTTCGCTCTACTGCCCCGCCCCCTTCTTCAGTCCGCCACCAACCAACATCAGCATTGTCGTTCGCTTCGTTTGTTTTGCCCAGCTAGGAATTTATTCAAATTGGAATTTAATTGAAATGTTTGTCATTTCGTACGCCCGCATCCCATCGACAGCACCAATGTTGATGCCATTGCCATTGCCGGTGCCGATGCCAGAGCCGGTGCCAGAGCCGGTGCCGGTGCTGATACCACAACTGGCCGCTTTCCCACACACTCCGTGGCATATCCATCCATTTGACTTTTTCCATTCGCTGCGGTTTGTAGCACTCCTTTTCTATCTTGAACACAATCGCACACAATCTCGTTATTTAGATATACTCGTATATTGTACGATTCGCGCTCCAAATGAAAAAATTTTAATTCTTTTTTTAAATACTCGCATGCATATTTTTATCGCAATGTTTTTTAGACGTTTTGAAAGATGATCGAAAAACAGTTTTACTTGTATTATTTATAAAGTAAAGCCCGATAAAAAGTGGAAAATATAACAGCTAATAGAGGTTCTTCACAGCTGATTAAAGTTGGCAGTAGTTCGGGATTATAGACTGGCTTTAATACAAGTACAGATAGAACACAAACGCAATTACATATAACTTTTTCTTGGTATTGTGCAAGTATTGGTGTGTCATACAGAGTTTTTGTTGATAAAGCAAAGTTATTTGAAATTTAGAATCAGAGACCTATTAAAGATTCTAGCATACCTTAACCTTTTCTATTAACTTATAGCTTAAAAGCGACTTTATGGAAAGATACACATTAGACAAATTAAAGATTACAAGCAGACTTGCCTGAATTTAAAGAAATGTTGAGATATTTTGAGCTTCTATTCAGCCACGATTTCGATTAATTTCTTAATTACTAAACGCTGACACGTGACAAGTGCGCTTGAAGGTGTGTGTGGCTCGAGAGCTGCTATTTGACCAAATATTCCGCCTCTTATGGCATCTTGCCGCTGGCCAGCATTCCCCGCATGCCCAACATGTCATTGGCCTACACACAAATTAATAAAGCAGGTCAGAATGCGTGTGATTTCTGCTAATAAATTGAAACTGCTGCCTTGGGCACAAATTGCCGACGTCGTCCAGGTGCAAGCAGCAGCTCCCATGCCATTTACTTGGACACATTAGCTTGGGGAGTGGCTGCAGCAGTAATAGGGGCGGCAGGGTGGCTGAGTGGCTGGGTGGCAGGGTGGCAGGGCGACAGAGTGGCTGGAGCAGTGACAGTTTCGTAGCTGCGCCAGTTTGCGGTCACATGGCGTATGCGTATTATTAATACAAATTATGGCATGCAATTGAAGTTTATACACGGGCCCGTGCACAGCCAACTACTGACGCCTGCTAATTGCCATAAGAGAGAGGAGACACAGACAGACACACACACACACATACACACACACACAGACAGAGACAGATACGTGTATGTACAGATACAGATATATAGACAGACAGACAGACGGAGCACGTGTGCAAGTGCACACTTCCGGTAAAGAACAAGTTGATTTGGGACTGGCGCGTGTCTTGCGAACGACGTCAGTGGCAGGCGGCAGAAGCGAAACAGGAAACGGGAAATGGACTGCAATGCAATGAAATGCAATGCAATGCAATGACATACAAGTGGCAAACAAACAAGCACAGAGTGTCCAAGTGGGCAAAGGCAATGGCCAAAAGGGTGACAACAAGGACGAGATTGTTGAGGGTGGCTGCTAAAGAGGAAAAGCATGATTGCGAGTATGTGACTGACTGGCTTTGTCAGTCAGTGGGCCATCGAATGATGACCCGCCCATGCTTATGATGTGTCAAAACGAGGGATACATTCAATTTGCAGCTCAATAAATAAAACAACTTTATGTGCTTACATATTTCACATACTTGTCTAAAACCTGCTTCAAAGCAAGCCAGAATTATGAAAAAAAAAGTTCTTAAAAAAGTAAAAAGTATTATGTATTGAAGAAAGCAAATATTGTAAGTTCCCGAGTAATAAATATATATATAAATCCAATAACAACCAATCGGATCCCATATAGATTCCCAACATTTTCAAGGGAGAAGGAAAACAAATAATACTAAATAAAAAATGTCAACTCAGACAACCCCACTCATAGCCTGGTGGCAACAAATTTCCGTCGATTTTCACAAATGAAAAACGATTTCGAAACACTACAATCCAGGAAAACTATCTTCAATTTTAAAAGGCGACCAAAAAATAGGAAATAGAGAACAACAATATTCCCCTCTTTTAAATTTGAAAAACATCTAAAATGTATAACTAATGTTTTATGGCCAACTTTTGTTACGTATTAACACGTTTAATTAATTTTTCTTTTAAATTTGAAAAACATCTAAAATGTATAACTAATGTTTTATGGCCAACTTTTGTTACGTATTAACACGTTTAATTCATTTTTTCACCAGGACCAATATGTATATATGTAATTACTAAATAAAATAAAAAAAAAAAAAAATGAAATGAGGTGAGATGATTGAGATGATTAGAACCTACATACCTAAAGCTCCCTACTCTTGAGAGCAATGATTTTATTTAAAGAAAATTCGAGCCATACTGCTGCGTTCTATCTATCTATCTATCTATCTATCTATCTATCTATCTATCTATCTATCTATCTATCTATCTATCTATCTATCTATCTATGTCTGAAAGCTATACAGCCCTGATGAAAACGATTTCATAAGAAAGGAACAAACGCGTTGCAAAGGGACGATCAGACACAAGCGAAAATCACAATATTTTAAAACACATACAAAATAAACATTATGCCAACAACAGCAATTGCAAAAACAACTTTGCAATCGCAACAATCGCAACAACAACTAAAGCAATCACGATTACAACAATAATAACAACATCGGCCGCACATTTGACGCAGTTTTGTTGCTGTGGGCAGTAAAGCCAAAAACAAACAAAAAAACCGTTGCATTACGTGCTGTTCTTGTTGTTGTTGTTATTTTTGTGGCCATCGAATTTGCATGCGGTGCGACGCGCTTGGTAACCAATTTGGCAAAATGCACAACAATAACAACAACACCAGCAACAACAACAATTTGGCAGCTGAAATGTTGAACGATATAAACTAAAATGAAAATGCACAAGAAGGCAACAACAATGGCAACACCAACACCAGCACCAGCAGCACCACCACCAACAACAACAACAATAATAATAACAACAACAACAACAACAATAAGAAATGCAGTGTAAAATGCAATTGGCATTTGCAAAATGCCAGAAACGAGCACCGAACCCGACAGCCAACACAAAAGTGAGCCTCCAGACCAACAGCCACCAAAAGGACCGCCCACCATCCCATCATCCCATCATCCCAGCAGGACAAGCACAAGCACAAGCAGAAGCACCTCCACCACCAAGCCCAGTCCACACGCATCCCGATCCATCCACACACATAAACCAAAAATGCAGTCAATACAAATATAAATAACTACCAGGGCCAGCAACAATCAAAAGCATTTTGCCCAAAAATGCTCATCTAAAGAGCATCATATCACATACTATATAGGAGTATATGAGGACGAGTGCGAGTACTGGCCTCCTCCTTGTCAGCCTCAATGGTGCGCGTATAACGAATTTTTGGCATGATTGCCGCCGCACACAGCGCGTATACGTAATATGCGTATACTTCTGGCTCAAACGATGCGGCAAAGGGATGTACGGAAGGAGGGATAGGTACTGCCGGTTGGCCAGGTATTGAGGTATTGGACACAGCATTAATGAACGTGCCATTCTCTTCAATTCGTACACGGACATATGCATGTTTTCAACAGGAAGGGAGGGGAACTGCTTCTCTGAAAATGTCAAAAGGGCTCCATTAGCTTTCAAGTACAGCGCACCCTATGGAACGCAAGAAAATTGCAGATGCTGTTATAAATGGCAATAGAAACCCAAAAAAAAAACAACTCCTTATTAAAAAGTTTTGTTCAAATAATATAAATAATTATAATTTGTAATCCTCCATTATATATTGTTGTAATCTGTTTTGCTTACAACTTTGTTTAAGGCTGGAAGTCTTTATTGTAATATATATTAATATTATTTTAATAAATCAATAAATTTGGCTGTCAATACAGATTAATTTAAGAAAACATCTTTACATTATAATATTATTATAAACATACAAAATATTTGTCCTAATTTCCGCTTAAAAGATAAGAAAGCCTCAAAAATAACTATACAATAATGTTTTTTAATGCCTCCCATGTCTATATCTCGACTCAGTAAACAGAAGAGAAAACAAATCTTATTACGGTGTTTGTGCTCACTTAATTGAAAGTGCAAATAGCAGTTTTGCTAGACCTGCAACTAGCTCAAATACTAAGTATATGGTACAATTTCAGAAACTATTCAATTTCACAATAATTTTCCAAACATTTTCTCTAATATAACAACCAAATGCCTTAAGCTTTGCTCAAACAATTCTTTTCCCAGCCCCCGCCTAATGTGCCACAAGCCCCAATCCACGCCAATATGGGGGTCATCAAATGAAATCAAAGCCAGCAGCTAACAGCTTACAGCTATACCGGCAACCAAGCACGTTGCACATTGCACAATATATATACATATATATATATATAGAGAGATGTAGAATGTGTGTGTATGGCCCAGAACCAAAGCCATCACACGCGCGTGTTATTTGTTTAATTTTGCAAATGTGGCCCGGGAGCCGGCAACGCGATCTTTCGGCCATTTCGGGGAAGGCAGTTTATGCATTTTACACGTGTTCATGGGTTCATGGCTCATGCGTGCAGCAGCAACCACACCTCGGTGCACCACCTCCTCGTGGCAACAATGCGAAACTAGTATGTAATAATATTGTGGTAATATCAGTTTGGCAATTTAGTTTTGCGCTCGCAGGCCCAAAATAACAATTTCAGTTTGTGAATAAGAGCAATGATTAATATTTGACCTCAAAGTCGAATTCAATCTAAAGTGGCATCGGAAGGTTGTTTAAACAGTTCGTATTTGCCTAAGTAGAGCTATCTATCTATATGAAACTTCGAATATACATTATTACAGCCAAACTTGGTAAATAACGAATATTCCTAAAATATTGAATATATTGATAATTACGGAGTAATACGAGTTAACCTTTTTTTATTGATTAAATAAATTCATTAGTTTTAAATGTTCCTTTAAGTAACAAAATCAGGTATTTGGCTCATTACAAATATATGTATGTGTTTAAATCAGATATAGCTTCAAACGGATATCCGAATTAACACATTGTCCGACCTATCAAGTGTCTAAGCTATCGAGATTGTACAACACTTTAATTATACCCTGTACCCAAAGGGTACAAGGGTATATTAGTTTAGTGCGAGTGCACATGGAACACACAGAAGGAGGCTTGGTAGACCCCACAAAGTATATATATTCTTGATCAGCATGACAAGCCGAGTCGATATAGCCATGTCCGTCTGTCCGTCTGTCCGTCTGTCTGTCCGTCTGTCTGTCTGTATGAACGCAAGGATCTCCGAAAGTATAAGAGCTAGAATAACCAAACTTGGTATACAGATTCTCCTGAGACCGAGAAAGGACGAGTTTGTTCATTTTTTCTGATCCACCCCCCCACTCCCCCCCTATTAACGATTTTCTATAACTCCCGTAATTCTTGGAATTTTGAACTCGCAAATTTGGTAGTCACATTAGGTTAGTAATTATATAACCGTATACCAAGTCTCATTATGATAGAATGATCGGAAAGAAAGTTATAGCCATATAACCAGGCTCAATGCACACATACATACATATGTACAAGTACACAAACACGCATAGACACGATTCTGATGTAATTGTAAATGTATGTATGCATGCATGGAATATTTTATATTTAATTAGTTAATATTTAGTTAATTAATTAAATTAATTTAGTTAATTAATTTAATTAAATTAATTAATTAATTTAATTACTTTTTTGTGGGGTGGTACAGGGTATTTAAGAGTTGAGCCTGCTCGACTTTAGCATTCCTTTCTTGTTTTCTGTTCACAAATATAATGCAAAATGAATAAAAGTTGTTTACTAAAATGTATACTCGTATATATTTTTCTGATACCAGTATGACGATTGAATTGATTTACAAAAACCCAATATGAAACAAATTATAGAGCCGATTTGAAAAACCTCATTACAGTAGAAAGGGTTAAAATAAAGCATAAAAACTTTACGGGAGGCTATATTGTACTCTATGAGTTCATTAATTTCACGCTTTGTGACATTTATTTTATGCATTGAAATATAGCAGCACTTTCGGTTTATCGGATTAAGCACAGCTCCAATGTACACGAATCCAAATTGGAATGCAAAGAGATTCGAGTCGAGCATAAAGTGAAATGAGGTGAGGTGATGGCGATGGTGATGGTGATAGTTATGGTGGCCAAGCGGTCAAAGAAAATTCAAAATAAAATTATGGCATATCCATATCGCAGTAGCGCACACACACACACACATACACACAGACACACGCTCACACAGACATAAAATGTGGGACTGGGGCCAGGTAGTGGAGCCGCCACGCAAAAACCAAACAAGCGCTGCCCTTTTTTCTTCCCACTCCGCTGAGCCAGGCGTGTGCAGAAAAATATTTAAATAAATATTAGTACAGGAATCTTACAATTTTCCACAGCATTAAATTTCACTTAGCATATAAAAAAAAAGAATACGCCAGAATATAGAAGTAGACGTAAAAGAGCGAGCATAAAAGTTGCACTACGCTCGTTAAACGGTTAAATCTCAAAAGCGAGCAGTCCAGTTGCTGAACTAACTGGCTGACTGACTGAATGACGGAATGACTGCGTGAGTGTCTCACGGTCTCACTATGGATAGATACGGCAAATATTTGCGCAAAACTGCCAATAATATGATATGCTGAGTATTAAGCTAAAGAAAAAACACATAAACATTTTTAATACCAGCAAGACCGAATTTTGTTCTAAGCAATTAATAATTGATTGGGAAAGTTCTTAATTTTAAAACTACAACAGTAAATAAATTTTTAATAAAGTCTGCTTTGAAGCCCAACAATTTAGAAAACAATAGAAGGATCGTAACTACTAAGTAATTAATTTATTAACCCAAAGGGCATAAAAAGTCATTAACTTCCATGTTATTTTGGCGACAAGAACCCATAAAAATCGCTTTACCAATTACTCAATCATACCTACAAAGCATTTTCTTAACTGAGTAGTAATACATTTTTATTTAGCAATCAATTAGCCATTTTGTGATTATTGGTTAGATAATGTTTAAAAAAGTCTGTTCACACTCGTTCAGTATAAGACTAAATACAAACTTGAAAAATGTCACCACTGTTAAAAACGTCCGTAAGCCGACATTTGCTTAAATCGAAACAATATGAAGGACCTCTGACACTGATCAACATCAGGGCCTTTCAGACTTCACAAAACCGAGACCAATCGATGTCTTCTATGTCTCTTTTATTTAGGCTTTCAAATTTTGTGGCCATAATTGCGCCTTCAATACCACAGTCGAACCGAGTTGAGTGACTAGATAGCGAGTTGATGATGTTGCTGCATCTTCTACCATTCTGCTACCGTTCCCTACCATTCAAGCTTAACTAAACTAAGTGGCTTAGCTGAAGTGCATGGTAGCTGTAAAGCTGAATGCTTGAGGCTGCTCGCCACACTCCCAACTTGCAGTCAAGGACCCAATCCCTTTCCCCAACCCCAGCTACACACAATCTGCCGTGTGGCTGCTTAGGCAAACTTTGGTAAATTTACCTTTTGTGTTAATTTTGTTTTACTTACCTTTTTTTTAGTATACTATATATATATATATATATACATATATAGTGTGTGTGTGTGTGTGGGACTGGGAGACCCGAGACTTGTGAAATCGTGGGCTCTGACTGCGAATGCTCTGTTTGCTTTTCGTTAGCTAGCGCTTCTCTGTCTCTGTTCCTGAAATGAAAGAAAAACAACATTTTCATATTAGTTTTGTCATTCGGGCAATGGCCGACTGTCCACATAAAGTTGCGAAAGTTGCTCGAAGGGGGGGTTGGGTGGTTGGGGGGGGGGGGGGGGGAGTGTAGAAAGATCATGTGCGCCATATGCAATGGTGGAAATTTTTGGCGCGGCAAAACTCATTAAAAGCCTGGCACATAAAACCATTTTAAATGATATTTACATATTTTGTTGTATTTGTATTTGCACTGCTAGGCCAGCATATGTTGGCACGCTCGCAGACAGATTTCATTAGGCCAAGTTTATGGACGACGCTCGCCAATATGAACCCAAAACATACATATGTATGTACTCGTATAAACGTGTATGTATTTATTTTCCCATCGTTCGAGTGAGAATCCATAAACAAATTTGACGCTGTCGAAAAGAAGGCAACTCCCTGGGGACGAATTCATTTTATGTGTGGAGCGCTCCTCCAGCACACCTTTTTCACCTGCTCCAACACATATATAGTAGACATGTATGTGTGTGTCTGTGTGTATGCGTGTGTTGCCAAAAATATATTGATTGTAGCAAAAGTTATTCGTTCTGTTTTGTTTTGTTTTGTTTAGTGCAGCGAGAAATTGTAATTCGATTTGTAGATACTCGTATGTGAAAAATGTCGAATGTAGCACGACAGGTGGGCGCAGAAAAGTTTACTTAACTTTCTACATCTTAGCATTTATTCATATACTTAGAGAGAATAGAAAGAAATGTTTCTAAGTTGTACACAACACAGTAAATACTATAGAGGGCCGACCATTTTAATATTATTGTAAGATCAGGAGCATTTTCTGTACAATCGGGAGATTACAAAAAATTTCTTCTTTAAATTATATCACAACAAATCAACAAATTGCCAAAGATGAAAAAAATGTGTATTTTTATATTACAACAAAGAAGTGAAATAATAAGCCGTTATAAGTGAAATAAAAGAGCAATGCTTTGACCAAACAATAATATAATCTTTGGAAAGTCTTACAAGAAAATCAATTAATTTAAAGTAAATTGTGGATGCGTAGCAAATTATTAAATTGTTTATTTAAATATCAATATCAATATCAATCTGTAAATTGCTGACCACACTCCACTTTAAAAAAATAAGACTAAATTAAAAATTAATGACAAATACATATTTTCTCGTTGCTGTCCTTATAATAGTTAAAAAGCTTCTATCATTATATGCAGCCCCTTAAATTGCTTAAGAGTTGTTCTTATTGCTTTGAGTAACTGAGAACTATTTTTAAAAAATTTATAAAATTGAAATTGTTTTCCGAATAATTGGCCATATGTGAAGCAACTTTATTGGGCCAACGAGTGAACGAGTGGGGCAGCTCACGTGCCAAGTTCTTTAGCAATGTTGCTGCATTTGAGACAAAAGAACCAACAAAGCAAAAAAGAAAAGCGCGGGGTAAGCTGGAAATAATGAAAACACACACACATCCAGGCAAGAAGTTTACATGAAAAGCGCCAAAGTATTTCACCTAAACTGCTGCCACTTCGAAAGTGTAACACCAAGAGCTGCAGCAACAACTGCCCGGGAAAAGTGCAGCATACTTTCAGGCCTTGGCAGCAAATTGCGTTCACACACACACACACACATACTCACGCACACACACACACACACACACACAGAACCTAGCACTCAGCCGTTCGTGTGAATGTCTTTATTTGAAATTGCTTTGCTATTAAAACAAAATAAACGGCGCGCCGCACAACTTATAAATTTTGTTCAAAATCAAGTGAAATAAATGCAGCAGCCAAGGAAAAACAGCAACAAGAACAAGAAAAACAGAAACAAAAACAAGCAAAAAATCTGTAACTAAAAATCTGGACCACACACACACTTGCAGAATGTGGTGTGGCGAGAGGAATGGGGGCGGAAGGGGAGGGGAAGGGGAGCGAAACAAAAACAGAAGCACAAGACAGACAAACACAGAATGTATGCCAAAGGCTGGAGATGTTGGGCATTCTGGCGAAGCTGTGCGGGCCAGGGGCGGTTGAAGGGCCAAAGGGGGCAAGCAATGCAATAAATTTAACTTTTAGCTGTTTGAGCAAGCAGCTGTCTGTGTGTCTGCCTGTCCGTCTGTCTCTCTCTCTCTCTCTCTCTGTGAGTGTGTGTGTGTGTGCAGCCATAAATACTAATGCACGGCTGGGTTGCTTTGTCCGTTCGTCTGTCTGTCTCGCGAGTCCGCGTGTCCAGTCGAATGGCCAATCTACAAGATGTTGGTTTGGCGGCGTCAGCATCGACGGCTGCTTTTTAAATGCGACTTTTAATTTTATTGCCCGCCGCAGTCAATGCGAAAATATACGACTATGGCATCATCTACTCGTATTGAGGTTCGAGCGAGGGAGCGAGGGAGCAAGGGCCCAGCTAATAATACACTACACAAAGTTTATGTAGCGAGGCAAAAGGCGCGCTCCCAGCTCATATATACATCGCCCACAACTCCCGATTGTCGCCTGTCCCCTGTCCTCTGTCCCCAGCCGACTGCCAGGGAGTTCATTTATAACCGACAGCAAAGAGAAATGTGAATTGGCTATGAAGGAGAAATGAATTGGGGTTTCTTTGGTGGGCCCCCTTTGTCACTGGCAGAGCTTTGACTTTGACTTATTAACGAAATGGATTGATGCACCATCTCTATTAGTGATGGGTGCGTAATTTTTTAAGTTACCCGTATCTAATAAATATCAGATAATAATATTTAATTATGAAAAAGTGTGCGTCGGGGCCACACGCAATGAAGGTGAAACCTAATGGTTGTATTGGAATGATTTATTTTCAGTGAATTTTCTTTTAAATTGCTGATAATTATTTGTGGTAATTATTCAATGATTGTTGGCTAATGGAAATTTGGCTTGGATCGGTTATCGAGCTAGAAAATTGCGAAAAAAAATCCGATATGAGTTGCTAGAAAACCGCTAGAATATGGCAAGAAAAACAGTTATAGGTAGCTAGAGAAAGGGTAGAACATCCGCTGAAAATCTGCCAGAAAATGTTTAAAAAACATATATAGAGAACCCGTTAAAAAATGGCTGGAAACATCGCTATAAATAGCTAAAAAACCCGCTTAAAATATATTGCCGATCTGACTTTCAAGAGCCTCACACAATGCGGTTATATTTCGGTTTAAAAATATTCTTTATCGTGTCATTGAATTCGTCACCGAAAAGGTTGCCGATCCAGCCCTCATATAAGAAGTTTCACTTCAAAACACTTTTGGAAGAGGTGAGATCATGAGGCATGATAATGTTAGACAGGCCCAAAACTATATTATATCGCTGCGAAATAATACACAATGTATTGTGATATATAAATAAACTATAAAGTGTTTTTATTTAGTTATATAATGTTGTAATGAACGATGCGAAGATAAGAGATTTAAATGATATGAAAAAAAAAAAAAAATCGGAACTCCAACTGTTATGCTTGGAATGTGATCTGTACTGTGATTAGATTTCGTATGGCCTTTTGAAATACATACCAACATAATACTGCTTGTTTTCTCAGAATTGCAATAATTTCCTTTGAATTGAAGCAATTTTTTCGCCATTTCACGAAGCTTTCAATTGGGTTTCATTTACAAAGAGCATTTGCTCCAGCTACATATTAATGTAATTACGGAATACATGCTGCGTTTATATTTATTTATGTCTCTGTAACAGGCTAATACTATCCTGACACTCACACTCACTCACCCACTCAATGATTCAAAGATTTAACAAATAAGCTCATAAATAAACGAGTGCAAAGGAAGGCGGTGCCCGCAAAATGATTGTAAAGAAAAATTGAAATTGATTTGTATATTAAGACATACACACGGCAACAGGAAATGGAATGTGTCACACACACACACACGCGCGCGCGCACACACACGAGAGTGAGTGTGTGAGTGTGTGCGTGTGTGTTGCAGAAGTCTTCTCTATAAACCTTCTCTTCCTGCCCCGGTCAGCCGCTTTACCTCATGTTGTGCGCACGCCTTCACAATTTTTCATCTTAATTTAAGCATTAATTTTCAATTCAATTTCACTGTTCATTGTCATCAATTGAGCAGCGGCAAGTGACTCATGCTGTGCCACGCCCACGCCCACGCCCACACCCACACCTCCGCCTGCACCGACTTAAAGCGTATGCTACTGGTCGCTGCTCCTTTGGCAGCCTCTTCTATCCTCACCATCTACTCCTCCCGCCAGCTCCAATCACTCCTTCATCGTGTTGTTGTACTTTTTGCTGCTGTCATTGATGAATGCGTAAGAAAAGTTTGTTTTGCTGTTCTTGCTGCCACTGTCGTTCAATTTGTATATATACTCGTACCTATATACATATATATGTATATATTGAATTGAACATGAAACGTACATTTTTCAAATATCTCAAAGACGCCAACCTCGACGACCTCCTTGCGAGGCAAAAGTTGTCAGCCAATCGACAAGCGTTCAACTTTTGTTTCCAGCCTGCAAACTTTGCGTCTTGACTCTATGGGCCGCAAAAGATTTCGGTTGCTTTTAATAACTCAAAATTTCACATAATTCACGGCAAATGTGTTTGTTTCCTGCCCAGCTGCCCCGCCCCTCCATCTGGCTGCCTTCCTCCAAACAGCCTGACAGCCTGAGTCAAGAACTTTTAGCCGTGCCTCAGAGGAAATCGGTGGCCTACACTTACAAAAAAAAAAAAAAAAAACAATAACAAATACAAATACACAAATATTTTAACTCTTCAAAAGCCTTCTTTTACACCAGCGTTTTGAATTATTTTAAAGGTTTTCAAACTACTTAGAACTGAATAGCAAGACTTAGTCTTCGAACTAATCTTTATTCGCATTAAACATTTCATTAAAGTCATTGACTGCATTTAATATTATGAATAGTATATTATATGTATATTAACCATCTGATACAAAAATATTAAAAGTTAGAGAGCCCTTCAGCTTAGTGACAATATTTTCAAATTTCTCAAATCACTTTCCTCAGTGCATTGAAGGGGAGAGGATGTGGTAAAGAATTGGTTTATTCATCCGCTTTGCGGTCGACAGCGGCCTGCGCTGACATTTGACAATGCCAGAAATAAGTTGTTCTTGTTGTTGTTGCTATTGCTGTTGATTTGTGTGCGCAATTTAAATATTTGAGCCTTGGAGGGTGGTGGTGGTGGTGGTGGTGGCCACAGGCTGTAAATTCATTAAGCCGCTAAGACGATGGTTCTCGCTTACCTGCCACCGCCCTCTGATACCGCCCCTCCCACTCCAAGCAAGAAGCACAGGCAACAGCAACAATAGCCAGCCACTATAGCGACAACAACAACAAAAACAACAACAAAAACAATAATAATAACAAGCAGAAACAAACTGATAGCCAAGCTCGTTGTTGCATGCACGTTGTACTACAAAAAGTTTTCACCACTCTCCGCAAAAACTTGCAAACAAAAGCGACGGAGGGTTAAAAGTTGCAGCTTCTAGTTTTTGGCGCAGTTGACGTTGGCTGCGACAGCGACAGCGACGTCAACGCCGACGCCGACGCTGGCAGGGGCAGCGGCAGCGGCAGCGATCGCAGCTTAATGAAAATGTTTACGCGCCCAAATGCAACCTACGCGTAGTTTGAACGAAAATTACTTTGCAATTTGCTTGCCAAATTCACGCTAGAGATGGGTGCGTGAGCGACTCTATACTGTGAAGTATAGGTTGAAGGAAAAACTATAAAGCAAATTAAATGTGAAGAAAAAGGACACTGTTGATGAAAACAATACCTAGAATTATGTACTTTTTGTCTGTGTAATACTTTTAAATATTTTAAAGGCATTTATTATGTGACGAAAAAATGGAAATAATTCGGACTCGCTGGTAAAGGCGCTAACAACAACTGTCACGAGCTTCAATGGCCATTATAATCCGCATACATAACTACCCCCACACAACCATTGCATTGGTCCAACAAAATCCACCCAAAGATTTTTAATCGTTGTTTAAATTTTTGAAATAAAATAGTTTATTGAATGCATGAAAAAAAAAAAAACGGAATAATTAAAAAATTGCACGTTTGCTTGGAATATATGAAAATTAAAGCGTATTTACAAAGTTTACGCTGATGCCTTTACTGGCGCTTAAAACCGCATTTATTTAAGCATTTTTTCTTCTCGTTGCCACAAATCCGAATATGATCTGCTTAGCTGTTAAAATCTTGGCCCTAAAGCTTCTCAAACATTTTGACAAAACTCAGAATACACCACAAAGGCGGACATACTAGCAACAAAGTCCGCCGCAAATTGCAAATCCGAGACATGATTTCCAAAGAAATGAAGCGGCGCCTGCTCTCTCTTAAGCAGATAAGTTCCAGGAAATGCTTATTTAAAAATGAACAAAACTCGCAAAATGTTATCTTGTTGGAGCTATAGAAACTAAATGCGCTTCAGAAATAATTCAATCAAAAGTCCATTCCAACTTTTTTGCATTTTCTAGTAACAAGTTCTAAGGCGAGCTCTGGGAATATGATAATATGAACATTTTAATCTATTTTAAATAAGCTACAGCAGAGGAAACATTAAAAACTAATAATAATTGTTGAACCACATACAATTCTTCTTATTTGTTGTATAAATAGAGCAAGATAGAATGGAATATGTATAGCAGAATTTATATTACAATTTCAAGTTAGATGACGGTTGATCGCTGCTTCTATAGACTGACTTCTCTCAATTCTTCCTGATGCCAATTCGTTGCCTGTTTGCCACCCTACACGTATCTAACAATGGATTCAATGTCCTTCGGCTATGTTCTCTACTTATTGTCTTTCTAAATGCAGTGCTTAACATAAAATTGATTTGATTTAAATTACTTCAAGGCTGTTTATTGCTTGTGCAATATAGGATTCTTCTAATGATTCCGTTCTTGCTAAGAGGACTGGAGATGATGAAACGCAAGCGTTATGAATGTATTTTTATTTGGAAAACTGCTCGAGCTAAAGAAAAATCATATTACATATAGAAATTCCCAAATGGGCGCATCTCTACAATCTAAAATCAAGAAAAATGCAGACAGCCCCTCGCGCACACACACCCTGACACATTACTATTGGTTTACACACGCACACTACCCATGCCTGTACATATGTACATGCATATGTATGTACATACATACTTGTATGTCTTACATGCTGAAATGTTGGCATTGCTGGCACTTCTTCACATTTTGATTGTTCGCTGTCGCATGTCTCAGGCGACAAGCTCAAATTTCTCACTTGTTTTGTCGCCGTTTCCGTCGTCGTCCTCGTCTCGCAACCTCATAAAATAAAAGGATAATTGCTTTCTTTTGCCATTTGCTCATGTGGAAAATTGTCTTTAAAATTTAATCAAGCGCTTGGGCGTGCATATGTGTGTGTGTGTGTGTGTGTGTATGTGTGTGTGACACAACCACAACTAAGTTGATGAAGTGACGCACACTCACAGACACAGAGTGTGTGTGTGAGAGACAGAGAGAGAGAGGCACATATCACACATGCGTCTTGCCATTTCATTGTCAGGCTTGGTTTCTGGACTGCTTTTGGGTGCTGCGTTAATTTATGCCTCGCTACTTTTGACACAAATGCCGACGAAGACGGAGACGAAGACTACAGGAGCAACAACAACAGTAACAACAGTAACAACAGTAAGAACAGAAATAACAGAAACAACAGCAACAAGAATAACAACGACGGTCGGTGGCAGAATGCAAAACCTAACTAAGGTCACTGGCATCTAACAAAAACACACTGGCATTCACACCTGTGTACAGTGAAGCCAACAGAAAACGGCAGAACAAAACGAACAGAAGTCGATGAAACGAAATCAGGAGAAGAACAAGTGAGGACGTCAATAGAAACATGAGGATGAGGCGATATAAGAAGAGGGGGCGATGGGGAAAAGAATCTTTGTAAGATGAGATGAGAGAGCTAGCTTATATAGTATACTAACTAGTATGTGCATAAGAAAGCATTCTTCTATCAAATAAATAATTAAATTTTCAAATAAATTTGAAGAAAATGAAGCATCTTTCCTTCTCTCCAAGTCTTCAAAAAAAAGCTTAAAGGCTTCAAAGGAATTGTCTGCTGTTCAAATAAATTAAAAGGCGTAGATGCTCTTGGTTTTTTTTTAAAAAAAAACTTTAAAGTGAGAAAATGTAATTTGTTTTTTGTTTTCTGTCTTTGGAAGTCATACATGATTTAATCTGCCGGCAGTTAGGGAAGCTTGACTGTCTTGGCAGAGACAACCAACCAGCCACTGGAGCTTGATAACCACAACCAGCCTACACTTGAAGCGCCTTCCATGTTAGCGTTAATAAGTTTCGTATTACACGTCAGCTCAGCACAACTGCGACCCCACAATTCTGTGTGGTGACGATGCCAACGACCATGGCAAGAGCTGGTGGGGCTGGGGCTGGTGGGGCTGATGGGGTTGGAGCTGGGAGAAGTCGCTTGGCAGCTCGAGCAGGCAGTTCGAGCAGCCGCAGCCACAGCCGAGCACATTAAACGGCTTCATTACCTGCAAATTTCAAATCAAATACGAAAACCACAAAACCCAAAACAGAAAATGGCCGATGAGGAGCAGAATAAGCAGAAACGGATGAAGAAGGCTGAGTAGCAACTGATTAGCTGCCAGTGACAAGGGGCGTGTGTACCTTAGAAACGATGGGATGCGATTTACTCGTATACGATATGTGCGATATATATAGTCGTATATGCGAATGTGGACCAGGACGGGACGGGACGGAACGTATTCCAACTGCTGACGTTGGGGAATTTTGTGGCAACAGCCAAAGGCACACCCCAGAGCCCACCATAACACCAACAACAACACCAATAGCAACAAAAACAATAACAACAACAACAACGTACAGACTTACTACTCAGCCAGATGAGGCACCGACTCGGTGTTAGGGCTTGACAATATAAGGAACTAAGTCGTCTGCACAGTTGACATTGCCGAGAATGCGGCTGCATTATGAGTTCATTTTAGGCGACCTAACCTGCCACTAACAAATATGAAAAGGCAGAGGTTTAGGCAACGAATGCATGCATGTCTAATCTGAAATGAAAATAGGATATCAAATCGGATGTTTTACAAATGGCCAGCAAGGCACTGATCCCTTTTCAAACCGAGAGACCTAAAACGGTGTAAATTGATTGATGGCCGAGAAATGGGTGAATGAAAGAACTCATAACATATTAATTTGTTATGTTTCCCAACAACAAAACAACAGAGTCGAGCCAGTCCAACACTAAACAAAAAAAAAGCTTTTGCTCCTGTGTTTTGTTCTCGGAGTTGCTTCATTCTATCCTTCATATGCTTACGAGTAGAGAGTATAAAAACAATGATTGTGATTTTGCAAATAGCTGGAAAACTTGCAGCTGGAAGTGGAAGCAAGGAACTTCATTGAGTTATCAACAGTTCGCAATTAATGCAGTGGTAACATTTTAAAAGGCTTTCCGATAGAAATACCCACGCTCAGGCTTTTGAAAACAAACTAATGATATAAACAATACATTTTGCAAGATTTGAAAAGGACAACCTAACCTTTATTTTATGTCATGATGATTGAGAATTCCAATTCAAAAAAAAAAATTGTTAATATAGGGATTAGGTGTTTCTTGTAGTTCGGTGCAAATAGTTCAAGCTAAAGAAGACTACCGAAGACGCTCCTAAATGGATTGATATGATTTATATCTGGATCAGGCTGTGTGGCACGAACCCTCTTGAAGCAAGCCAAAACATCAGGCCTTGACAGTTTTTGCACTCAACTGCAAATCATGTTTAGATATAGGGATTAGTCAACTAACAGCATTTTGTTTATAAACAGTAATGATTTATTCTGAATTCCGATCAATTTTCAATTCAAAATGAATCAAACATTATGATAATTCGTTTGAAAAATGCAATTAAGTAGGAAAACAACCTAGAAAAACCCCAGATTTTCTGGCGAAACTACACTTGACTTCGTTTTTCTGCTAACGTTTGCCTGCACATAAGTGCCGCCTTTTCACCGATTGATTGATTGACATGTAGTTATGACCAGATAGTATCGAGAGTATGCACACAAAACTGCCTTGTTTTTTTGGGTCGATCAGCTGCGCCGTGCCGCCCAAGCAGTAAAAGGCCCAACGAGCTCGGACCCCAAGCAAACGAACACTTGCCACAAAAGTCAATTTGGAACAACACATGTCCGATTTCACACGGCAACAACACAGCTCTCGATATTAATAAACACTTTGGTGTGGCATCAAGACAATGGAACGCATTGGATCAATGCCACATGTGTCACAATGTGGCACATGGTGACTCAAAATGAATGGCATCGTTTGCGGATGACAGCCTACATGTGTAGTTGTGTGTATTGGTGTTTTCTTTTTTCTGTTGTATCACCAATAATGTGTGTTTCATCAGAGGGGAGAGCTGATGGCGAGCCTATGTCGCCATTTTTTTCCATTTCCCACTTCACAGGTTAGGTTGCACGCCACTCTGCCTAATGAACAGAGAACCACCAGAACAACCAAAGCTTTTCAACTTCAATTTCAATTTCGGGTTCAACTCCACGGCCAGCATTGGATACTTTTGTGCGCTTGCTGGCTTCAACAAAGAAATCCAAAAGCTAGCAAGCAACTAATACGAAAGCAGCGGCAACTTGTCACAATGGAGAATAAAAGGTAAAGCTCCCAACGAACCAAAATTGTAACACCACTGATATTGGCTGACTAGAACAGAGCATTCATTTTCAAGTTTACGAAAAAAATGAATTTAAAAACTAAAACAATTTTTCCAAAATAATATAACTTTACGCACTTCGCCATCTCTTCATGCAGCCGCTCATAATGTCGACTCCTTCATCAGATTACTTAAAACGAGTTCACCGCTAACGACTAAGAGTTGAGTTTGCTTAAAGCATTAAGAAGCTGGAGAATAAAATTTGAGATTTATGCTTGTGCTGCTTAAAAATACAATACTATACAAGTATATTCGACTGCTGTCGATTCAGAAAATAGAAACTTTTGTTTCAACTCCACTTGCGGAGGGAGGCTGCGTTAAATTTTCCGCACTTTGCAGTCAACTACAAAAGACAAATATCTCTAAAGTTGCTGCTGCCGTTGGTATTGTTGTTGGCTAAGAAAATATGTACTTGTCGATGCTGGCTTTTTGCCTGACTGCCGACTGCCGGCTGCGGGCAGCGGGCGGCGGGCAGAAAGTTGCTGGCTGGGAAGACTTACAAATTGGCAAAGCCGCTCAGTTATGACAGCGTGCAGCCATTGTAGCGCACAAAATTAATTATAAACGCATGCAGAAAAGCTTTGCAAGGCACACCCACACACACACACACACACACACATACACATAGACTTGTATCCAGCAACCATAATGATCACTTGCGGCATGTGCTAATAGGATAATGGGCCCCTGGCATCGTCACGGCGCTGATTTCCTTTCCTTTCCTTTTTGGTCTCTGCTGGTTGCCGCATTTGCTTGTCTGTTGGTTGTTGTCTGCTATCTGTTTTATTACCTTTTTGCTATTTATTTATTACCACTAAGAACATTGGCCCATACACCTACACCTACACCTACACGCACACTCGCACTCACACTCGCGCAAGCACCCACACATGTGCACTGCTGTTGGTGGCTCTGCTGCTCGCACTTGTGGCCATAAACAAATATATTAAATTTTAATGCTTAATTTATGTGCAGATTAATTTCGTACATTTTGGCCCAGATTAGTTTTTGCTGCTGCTTTTTCCCATGGCTTGGCTGACATGTGAAACACTCAAGGCCGTCGCCAGCTGTGAGCCCAGTTCGGCGGCCGTGCAGCCCCTTTTTCTGCCTCCCCTCCCTCCTTGCCATGTCAAAGTCAACTCTGCAGGGTCTTTATATTTGTTGTCTCCGGCAATTGTTAATGCATTTTATTCAGAGCTCTTCATATGGTTATAATAGAAAAGTGTGTTACATTGAATAGCCTTTTAAAGAGTGTTTTCAACAACACGCAGCTCAGCGTGCAGCTCTTTCAAAGGCAGTGAGTGAGTTGTGTGCATTTTATTTGTATTTCTAAAAGTCTATCCCATTTCGTTTCTGGGTTGTGTATGTGTGTGTGTCTTTCAGACCAATCGAACAGTCGACTCAACTTCAAGTTGACTCTGGAGCTCGCATTGGAGCTGCAGCTACCTATATGAGCGAATCGTCGCTTTCATTGCTGGATGACTCGTCTGAAGAAGTCGGCTTGGTGTTCTCAGAGTCGTCCTCGCTCTCCAGCTGGTTGGAGAAGCTGGTCCCATCGCTGCCTAGACTGAGCGGCTGAAAGAAGAACAACATATTCTGATACTCCTCGTTCTTTTCGTTGCTGCCCCTGGCAGAGAGCAAGAAGGGAGCTGGGGTCTTCCGGATAGCACGATTCCAAGCTGCCTCAGTAGCTAAGGGTATAGTCTTCAAATCGCTCTTCTGCATTTCGCCTTCGGCCCCATCCTTCTGCTGCTTGTCCGTCTTGGACTTGAAGGCCTTTTCTTGTTGCTCCTCCTTCTGTGGCCCGAAGGATACTGTCTTCGAGGGCACCTTTGGCTTCTGTCCAGTCTTCTTCTGGCGCTCCTTGAGCTTTGCAGCTGGTTCATCGACTACTTGGCCGCTGAACACATGCATATTGGCGAGCGAAGAGCCCTGCGCTACCGGATCCAAAATATGCCTGATGCTGCCATCTTTCATGGACAGGGACACCTCCTCAACGCAGCCCATGCTGGTCACCGAAAGCATTTGAAATGCAGCCTGCACTTTTTTTTCATCAACGTGCGAACGGTGCAAGTGCTTGTGCTTTCGCCGTGGAGTCCCCTTGCCACCGATGCGCACCATCTGCGCCAGGCGCTTCAACTTTTCGGCATTCATTGCGATGGCACTCAGAGTTCGTCGGACAATATGTTAATTACTTATTTATAAAATTTTCAAGTAGATCTTGTAGGCTGAATTGCTTAATAAGCACCGTCCAGAAAACTAATTTACTGTTCAACACGTGACTTGCACAACCGATTTTCAAGAGCAAAGAACAATTGGCAGGTCTCTTCTATCGATTTGCTTGCGTTTTATCAGTGCTGCCAACTATATTGCTGATAGGTTGCAGATAGGGAGCTGCCAACTTGCTGCACGTTCTATTACGTAACGCATCGCCTGCATCAAAATTAATAATTAAATTAAAAATAGATAAATGCAGAGTGTATAAAAAAGTATGCGACATTTTTATACTCTATAAACGAAGGGTCAATATGTATGTAACAATTGGTGATGGGGTAGACCTTACGACACAAATTTAAAGGTTGTAAATCATAACATCGAAATAACATCATTGTAGAAATGTACCCACATCTCCGTTTCAAAGAGCAATAAAAACTAGAAATAATATACATCCTTGTAGAATAGTAATAGCTCCCTGGCGGCCCTCAAACATACTACGATATTCTCCAAAGAACTCTATAATTATAGGTATAATACATTCCACACCAACTTATAGACCTAGTATATAGAAAGCGATCGCATCTAATCATGATCATTTGGTGACCCCGAAATAAACGACAAATTACACACTCCCTGTTAATGGTCATTCTTGGATCTATGTCCTTTGATCTTCACCTTAAATTGTTGGCAATTGCAAAATCCTTAAACATTTCAAAGCGTTGGGAAAAATAAATAAAGGAGAGGCCGATTCTATGATAATGGAAAGGGTATGTGTTGCTTCGTTGTGTGCTCGCTAGCATCTGCGTTTACTTTTCATTTGATTTTATTTGTTTTAATGCGTTGCATGGCGCTTTTTGTAGCGCTTCTCGGCGTTTGTTTGCCATTTGCCTGGCGGCATTTTGCGCATGGATTGCCTTTTTTTCTGCTGCTGATGCCGCTGCTGGTGCTGTTACCGCCGCCACAGACACCAATGCCTTCGCCATCATCATCAGCATCATGAGCATTGGCCTAACCACCATCATCATCATCGCTATTGCCGAGTTATGCTCCTCCATGGTATGCTGGCCAGGCCACAAAGCGTGGAGCGCCGAGCGCAGAGCTCGCATAATTCAAAGCCGCATCATTTCATTTTTATTGCAGCGTTGAGCAAAATGCTCGCGGCATTTGCCGCTTTCAGCTGCTGCTCATTTGTGTCCCTCTGTATATGAGTGTGTGTGTGTGGGTGTGTTTGCGGGCATTTTATTTATCACAAAAGCCGCGTGCTTGTCAATAAACCTAGCCGCACACACACACACATATATATACACACCTACTCTAGTACGTACATATGGGCCAGCATTTGAAGCTGCCCCCGGGCCAAATAATAGAAAACGAAAATGCGGTCATTGTTACTTTTATAAACACACACACACACACTCACACACCCAAACACAACTTCAGCCACTCAACTAGACACACACACACATGCTCTGAGCGACCGCATTACAAACTGCCAACTGGCCAAATAAACGCCAAACTGCTAGCCACAGCCAAAGAGCCACCGAGGACCGCCGCCGCAGCCTTTGCTGAAAATTTTCTGCATTGCTGCACAGTTGCTCACCGCTAGTTGTTCGTTACCGCCGCACAGTGGGCCAAATTGCCAATAATATGCGTGAATATGTTTTAAAAAACTCAATCAGAAATATTATATGGTACAGAAGTAATGAAAAGTTCTATAACTCTGGAATAAATCAGAATGATATTAAATCTTCATCTTTAGCTCAGCTTTCAATTCTATGTATTAAGTAAATATTCTATTTAAGAAGTCGTTGAGAAACCAGAATGAAAGTCAAAATACAACTTTCAAAAGCTTTTCCGTATTAAAAGGAATGTTTGGGATCTCGCTTAAGTTGGTTACAATTGCTTGAGTTTTTAAATAAAATGAAACAAATGGAAACACCACCACTGTTTCAATTGATTCCAAGTTTAATACAGAACGATTTAGACTAAATCGAAACAGTGGAAAGTGCACCGCAATGATCGTCAAAAACAACGCGTTTTGTCAGTTAAATGACGTTAAAATGTTACCGAATACGTTTCAATATCTTTTCCATATTAAAAGGAATGTTTGGGATCTCGCTTAAGTTGGTTAAAAATGCTTGAGTTTTTAAATAAAATGAAACATTCTGAAATCAATTGAAACAGTGGTGGTGTTTCCATTTGTTGCGAGTTTAACGCAGAAGGATTTAGAATAAATCGAAACAAAGGAAAGTGCACCGTCAAAAACAACACGTTTTGTCAATTAAATGACGTTAAAATGCTCGCTTAAGTTGGTTTAAAATGCTTGAGTTTTTAAATAAAATGAAACATTCTGAAATCAATTGAAACAGTGGTGGTGTTTCCATTTGTTGCGAGTTTAACGCAGAAGGATTTAGAATAAATCGAAACAAAGGAAAGTGCACCGTCAAAAACAACACGTTTTGTCAGTTAAATGAAGTTAAAATGTTACCGAATACGTTTCAATATTTTTTTCAAATAAAAAGGAATGTTTGGGATCTCGCTTAAGTTGGTTTAAAATGCTTGAGTTTTTAAATAAAATGAAACATTGTCAATTTCAATTTGTTTCGAGTTTAATGCACAACCATTTAGAATAAATCGAAACAGTGGAAAGTGCACCGCTACGACCGTCAAAAACAACACGTTTTGTCAGTTAAATGACGTTAAAATGTTACTGAATATCTTTTGACAAGATGAGTGCAGTTCAGATTGTCAGTCCAATCCACTGTTCGGCATTGCAACCTGCACGGCCACCTGACAAGCCCCCGCATCCACCAATTCACCACAAGTAACAACAAATATTTTTAGTTGGACTTTGGTTTCGTTTAGTTTGGTTTTGTTGCTAGTTACATTGTCCTAACCGTTTTTTATTTTTTTCTATTATGATTTATACTCCGGCCAGGGCCAAAAGTGGCATGTGTGAACTGTTAAAATGCTGTAAGGGCGCGAAGGGCGCGAAGGGCGTGGCATCTGACTATCTGCACGTTCTGTTTTCAGCGCTTGTCAGCAGCATTTTGCACGATTTTGTGTCGTTTGCAGTTTGGCAGCAAGTTACGAGCTGCCTGGGCCAGGGCTGCCAACAACAACTGAACCCGAAGCCATTCACTGGTCAGCTCACGTTTCAAAAAACTGTTCAACATGGTCGATCAGACAACAATGGAGGAAGTGCGCGGAAAGGCGGGCAAAATGTCAGCGGAGCCTGTCAGTAGTTTATGTTACTGTGGTCTTTTGGAGCAGCGTACACCTCAAGTAATTGAGAGAGAAAGCACAATAGGGGATATCAGATAATAGACGGACAGGTTGACTAATTAATGAACTAAAATGTAAAATATGCCTGCATAAATAAGCCAAATTTCTTGTATGTCTCAATTTGAAAAATCGACTTTGATGTAAGATAGGCTTTAAAATAATATTTATTTTAAAGCATTAATAAGATAAATATTTGAAAGCAGTCGAGAAAACCTTAAATAAAATTACATATATTCCAAAAAATTTCAATAAATCAAACCCATGTGCGGCATCTTTTGATTGCACAGCCAGTCCTCAGTCCTTTTCTGTCTTAATTCCACTCAATAAACGATTCGAGTTCTCTTTGTGTTATTTATTAACATTTGCCTCTCAGCAACAAAAACGGAAAATGGCACAAATGCATCTCTGTGTTTTCGATTGACAATCGATGACAGCAGGTTGCAGCTTTATTGCCTTTAGCTACTTCTAGTACACCCCCCGAATACTCTTCGCCGCCCATCAACCTGAGTGGCACATCAGTGTGACACCATAGAGGAATCGTAGTCTCAACGCCTAGTCAAAAGATAAGAAAGAGTTCGCTTTGTTATATAATTTTATTCTTATTTTCTTTTAAGAGGAGAGGGGCCGTCTCAGACACACAGCTGGGGCAGCTGCTGGGAGGGAGGCTGGCGGAGGGGCAGGCAGGCATTTGACGTGTCGCGCCAAAGCCAAAGCGGCAAAACAAACAATACAAAAGATTTTTATCATTGTCACCTCTGCACTCGACTGTGTCATTTGAAATGCTTTGTGCGCCAGCGATGGCAATGGATACGTTGGGGAGGGGGGAAAGAGCAGCAGGAGCAGGAAGTGTGGTTGCGCGAGAAACAGGACTGGAGGAGGAGGGTGGCTGGAGGCAGGAGGGAGCGACACACGCGCCTGTCACTTGTAACTTTATGCCTCGACTGCCGTCTGACTTTGTCTTGAATGTGCTTTTCATGATTTGTTTGCCTGACTATAGTAAGTGCACTCGAAAAAAAAACCACACCACTTTAAATAAAAAATGCAGATATTAAGGTATATTAGTCGCATCTGGCCAATCACCAGGTCGACTGAAACTCATACAAGACAAATGAATCCACTTCGATGACGATGTAAGGATGGCACTAGACTGGAGAAACCCCCAGGGAAGCAGACCTAAGACGACGGCGGACCAGTCTCCAGAAATTATCCCAGAACAACATCACATGGAACACAGCTAGACAGACGGCTGGAAATGGAGTTTCATGGAAAGTTGTTGTAGAAGCCCTAAGCTCCTAAGTTGAGTAAAAATGAATAAAAAAAATTAATAAAAATAATAAAATTAAGGCATATTAGTCTCTCAATGTTTCAAAAAACTAATACATTTTTGCATCTCTGGCTTTAAAATTATGTATTTATACAAATTATGTATATATCTCTCCTTTCTTTCATCAGGTTAGGCTATGTTGGAATGGTTGGGGCCCTGGTGTACACCCCCCACTTAGGCCATGATCTCAAACACCCGAACTCTTCAAAGAATAAAGAAGGTGTTCAAAACCCTCCTTCTCCTACTCATTTGTGCAGCTTCTACAGAAGTCAGAAGGAGAGAAGTTCTTATTTTCGAGTGCAGCGAACAGAAATTAGTTAAATAATAGTTCTAAAAGCTACACCTGAAAGTGGAAGCACTTTTCTTACGCCCCTACACTGTTATTGCTGCTCTGGCATTTATTTTTAATAGTGTATGTATGTTTTCTGCATGTGTCTGTTGTTTTGTCTTAATATGCTGCTTGGCGTGTGGCTCAGCAATATATGAAATTTCATTCATCACAGCGCCCGGGCGAGGTCTAAACGCCAAACAAATTACAAAACACGCCGCCACTTTCACTTCAAGGCGCGACTAAGCAAACAGGAAGAACATGCGATACGAGTGTACAAGTATTGCAATATTAAAGCAGGTAATCTGGTGATGGGCGATGGCGGATGGGGGGAAGGGAAATCCGGAATGGCGGTATGGCGAAATGGCGGATTGGGGGCAGATTCTTGAGCAAACAGTTCAAGCTCCGTTGCCGGCTTGATTAATTGCAAATTTTAAGCAAACAAGGTGCAGTCGGGCGGGCCAAACAGGCTGAGGTGGCAGTTCAGCTGAAGCGCCGTGGAATTAAATTAAGCAAATGCTACAGGCATCTCACTAAAGCACACACACACACACACACCACACACAAACATAGACTAACACACATATTTGGGCAGCTGCAGTTGATGCTGGAACCAAAACTAAGCAAAACGAAGACCTTAAGTGGTAGGACGTGGGTCACTTTTAGAGATGGACGAACCATAATTGAGGCAAAGGATACTCCTACTTTTAACAATTACTATTCTTCCTGCAATTATTTATAATTTGCTAAATAAGTGCATCGTTTGCTAGAGTGGACCAACATTGATGCACAATAAAGTGTAGCGGAGAGGACATTAATGCCTTAAAGTAATTGTAATATGAAATAATTTTATGAAAATTTGCTTTGCTTTTGATTTGATGAATATCAGAAGCTTTGCTACAAAGATTTCCGCTTTAAAATGTTTACTGTATAGTCACTGTATAATCCGAGACACATTGTTAACTTAACTTTTTTCATTTAAAACGCAATTGGATGCAACTTAAATCTGAAGAACATTCCATTTCTTACTAAAAAAAAGAAGGAGAACGCATTGTGTTATTCACTCTACGCTTATACTATATTCTATTCAATTTTTTGGTTTTAATTTCAAATGGTCTTTTTGTTTTCTCATTAAAGTTAATAAATAGTTCATAGTCCATATAAAAAAACCTATACAAGCCATATTTGATGACTTTTTAGAGTGTCTTTAAATGAGATCAGCAGACGAGCAATAGAAATTCCACAAATTTGTGATAGAAATGAATTGAAGAGCTCGCAACAACCCAGCTTTTAATAGAGTTTTTTCGAAATCAATTCCATCTTTTGCTTTATAAGAAAACGTTGTTCTATTAAAATCTAAAGTTGTGAAAATTAAATAAATTATAATTGTCTACATCAGTAAGCCCTTTCTATAATTATTTTATATATAAGCAACATAGTTGGTGAACAAAAGCTATTAACATTTTCCCTTTTTAAAAGATATTTGACATTTGAAAAGTTGCTCGAAAAAGAATAACACTTTAGCTGTGTAGTGGAAGTGGCCTAAGACAATAATTAACAAGACAATAAGTATTATTAACTAAATAAGTATAGCTATTAAGATACTGTTTCTTCGATTTGAATTGAATGATAGCTGACAACTTCCTGCACATAACCACCTAAAAATATTTTGTCTATCCTTTAGTTTATATTAGTGTCACAGTAATGTTTCGGAATCTTGCTAGCAAAATTATTGTGACTGAGAATTATACTTAATACTAGCTTGTATTTGCACTACTCTGCCAATAAGAGACATTCACCAAAAATTGGTGGTCTCAAGAACAAAAAAGCAATTAGTTGTTCTTATTATTGTTGTTATCGCGCTGAATCGAAAATTAATAAAAAGCGAAAAAGATGGGAAATTTGTTTGATTAATGCTTAGCCAATATAAAATGAAATCGAATTGTTTACTCATGCTTACACGAAACACAAACAACTAATTTTTGAAACACATTTCACAAATAAGCACGAACTCACGATCCGATCACGCTCTCGTCTTAAGTTATTCGCTCGCTTGCTTGCTTACTGGCTTGTTTGCTGTTGTCACGCGTGCTTTGTTGGGTGTTTGAAAAATGTCTCTTGCATATCTATATATATATATATATGTATATACATGTATATACGTGTATATGACATAACGACAGGAAAATGCCAATGGCCAAAATATGCGGCAAGCGTGCGCAGCTTCGTTCCCAAGCCTTACAAATGGATAAACAGCAGCCAAGCAGCAACTTGCAATCTTCTTCCTTACACTTCTTTGTGGTTGTGCTGTGTGTGTGTGTTTTGTTGTTGTTGTTATTGCCGTGCATGTTTACGTCACCAAAATTCTAACTCGCTTATGCCATTAAAAGGATTTCACAGGCTGCTGAGCGAACGGAACGCCCCACCCGAGACCACCTCCCTCCACCAGCCCGGCCGCAATCCCTATTCCAAAACCCACCGACTCCCGTGAATGGTCGAGCGCACACGTTTACCGTTAAATAAACGACTGCCTGCCTCTGCGCTGCTCTGCTCTGCTCTGGTTTCCTTCTCCACTTATTTTTTGCTCTTGCTGTATTATTTTCAAATGTACAAATATTTTGTTGTTGCTTTCCCTGCCGCTGCTTGTAAAAAGGGTTAATGAACGTTGCCAACGGCAGACGCAGTCCAAAATATTTTGCTAATAATTTTGCAGCTCCGGCCAGTGTGTATATGTTCATGGGCGTAGGCAATAATAAAATAAGTAATAAATAAAAAATCGGATCAGGAAAGATGACGTACGCTAGAGAATATCTTTAACAGTTTAAATATTAAGAATGTTTTTTGTACCGCCATTATAGTAACTCGATGGCTAAAATTCAGAAACAGACTCCGAATTATTAGTAGAGGGTCTGAGAAGCTTTTGAGATTAGATTCAATATGCCTTAAATAACATTCTTAGCCCGGTCAGCTCACTTTCTTCCACTACAATCGATTTAAAATCAAAAGCTCTCTGCTTTGCTGCCTTCCTTACTGAACAATCACATTCTTTTGATGGTCAAATTATATTGCTCGGATTGAAAAGTTTGTTAGTTTGTTTTTAATGTTAGTTTGTAAATATGTACCTACTATATGTATTAACATTTTATTTAAAAAAGAAGTGTGAGTTTGAAAATTCAGGTTATAATGGCATACCAAACAAAAAAAAAAAACAGAAGAACTTGAACGCCTAGCCGCTCCTTATTTATAAATATTTTACCATTGTACCTGCCTCTTCTTCTGTTGCCCACAAGTTACGAACCCACAAACCATTTACGCACAAAGTATAAGTTTACGAAATTATTCAAAGGAGTTCCCGATCCATTTGCTGCCCCGTATGGAATATTTAAATAAAGACCAGCTGCTAGACACTCGCAAGAGTTTGAAGAATAAATTATTTTGTTCTTTCGAGTCCCCTCTCCCATTCTCACTTCTACGCACTTCTTCACTATGTATTTAATACTTATTATTCGCTCTGTTATATGCTGGATTTAATTGAAATAATTGTCTTATGAAAGAAAACATTGTACTGGACGATTTCTTATGATAACTATAAGTATTTAGCTGTTTATTACTTTTTTGGAGAATTCCGGAGAATTGGCTTGCTTCCATTACCTCAAATGTTGCCTTGTTGGTTTACTTTTTACCTCGTTTCAAGTACTTTAAAGGTCGCGTACAGAGTATAACAATAATATCAAGAGTAATACACCAAGCAGGTGGATAAGCTGGCAAATATGCAGGACCTGTACCCAGGCACCATGCCTCACTAACTTTCCCCAGGACCGACTTAACCTCCTCGACCATCACTTAACGTAACTCTACACTCCCTCTTGAACTAGGAACCTAAGCACGTCTGTCCACCAGACTTCCACTGCCCACCAGGCCTATTGATTTTTGGTTGTCGCTCTACGTATGTGTGTTTGTGTGTGTGTGTCGAGGTTCTCAATAAACTGGCAGGAATGTATTATATAAATACATAGCATATATACGTGTGTCTACGTCTATCTGTGTGTGTGAGATGAAGTGTGCGTGTGTTCTCGCTAAATTTAGAAGCTCCCATCACCTGTTGACCCTCCAAGCCCCGTCCGCCCTCCTCGCCAGACACGTCACTAACTCGACGGCCAGCGTTACATGCTTCATGCCCTTCACTCAGCATACAAGTGAAATATTTCAAAACACAAACATACGCCAACACCATCCCCTCCTTACCCTCCCTCCATCCCTTCGCCCACCAGCTGTGCCGTGTGCTTTACAATTTTGCACGTTCTGTAAAACAAAATTTCACTTTGCGCTAGGTGGACGAGGGCGGGTGGGGGGTAAGGGGCAGGGGAGCGCTTAAGTGACGACGCCTCCGCCTCGACAATCAAAAAGAAGAACAGGCGCTATGCAAACTAGGCCTTTGGCTGATGGTGGGGGGCGTGGCTGTGCTGCTACCAACTGTTTTTAGTGTACAAGTTTCTTAATAAATTTTCAACGACGCGCACAAACTTATTTTGTGCTGCCATTGTTATTGTTGTTCTTGTTGCTGATACGCAATTTTTTGTTTTCTTATACCCTGTACCCGTAGGGTAAAAAGGGTATATTAGGTTTGTGCAAAGCATGTAACATGCAGAAGGAAGCATCTCCGACCCCATAAAGTATAGATATTCTAAATCAGCATGACGAGAGAAATCGATCTAGACATGTCCGTCCGTCCGTCCGTCTGTCTGTCTGTCCGTCTGGATGAACGCAAGGATCTCAGAAACTATAAAAGCTAGAATAACCAAAGTTGGCATCCAGATTCTCCTAGGTCCGAGAAAGGACGAGTTTATTTTTTTTTAATTTTCCTCCCCTTCCCCCGCTACAGAATTTCGTCAATAGCGTCCACATTTCAAATGCTACCTTAACCAAACTTTGCACACATAATTTATATATAATTATCTACTGTTGTTTAAATTCAATTCAATTCTGTCAATTCTAAGAAAAGTTATTAGCGAAACAAATTCTCGCCAGTACAACCCCACCAAACTGCAGCAACAAATTCGTTCTTCTTCCTCTTTTTGCTGATGCTATGGGCGCATATACCTCAATGTCGGAAGTTTACCTGGGTAGAGGGTATTTCACTGTCGGGCTTGCTCGACTGTAGCGTTCTCTGTAGTTTTTTTTTTTTTTTTGCTGTTGGTGTAAATATGCGTGGGTAGCCAAACAAATGTATATATAGTACGACTATATTCATAAGAGTATATAGAGTTTGCCAGTTTGTGTACACTTTGATCTCAAAAATAAAAACTTTAAGAACGCTTCCGTGCTTTTGGCCATGGCGCGTGGCCGAGACTGAAATAAAAATAAAAAGGTCCAACAATCAAGCGACAAGTGGACGATAATTGAAGTGTCGATTGGGGAAGGAGTGGCTGCTTAGGCAGCACCACATAGATAAAATAAACAATTGAGGAGGGAGATTGAAATTATTTCCAGCCACCTACCTGATGGAAAATCGAAGTCCAGAACTGCTGTGAAATTAAATCAATAAATTACGCAGATATTCTAATTCATAATTCAACGAAATTGAAGCGACATTAAAACTAGCCTCAAATATATAACATTCGGCTAAGCATATTCATGAAATGGCGCTTCAAAAATACATTTTCCTTTAAAATGATTTTGGCGTCTATTTGCCTCAAAGCTGCAGAATATCCGAAATGTTATTCTGAGAATTAATTGAATTAAATTGTATTACAAATGCCTTCATCACGTTCCTTTCTTTAATTATTTTTCAGCCCCGCATATTGTTTATTGTTTTATTTAAGAGTAAACATTAAATTTATTGAAGAAATTTTTAATATTATGAAAGGAAAAAGGAAAAGGAAAAAAGAGTTTTTTACATATTTTCACATACTATACTCTCTACGAATAGGTTGGTATTATTAACAAGTTTATTGTCGGCCGATTAAACCTTTCAGCAGTTAGCTCAGACTTTTAAGAAGCACATAAAACAAAAGCTGAAAACTGCCCCTCCACTGCCACGCAAATATTTCTTGAACCTATTGTAGAAATAATTAATATTTTGTAACATACTGCAACTACTCTCCTGCCACTGACTGGTATTTAATATTCTGCTTAAGTTTCTCTTGAAACCGCACGTCCTTCCCCTTCCCCTTCCCGTTACCGTTCCCATTAGCAAACACAAATACAAGAACCTACCATTAGGCTACATGACCACGACCTATATATATCGTTCCCAGTCTGTGCTACTATATCACAGTCTTATCAGAACTGTGTACAACAAAAGACAACGGCACGGCACACACACTCACACTCACACTCAGGCATTACGCATACGCCCCATATTACGCATAATAAGAAAAATGTTCTCTTTGCAACAGCAAAATAATAAGAGAAGAAAAAAAAAATGAAGAAAAAAACTTTTAGCCCACATCGCGGTTTTCTTTGCTAGTTTTCCCCAACATATTTTCATTGCGCTTTTATTTATGTATTTGTTTATTTTTGTGCATTGCATTTTTGGGCGCATAAGCAGATAAACAAGCTTGTTTATGGTGCATGGGTGTGTGTATCTTCTGCCACAGCCATGTGGCCAATATCAATATGTGAAGAGAGAGGGGAGGGGGCATAATGTGGGAGTCACCTCCATTACAATGGCGCACCATTGCACAAACAGTAGGTGCCCGTGTCTTGGGCAGGTGCTGCACAGAAACTGTTATAGTGTGATGATGGGTTGGTGAGGCGGTGAAGGGGGGTTGAGGAAGGGATGTGGGACATTGGGAGCACTTGCATACGTGCGGTGGCTGCTTCAGAAATGCTACAGAACTACGCTCTATCCGAGATAAATGTGCACGAAGCATAAATTTCGCATTACCAAAAACATACACACACACACCACAAGTATAGAAGGGAAAGCAGCAGCCTGGTAGAGCCAATGGTATTGGGATCTGGATGTTGGTTGTGACTCAAAGGAAGCCAGCAATGCCACAAATTAAAAATATCTACGTACTTGCTAAAATATTTGTAATAATACTGAATAAAGCACCACCATGAATTTGACAGAATAATACAATCAGAGAGGGGTAACAGGCAATAGCACAGAAGACAGAAAATGAAAAATGCGGCGATGCAAAACAAATTTTCTTTCAATCATGACAATAATATGCACTCAGCACATAAAGAAAAAGATTGCTTTATTTGAAAATTAAATTATGAAATGTTGCACAAGAGAAAAACTTCTAAGCGAAACTTTGAGCTTAATTACAAAAACACAATTTCATAAGAAAGTGTGTGAGCTACCTTTTATGAACAATGCCAGAGTAAAATGGAAAGGGTTTATACGTTTTCTCCTAAAGATTAAATATATACGGATGCAATTAAACAGCACCTAGTCTTCATTTTTGTATCAGCTTATACTTATGATACATAGTTATTTATTAATTTTAACATTTGTAACTTAGAATTTGATACACATAAAAGTATATGTATAGCCAGAGCAACGAAGGCTTTCAGGCTGTGATACATAATTAATTATTATTTATTTACATAATACAGGCTTCTCTTGGCCCTACTTTAAATCGTAAAATTGTAGCTAGTCCAGTTAAGAATTCGCATAAATGATATCTGAAAAATATAAGTGTACTTCTTCATACAAAATACTTTACTTATGAGTGCACGAGCTATTTTAAGATACTTCTTGACAACTAGCTTTGAAGAAATTTAATTACTTATCTCTATATTTGCTTATATTTGTTAGACGTTTGAACTTGTAAAATCCTTTGATTATTTGAAAATTAACATTACATTACAAGTTCAATTAAATACTTTTTAAGTAAAATACTAGTTATTCCCACGACCCTCCTCTGGTTTCTTCTTCAAAGCATAAATATTTCCTTTTCCACCTAACCTGAGCACTTCCAATATTTGCATATCTTTATATCTACATATGCAAAACTAGTTGCCAAAACTTTTGCATAGCAATACCCCATGCACCCATTTACTCGTATGTTTGCAGTGTACATACATATACACGTATACTATATACTATATGTATACCAACATATATAACAAAAAGTAACAGCAAAAAGGTTCAGAATTCATACTTAGAAAAAATATATGAAAGCAAATAAAAACAACTGGAATAATAGCAGCCGACCCAGTGTTGCAAGAAAAAGCTCTGTATGGCGAAAACTGTGCGCAAAAATGCAAGCTCAAGCTGCTCAGATTACTCATACGCCCCGTGTGGCGACGGGCTGTTTTCGCAACAAAGGCATCGACGTCATTTGTTATTGTAATGCGCCAACGCTCAACGCTGCTGCCTTAGGTGCGGATGCACTTAGAAAATAATATGAATCCAATTATAATATATGTACACAAAACTACATGAAAGTTTTCCAATGTAGATAAGTAGCCTGTTGGCCTCTTAAATGACAAAACGAAATTAAATATTCCGAATTTTAGGTCAAAATATCAAACGCATTTTCATTTTTTTTTTATGGCGAACAATTTGCAGGCGGAAAAAACAACAAATTTATCCAGCCTTGTGGCTTAATTACATGTGTATTTTTATTACATTATTCTGATGAAATAAATATATCAACTTAATGACATTTATGACTCGATTGCAAATGTTATTAATCAAATAAAATCTAAATAGCCATTTGAGAAAATAATTAACTGCAAATAATTAAGAAAAGTGCAATAAATCAATGATAACCCAACCCGGTTTGTCGAATTGCTGCTCAGTTTTCAAAAGAAGGTCGCGTATTAATTCAAAACACAGAAGTGAACTGCAGTGCATCGATATTAGAAGGTGGAGTAAGTGTAACTGCATATTTAATATTAAAGCCAATGTCTTTAAAAATCAAGAGTTAATACAAGTATAATGATTGGTTAAAGCTTTCGATCAGAACTGTCGGACTTCTATTGATTATTTGTTGAAGCCAAGTACTGTACTAAGTACTGTATACGATTTCAGTTGACAATAAATATTTTACACTTCGATACGTTTAAATAAATATGTCATTCACTTAAAATATATTGCGCATCGAAAAATTATGAAAACTCGATATAATATTTTATTCTTCCCATGGCAATAAATGAGTGCTTTTGTATGTTGTGTAAATACTTGTGTTTGTTTATGATAACCATTGTTTTTTCAGTGCATTGCTGCTCTTCTTTCTGATAGTTTTTGGAGCACATTAGCGTGACCATACACACGCACACACATATACAGCGAGACTATGCTTAGCATACACAGACATGTATGTATATAAGAACAGATGTATATATAGTTGCTGTTGACGTTGCTAGAGTCGCTGATGATGTGACGTTGTCTGCTAGCTTTTGTCGCTGGTGTTTCTACCGCTGGTACCTAACAACGTATGACAAACAACAACAGCGGCATACACAAACACACACACACACATAAGCAGCTACACACACACACACACACACACAACATACAGAATCGTATTAATATACACATACTAGTGCACTGCGCATGATACGCTTACGTTTAAGTTGGCAAATAACACGCTTTTTATGTTGTGATATCGTTATAAATGTGCTGCAAATAATATACTCAAAGCGATACATACTATACTATATAGTAAATACTGGCACAGACATTGTTGGGCCGCGGCTGTGGGTGCGCCATGTAAAGCTGTTGGCTCCGGCCAAAGAGTAAGCCAACAAGGCGACAAGGCAACAAGCCACCTAGGCACAGTCAGGCAAAACATTATTATTGTCTAGCGAGGCGATGTCGTTATAAACACACGAAACGAAACTGAAAAGGAAAATTCGTAGGATTGAAAGACTCGGTCCTGGGCTGCTTTGCATGCACACGACCGTCTGTCTATCTGTCTGTCTCACTCTCGCATTCAGTAAGTGGCTGTATCTGTGTCTGTGTGTGCACATGTGTGAGTGTGCATAATGGCTCACATATCTGTGGGCCAACTTCAAACATTTAATGGTCACCCATCTCTCTCTCTCTCTCCCTGTCTCTCTCGCTCTGTTGTTCTTTCTTTTCGCTCTTGGTAGGTACGGGTAAGTAAGAAGTACAATGGCTGTTATTTTTGTGGCTATATATGTTTTAGTTTTGTTTTTGTTAGACACATTCTCTGTTGTTTTATGGCCCATGCTGTAAGTCAGTCAGTCAGTCAGTCAGTCAGTTAGCGAGTCATTCAACCACTCAGCCAGTCATTCATGCACTCAATCAGACTCATTTGACGCGCTTATTTGCACACACACGCCTGTCGGGACATTTATTACCAGAGTGCTGCGAAATAGAGCAGTAAAGCTGGCTGGCTGCTAGTAGACTGCAAATATTTGTATTAAAGAATAAATTAAAAAAGTGCACAAAGGTAGACCTGCACCTATTTCGGATTACCTTTGAACATAAATTAAGTTAAGCCCATATCCATTTTTCAGGAGTAACTCAAAGCTAAAGCAATATCGTATGCCCTGAAGAATATATAGTATACTAGCAGGTCTTGCCTGTCTTTGCTGGGCTAAGTATTTGTTTAAGTTTATTTAATATATGATATTTCTCTTCCGACACTCACTAAAGATGTCTCATTGCTATATGTTAAAATCTTGCTAAAGATTAAATTATTTGCACTTGAGAATTTTCAAGACACGACCAATTCAAATTCACTAGACTTTGGCTGCTTTGATTCATCACTGTCTAGTAACGGCCAAAGCTGCTGCAGACCTATTCATAAATCAGTCAAATATTTACATTAACAATGCTTAAGCCTACAAGAAATCAGAAATTAAGTCTTTGATAATACCCCAGAATTAATAAATATAAAAAAACTTTAAGTTCCTAAAACTGAGCAACTTATACCACAAAATTAAGTCCCTACAATTAAAGCTCTCTTACTTAAGGGCATACACATTACATAATTAGGGTACACATGAAAAATTACTTAAATTATTATTACTTTTTTAAGGTTACATAAATAAATACTTAGAGTTAAATGTTTTTCTTTAAAAATACACACAGTTCTGTACTTATAGGGAGCTGAAGGCCATAGAAGCTATTGCTGCGTTGAGTTTTAATTTGTAATTAAATGCCATCTGTAGTAAATAAATAAATAATAATATTTGCAATAAGAAAAAATTATTTCTATGCTGGTTATCTGGTTGTGATTTAAGTGATCTTTCACAATCATTAAGTTGCCTGCTTACTAATCATATTGAATTCTGACGAAGCATCAAAGTTTATGTAATAAATGCGATTATTCTATTCATAGACCATCTCTGATGGGCATTAAAGGTTTCTGCCACATCTACGACTATAGCATACATTTCGGGGCAGTGGCAAAGTGCATAATTCAACGGCTTGATGGAACAAATACAAATATACTCCTGCATATATTATTTGGATACTTGCTGAGCAAACTCCCAGGAAACGTTGGGGTAGCTGATGTAGCAGCAGCCTTTTGCTGTTGCTGTTGTTGTTGCTGTTGTTGCTCTTGTTTATGTAGTTGCTATTACATGGCATGTTGTCGCATTACCACAAGCACATCATACATTAATACACACACGCATACAAACACACATGCATAAATTCATATACTTTTATGCGTCTGAGCTAGTCTAAGTGTAAATACAACTGTGAGTGTGTGTTTGTGTGTGCATGTGTGTGAGTGTGTGTGTGCGAAAGTGTATTACATGCGCGTCTTAAGTAGTTCGTGTTGTTTGCTGTTTGTTGTTGTTATTATTATTGTGCTTACATTTTGGCTTTTAATGCGTTCATTGGCAGCATCCAAAAAGGCAACAGCGATGTCAGACAAACAACAATTTTGCATTAATATGCGAGCAAGTACATAAGTCAGTCAGTTAGTCAGTCAGTCAGTCAGTCAGTCCGTTTGTCCATCAGTCCGTCACACACACACACACACAGTTTGTGAGTCATTTAGTGAGTATGCGAATAAGTCCCTGTGCTTTGCATTATCATCGTGTTGTTGTTGCTTTTGTTATGACTGTTACTCGCATGTCCTTAACTGATGTTGTTTTTGCTATTGTTTTCGTCTGCCTGCGACATTTTATTCATTTAATATTGCAAAAAGCACAGATGCTGCCACCATTCATAGCCCCAACGCATAGAATATGTTTCTCAGTCCTCCTTACTCCTAAAAATGTACATTAATCGCCGTAAATATATTTCCATATACAGCGCTTGAGCTGGAAAATGCTTTGAGAATACTTATAATGCTGTAATTTGGAAAAGCAAATGCAAGCCCAGCTCTCCTTATTAGACAGGTCAATCACAAAATGAACACTTACTGAAAAATTTGTATTGAGATTTTACTACAACTTTCGTTTGTATTATCTTGTATCTATTCATGTATTTATAGGCACTAATATCGATGCTATTACTTGTATTATTATGTTTTCAATTTGATAAATACAATTTTTAAAGTCAAGAAAAAATTACACTTCCAATCCTTTAATCATAATATATTTCTTAAGATTTCTGGAGCATCTGTAACAGAGCAGAAAATATTAAAATATTGCTATGAAATCACTAAACTTATGCCCACTAATGTTTATTTTATTTCTGGCACTTGGCAAAACATGGTTTTCAGCATGCGCTCGTTATTAAAACGCAATTTTAATTTTGGCATCGAAATACCACAAGCGTGAGAAAAAAGCGAGGAACCCCAAGAACTGGAGGGTTGCACTTCGGCCTTGACACTTTTTGTTGTGCACCCACACATACACCAATACACCTACACCTATACACTCGCGCACAAGCTTGTGTCGCACACACACACACACACACACACACACACACTGAGTTGTTGGCAACATGCCGCATTTATGTTCAACGCATCATTTGACAATGAAAACGGAACATGGGCGAATACTCCTATGTACAATAACAAATATACATACATATGTACATAGTATTATAAGAAATGCAAATGTTTTTTATGAACATGTTAGAAATTTGTACAATTTGTCCCGTACGCTGACAGGAGGCTATGCGCTGGGAGGGGTGGGAGGGGTGGGAAGGGTGGTACGCGTGAGTGCAAACGAGGAAATCAAGTCAAAAGAACATTATAAACTAATTAAGACTAATAACTTTATTATGTAACAAGTGCAGCGGAGGGTTCTAACAAGCGCACCCATATGCCAAGCACGCCCCTCCCTCGTGCCGCCCCTCGGCGTGCCCATCAAGGTGCGTCCTCATGCTTTGGCGTTCAAGTGGCGCAAAATGTCAGCGACAACAATGGAAATGCCTCAGTGGGTGGAGGATAGGAGAGCAAAGCAGAGAGTGAATGGAAACTGACAGCGGCAGAAGAAAACTCATCAACTTGTCTACGAGTTTGTGTGTATGTATGCATGTGTGTGTATATATATGTATGTATGTATGTATGAGTGCGTCTCGTTGCGTTTTTGCCAAGGCCGAGGTTAATTACTTAATAACCTCTGAAATGTAATTAAACTTCAAGGGAGCGAAAGAGCCAGAACGAAGACACGCAACAGTCGCCGCATAGACCTTAACACCAGCAGCAACAACAACAACAATAACAATAACACCAATAACAATAGCAGAGAAAACAACAACAAGAAGAGCAGTTCAGCCAAAAAGCGTAAAACCCAACGCGCCGCATAAATTATTCACGCACTCAGATGCGAATGTGAATGGGTGTGAGTGCGAGTGTGAGTCTAGGCGTATGGGTGAGTGAATGTATGCGTAGATGAGTGTGTGATATATTCAATGAGACCTTGTCAGCCATTTTTTTCCCCCTTCCGTTTTTTCGCTAAACACCACCCCATAGAAACTCGACATTTGGTTGTTCCCCAAAGGCGACTGCCATTTGCTTAACAGAAGAACATACGTACATACTCGTAGAAGGACTTGAAGGACTCAGCAGCCTCAAGATTCTTAAAATTAATTGTAGATGGAAATTAATGTGCTTGGATTATGGATTTAATTAATAAATACATACATACAAGTAGCTTGTGGGGAATGTTTTAATTTTAGGCATTTCCTGGAAACAAGGTGTCACAAAGAACATTAGAACGAATCAATTAAATAGTTATTGTACGAGTATGTGAACGGTATTCGACCTACGTGATAGCCAGCCATGAATGCATTCGATTGAGGTGTGCAGTTACAGTTAGCTAATTTTGTTGTTAAAAGTACTTACAATGATGAATCGAATAGAAAATTCGTTAGTGTTTATTTCCTTATCTTGTCGATCAAAATTAACATAAACAGAACATGCACAATTGGTAATTTAAACAAAGCATGGAAGCATATCGTGGATATAGAATAGGTGCATTCAATTGCAAAAAACAGTACAACAATTTAAATGGGAAATACATTTATATTTATTTATATTTATTTATATTTATTTATATTTATTTATATTTATTTATATTTATTTATATTTATTTATATTTATTTATATTTATTTATATTTATTTATATTTATTTATATTTATTTATATTTATTTATATTTATTTATATTTATTTATATTTATTTATATTTATTTATATTTATTTATATTTATTTATATTTATTTATGTTTATTTATATTTATTTAATATATGTGTCAACAAAAAATCAATTCACTTTATTAAGGTACAATTTAAACTTAAAAAAATAAGGAAGCCCAAATGAATGCACTCAATGAGTCATAAATGCGTTCGCTTACGAATTTAATTTGGGTAAGTTTGGCGTTCAATTTTTCCAATTTATTTAAGTACACTTAAGAAATTAAAAACGAATTCAATTCAGTTTCGAGTCTTGTTAACTATTTAAAATGGAACTGACTTGGATTTGTTGGCGTTTTTCTTTTGATCATGTGCATAAATTATTATTTTAACGCATCGTTAATTTTTTGGGCCCCCCTTTGGAAAAAGCTGCGTACACCCTTGTTCAACTCTGATCTAGCTGCCGTTTACTAAAGTCACTTAATTAATTGAGCACGCGCTCTTATTCATTTGGCTCTCAGTGCTCGTTCCGTTATGTTTTGGTAAGTGGGGAGAGGCAGACGCGCAAACTGAGTGCCGATCGCGAGCGAACTTACAAAAACAAAATACATGCAATGGTCGGCAGCCAGACGCAAAGGCAGATTGAGGCAAAAACAAAATACAAGTAGTGCGTGTGTCGTTGTTGAATTCGCAGCAGAATCGGTTCGTGACTCTAACGATGATTGTTACTGTTATTGTTGTTGTTGTGCACGCATGGGCGTAGCCAGGATTTAGTCCAGGGGGGGCAAGATTTTTTTGGCCGATTTCTTACTATCAAATTATTTTCACTAACACATGAAAAATATGGAAAAAATAGGGAAAAAAGAAATTCAACATAATGAAAATTTGAAATTTAAATGCAATAAAATGTAAAAAAAACTTGCTAAAAATCAAGAAGATTTGTGGTCGTGGAACTAATATAAATTCTGCTCTCAGTTTGAAAATCAATTTATAGTATCAACTCTAGTTAATTTTCTAAAAAGAAGCTAAAATAGAATGGGAGCCGTATCTGGGGTAGGGGCAGTTATCAAAAGAGCATTATAAAGAAATCTAAAATCATTTTGTTTCGACAGTTCAGAACTGAAACTGCATTTTCTGAACTGTTATACCAAAACTATTTTTAAGAGACAATAATGCACAATGTTTTAAAATTAGTCGCATTAATACATATTGCCTCAGGTTTCGATAAAATCAGCGAACTGGTGGCCGGAAAAACAATTTATTTGCCCCGTTTGTCCCGTTGCCCAAAATCAACCTTAGCACTAAATATAGGGCTAGTCAAGAGTTATAAGTTGAGCATATTAACACAATATTTTCATGCCCATACTTGTATATATATATAGGTATATATTCTCAACATTATATCTTCATAGCAATTTAGCTGATAAATTAACCGTAGCCATAAAATGGATGTCTTTTTTCGTGATTTTTGTACGATGCGGTACAAATTCAAATTTTTCTGCAAAATGTTTGATCCGTTCAGAATCTAGGGGGGGCAGCTGCCCGCTTTGCACCCCTCTCGCTACGGCCATGAGTGCACGCGATTTCGTTCCCACCACTGCGCTATGCATTTGCAGGCCAGTGGCCTCTCTAGGCTAGTTGTCTCTCTCACGCCTCCTTATCTTGCTGAGCTAACGGTGAATTCTCTTTCAAGCAATATTGATAGACTGTGAACTGCAAGAGAGCTGCCTATGAGCAGCGAGAGTTAGTCTTCAGCACACGGTCAAGCAAACAGAAGCAACGACAGTGCAAACTTTGTTTGTGTTTAATTTGTGGGACACCCTTCCTCTCTTTCCACAATACTCTTTACAAAAATATTCAATTAGCTGTATGTTTTCGAGCATACAATGCCAGTGCAAACATTGGCGCTCTGTCCATTCATACTCGTAGATTGATTAAAAGAGATTTTGACGGCTTTAAATACACTCGTATGTACATACATTTACTTGCTGATAGCAGTTTTTTAAATCTTTTTTTAAAAATCTTTTCTTGTAAATTTAAACCACTCGCTTCGGGTATGCGTGTGTGGCTGCCACTGCCACTGCCGCTGCCACTGCCGCTGCATTCATTTTGTTTTCATTTTGCGGTTGCCGCTCATTACAGCGCATTGATTTCCTTTTTTGTTGCTCGTTCCCCTCTGATCGTCGTGCATCGTCATTGTAGTTGCTGCCTTTGTTGTTGTTATTCTTTGGGCCGCAATCATTGTTACTGGTCAGCAGCACAATGGACAAGTGACGACAACAATAACAACATGTGCCAAATTTAATGCAAAATGATGAGCTGGCCGTGCTAAAGCGGACACGCTCTGCTCGACTTGGTCTGGCTCGGCTCTGGCCAATCGATTGCCATGCAAATAGGCGCCATTGGGACTGGCTTTTAAAAACATTTGCATATTTACATTTACTCTGATGGTGTGGAGGGGGGCGGGTGTTGCGGGTTGCGGGTTGGGCGGGAGTGTATTCTGTTGCCTGTTTGTCGATTAAATGTATTGTAGATTAATGATGTTGCTAATGCTGATTGGCCGCACGCACAAAAGTATGCGGCGGCAGATAAGGCCGGGCGAGTTATTGCATGTAATTAAAATTTTGTGCGGTTTGACTTTTCAATGCAACGTCGCCGTGCATGGTGCAGCAATTAAGTGCCAAAGATATTAAAATGCATGGCAATAACGGCAACCACTGACGCACTACCCCCTTCGCTGCCCCCGACACTATAGACAATATCGACGCTTCGGGGCGTCAGTTGCAATAAAATCCATGCTGCCAACAAAGCTCGAAGTAGCGTCAAGTTAAGCAGCTGACAGGCCGCAGAGCAGACAAAGGTGATTGGCAGGCAGGCGTCTGCTGGTAGGCAGACTACCATCACCAGGATAAGGAATAAATTACCAATTTAAAGCGCTGAAGTGCAACATCACTTTAAAAAGTGAAACACTAGCTTGTAGTCTGAAAAGAAGACCGACGACTAGTTACTTCAAATTGGAGAACAGTTCTTGGTGCTGAGTTACAAAATGTAATTATATAGCCATATGCCTAGGATCTGTTTCGGTATATATATATTTTATTTAAATCAATTTAAATTTCTACAACATCCATCAAGCAGTCACCAATACTACCAATACAATGGCAAGGCATCAAATGAGCTGCGCTCTCATCGGCTTGTCCATATAAGAGTAGTTTAAGTACGTAATTGGTATAAATATTTACGGCAAATATTGTGATATTTAATTTAAAATTAATCGAAGATGTTAGAAATTATAAACTAATATATCGGCAATAAATTAACTGTATTTAACTTTGAAAAATCACCATCTATAACAATTTAATGTAATGTGGCTACGAACTAGTCGAGAATTAGATAGCGAAGACTTATTTTTTGTGTCCTGTTCCGAAATCAGAGAGTTCTTGCTTGGCTCTTATTCTGCAAAACGTTGAAATTTTTGAACAAGTCCCAACTAAGCTAATCTTTAAATGAAATGAAATTCATTTTTCAACCATTTGTTAAGTTTTATTAGTAATCTTTTACCATTCATATGCACATGGCAATAACTTTTATCGGAACTGTGCAAATTTTTGCAAAGGTGTCAATTTAATTGGATTAGATATTTGCAATTCTATTCGAGTTTCTGTTTTCTAATCGACCTTCTTTTGTCACCCACATTCTATGCTTTTATGCAAGCTTTTAGGCTGCCGAGAATTGAATTTAGAATGGAACAGAGAAAAAATTGTACCATCTATTGCATTTATATAAATGACCTAGATGGGTTATTCAACTGTTAAATAACTAATGGAAGTGCCGACTTATTTTTGATCCGTATTATTTTTCCTTTGTAAATATTTTATTTCATAGCATCAAATTGCATTTTTTAAATCCTTTTCGCTGTCTTTGTTATGAAATGCTGCGCCAACACCAACACTCCAGCAACAACAACAACGATCAAGTGGAATCGAATCGGCAGAAATATAAAATGGTTGGCAGCAAGGCGGCTGCTAGAGGCGTGACCATTCACAAAACAAAGCAAAACAGCACAAAAAACAAAATGAAGGCAGAAAAAATGGGCGACGCAGTCAATGGGAAAAGGTAACAAAACGAAATGACAACAACAAGCACAATGCTACTGTTTGTTGCAATAGCAGTAGTAGTCTCCCCGTTGTTGTTGCTGCAGTTATTGGTATCTGGTTGCCGTGTTAATCTGCTTCCTTCCGCCATATTTGCGCGCCATATTTACGCGCCGTCGCTGATAAGTGCAGAGTCGTGACTGCGCTGTGAACGAGTCGAGGACGCTGGCAAGGGTGCTGGTGAGAGATTGGCAGGCGAAGGTGGAGACCATGGGGATGGACGTGGAGGTGGAGGGTAAGGATGTTGCACACAACGTGCTGACAACAATAAAATCAACAAACGGCGGCTGAAGCTAACGCGCCGCAAAGGCGGCAACGCCGTTTTTTTTCTTTTTTTTTGGTTTTACATTTTTTTGTTGTTGTTCGCTTTCCTTCTTCATGCTCTCATGCACTTGCGCTTTTCTGCTGCCGCAAGCAAACTTACAGTCAAGCCTGCACCGTCATGTAAGCGAATGTACACACACACCCACACACTAGCAGTACTATATATAAATATGTTTATGTGTGTGCGCACCCCCCTGACATCGTTTCCTGACAAATTTATTGTCAGCAAATTGCCTGCAGCTGTTAATTAAACATTAGGTAATGGCAATTGTTGTTCCCATTGCTGCTGTTGTCGTCGCTGTTGGCACATATGAGCTTTTGACACGCACAAAAGTGGGCAATGGTTAGCATTAGACGGCCCGATTGGGTTGAAAGCCAAGTCTGAACGCATATAGGAGTAGTACATTGAACAAAGTCAAGAACCCGAATACCCCACAAAAGCAGTGCTATTGAAATGCATATTAACAGATTGTAAAGGAAGGAAATTTGTTTGTTGAACTCCAATTTAAAAACGCTCGCAAAATATTAAAGATATTTACAAATAATGTTATCTGAAAGTTTATATATGTAATTATATCAATTAACTAACAAAATGTTTAATGCTTTATTAGATTATTTCATTATGAATTTCATTGATTTCAGCACATGATTCAAAAATATATCTGTTTGTTCTTTTGCATATTTATTTTCATTCAAAGTCTAAGCAGAAGTTGCATGCGCTTGCATAGAATTGGTTTTGCTAATATGAATTATCTTGCACATATCGATTAAAACTGTATTTCAATAATAATATTTATTTATTAAATTCTATTAATAAGAATTGAACAAAAATCAAAGAAAATTAAAGTAATTTCTAAAGTTTTTTCTTAGATGAATACCAAAATTAAAGTAGGAATATTACCACAAATTTAAGGTACACAAATAGCATTGAAATTGTATTTAAGAACGAACACAACAAGCAATAAATATCCCTCCAAAAAACACATATTATTTAAATACCACAACAAATATAGAGTACTAGTTACATCAATCATAAAAAATTGATGTGTATGTATATTTATAATAAAAAAGAATATGCAACAGTGCCCGCCTCGCTTTCCCTACACCAGCCAGTCGTTACATATATACAAGTATAAGTATGTGTAGGTAAGGGCATAAAGCGGTGTTTATATAAGACGAACTTCCACAATTACTATATACACTATAATAATACATACAAATCAAAACAAAAGTTATATGCTCATAAATAACACTTCAAATCGATTTAAGCGAATAACGATATAATTTCAAATATCTTTCGATTTCAAATGGGAGGAAAAAACTCCACAAACAATTTCCTCCAAATGACATTAATTTTAGCTATTTGGACTTGAAGAAGAAGAAGAATAAGTTTAAGCACACATCGGAACACTGGTCTGCCGCCATTGAGTTGTGTTCGCGGTTAAGGCTTGCAAACTAAACGCCCCAGATAGTACCGAGCAGGAACGAACTCTCTGTCGTTTTGTGTAGACACTAACAATATTTCTGAGCCGCGCCTTGTTTAACTCCAAATTAAGCAACGTTTGCCGTTAGTTGACCATTAATTTGACTGACAAACAGTTTACCGCAGTGTTCACTCATCTGGCAGCAAGTAGGGAGGAGGAGGACGAAAGACAAGACAGCGCCATGAATATGCAAGCAGGCGCTCAGAAGCTGCATAAGCAGCAGAGGACGCGGGACGCAGGACGCAGGACACTAACCTGCTGCATAACTAGCGTTTAACATTAATAAAAATTTGTAGTCTGCCTGCGGACAGCTGGGCGGCAGGGCGGCAGGCTGGCAGGTGAAAGGCGAAGCATTAAATGTAATTAAAATCAGTTGCAGCCAAAGGGGAAGTCATGGAAGAAGCTACAGAAGAAACAAAGGTACTTAAAGAAACGAAAAAAAATAAGGACAGGAGGAGTAGGAATCCACCGCTGGTAATGAACGCAGCGATGTTAACGACAACAACAACAACAATAACAGCAGCAACAGCAAAATTAAGTGAAAATGTTTGTTGAATATTTTGCTGCATAATTTCAGGCGCGCTGCATATAAAATAGTTAAGCCAAAAGGCAAAAGCCAGAGAGAGCGACAAGGCAACAGAAGGAGAGAGAGAAGGAGACTAAAAAGAAATGAAGCTCAACAAAAAGCAAAAAAAAAGGGAAATATGCAGACCAAAGCAAAACAGCAAAGCAAGCAAAGTGATGGCAAAAAGGGCGCTCAGGGCACACAGGACACAGATGCCAAAAGCAACAACAAAAATGCGAATGCAAATACATTCATGCATTCTCTTTATGGCACGCGTTGCCCCAAGCACTGTCCGCCGTACTTCCCCGCCCCCATGCACCCATTTCCTTTCATGTGTTCGCTCGCGCTGCATTCGGAGACGCTGGACGTCGTTTAGAATTTAATTAAATGTGCTGCGCAGCCGACGTCAACGTCAACGTCAGCGTCCAACAACAGCACATCAACTGAAGAACAGTGTGTTGCAATAATGTTCACCGGCATATCTCAATCATTTATTCATTTCTGTACTTATGCAAAGAAAATTGTTCACAAGCTGCACCTTTGACTCAAACACTTTGCAAAATACAAGTACTTAAGCCACTTTAAGCTCTGCATTGCTAGCATTCATATGAAATCAAAAATCAACAAAAATTTAATAAATATTTGATGCCTATTTTCAAGCCTATTGTTTTAGTTTATTATTTTATTTTATTTCCTCAAACAGAAGCTGTTGTCATAGCTGGAACAGTTTTCTAATATAAGGGCTTTATAAGGCAAGAAAGCCCAAATAGAAAAAATTTAGATAAGTTACAATAATTTCTAATGAATGTGGAAATATTATTTGCCCCGATTCGCAGCCCATTGCGGACAGAAGCGTTTATAGAGCGGCAAACAAAAATTTTAATTAAAAAAATTATCAGAGAAGGGAAACTGGCAATTAATTAATAACTGATTAATTAAATAAAACTAAAAATAAAAGAATCTCAGGTGGGGAAATATTTATTATGGAAATAAGTGAAAAGTGCGGCATCAGAAGTAGGAAAAGACTGTTCTGTTAAAATCAGGCGCAAATGTTTATTATAAATTAAGCATAAATCACAAAAAAAAAGCTTCGATCGTATAGTGTTTCAGAAACATACCCCTCCTCTACAGTTGGGCATTTCAGTGAAATTTTTCCATAAAAGACACATACAAATAAAACTTTCTGAACCATTTCTCTAATAAATAAATAATAATAATAATAAATTATATACTCCTCCGTATTTTTTCAGTGATAATAATATAACAGTCCATATTTATTTACGCATTCCTTTTGTAAGAAAATGTAGGAATATTTATTTCCAAAACAACAATTTCTGCTCTTCTTTCTGGAACACAAACACTCAAGCACTCCATATTTCGATTTGGCTAAAAAACATAAAGCCATGCTACTGAATCAACATTTTTTCTAGAGAGTAGTGTGGGCTCGTTTGGGGGGAAAAGCTAACATTATGGCTAGCATTTTGCATCTAATATGTTTATGTTCAGCACAGCCTAAGCGGTCCCAGCTCAATCTCATTTGTGAGCATACATATGCCGGCTATTATTATATCTCGCTGGCTTCGCTTGGGGTAGTCGCCCTTTTGACGCCATTAATCGCGCTACAACACTGAGGCCAACAAGTGTCAGCGTCATCATCGCTGGTCCTGTTGTTGCTGCTGCTGTTGATGCTGCTGACGCTGACGTTGGCGCTGATGTTGCCATTGCCGTTGCCGTCCGTGTCGGGAAATTACAAGCCATAGCGTGAATAATTAAGAGGCGACATCTCTATGCAAAGCGCTTCCTGGGGCGACGGCAACAGCCGGCAATGCGGTCATGTCGACGCTTTGAAGGTGATGCCTCCGACAGAAATGGCAAAAGCAACAGCAACAACAACAACAGCACACACTAACGAGCCACGCACACACACACACACACACACACACACACATACTAACGCGTTAATAATTACAAAATGGCGGCGGCATGAAAATAAAAGCATGACAGATAACGCTTAAAAAGGCAACAGCGCAAAAATTGAATGTAAAAATAAACAGAAGCGCGTTTATTGTATTTTATTTTATTTCATTTTATTACACTGCAGTCGCATGTAAATATTAGAGATGAGCGCGTGATAAAATATCCGCTGCAGAAACTACACCGTTATAGATTAATGCAGAATTATATTCACCGCGCTAAACTAGTCTCGAGTAGAAAAGTTGTTTGCACAAGAAGAAACCTGTTCTTTCCTGTTATATTCACTCATTTACATCAGCTTATTTTATTTATTTATAAACAGCTTAAATGTAATTTAAATAACAGATAAGCTATGGTAGTCTCAGCTTAAGCCTAACCTAAAAATAATATGAATAGAACAATAATTTATGAATTACATTTGATGCTTTAAGAAAGCTTACAAGTATTTTAAAGTTGTCTTTAGACGAACCAACAAGAGAGTTTAACTCCAAGAGTATTGGAATTGGAAGCTCAGGTACGAAAGTACGTTCCAATTTATCTCGAATGTGCAGCAATTTGAAGTAATTGTTGTCAAGCTACTACTTTCACTGCCTTCTAATTATGTATCTTAGCTTCATTTTGTTCTATAGATGTTTACAAGCCAGAGCTATTGATTTGAATTTGTCTCCGAGCGCCATTGTAATAAAAATAATTGATAATTTTTTATGAAATAAAATCTATGTTAACAGGCCCTTACAAACTGATAATGAGGATACGTGGAGCAGCTAATGTCAGGATTTTTTCTCACGCCTTCATCTTTAGAGCGAGTGCATGCGTGTGTGTGTTTTTGTGCTTGTGTGTGTGTGTGTGTGTGTGTGTGTGTGTGTGTCTGTGCATGGATACACGTTCGCGACTGTGAATTGTAAATATTTTATTAGTTGAGTTACTGACTACGCGGCAAAGGCGTGCTGAGTGCGTCGCCATGCCGACATCGAAGCGATACCAAAGCTGGCAAAGGCCACAAACATCACGCACATAACCCAGAGCGACGTGCCCGGGCGCTTTAGCGGTTCAGCTGTTGCCAACGCTTAAATAGGCCCGCAACTCAGCAGCTGTTCAGCAAATGGCAAATGCGAATGCGAATACGAATGGAGAGTGGCGAGTGAATGGAAGGGAAATGGAAAAGGGAGCGAACAAGTTAAGTGAAAATACAAGTATAAAAAGGCACAACAAAAGAGAGATGCGATGCGATGCGACATAGGCTGTAACCAATGAGCATAAGCTGCTTCGTGGCTGACTAAATGGCTGCAAAACAGCTTAAAGTTAAAGGCGTCAGCGATGTGTAATTGTAGAAGAAATATAGATATATACATATAAACATATTTATGTATACACTCGTGTGTTCAGGTGGATGACTGACTGCAAAAGCCATTCACGACCTTTTAAGTTAAGCTTGTAATGCCAGACGTGCAACGAACTTGGGCATACAGTAAACACTGCCTTAATCAAACTTCAAGTAAGTCTAACAAATTAAAGATCACAAATCGGAGCATCTCTCATTGTTTTATTGGATGCTGATGCTTTCTTTCTACCTTCTCTTTTCAGATAAATTCCTTTCTCTTTCTTTGTCTCTCTCTCTCTCTCCATCACAGATTTATAAATTATCTTTATTATGAAATAGCATTTGTTCACTGGCTCGATCGGCAGCATAAGCACTCATTTTTCTATGTTCAATTTCAAATACTATGCCCATCTTTAAATCATGAATAGTTAAAGTTTTGGATGAGCATGTATAGACAGTCTTCTTTATTTTGATTACCATAACTGGAACTATTTGTAAGCCCCTATTATTCCTCATTCTTAAGCTGCGAATAGTTAGGCTACAGAATGCTTTTTCTTTAGCAAAAACCAAAGAACGCTTTTTTTTATTATTATTTGAAAAATATGTGTCGATTATTTCAGGGCCAGTTTATTAAAGTGAGTTCGCACCGTAGTTCAATTAATGGGAGTTTGAGGGGTGTTCGAAAAATATGCTGAACTCATTGACTGACCTTTTGCGATACGTTTCGCTCTCATTGAGGCAGGCAACCAGCTCAGAGGATTCAGAGCAATGGCAATGGCAGTGCCGCCCCATCTTGCACAGAACTCTTCATATTGGTGTCGCTGCTGCTTAATGCTGCAGCAGTTTACTTTTCGGGTACGAGAGTACAGCCGCAGGCTGTTTGTGTACACACATGCCTCTTCCCCAACTACATAGTGCCTCCTCTCCTCTCTGCCCAGCCTGCCCGGCACATCACAGCTCTAGCAAAGCACTTGGCCCATAAATTGCAGCAACCAAATGGGAATTGGCAAATATTTCAGATTTCCGCTTGTGCAGCACGCCTCTCTGTGTCCACGACCCATGTCGTTGTCATCATCGTCATAGTCGTCAATGCCTTCAATCATTTGCTTTTCGAGTTTTGTGCTCCTCGTTTTCAACGTGTTTGTTTTTTGTTTTTTGTTTTTGGTTTTGTTTTCTTTCTTTTTATTTCATTTTTTTTTTTTTTGGTCAAGTGCGCGCTGCTCGTATTGGGGTTAAGTGCACACACATACACACACACCTATATATATATATTTATATATTTATATATACACATGTTCGTATACATTGTTCGTGTGTGTGTGTGTGAACTAACCAACTTGTATTGACTGCCAGCTAGCGATTTATTAAAGCTGACAACGCCAGAGCGCAGTTGTTGTTGCTGCTGTCAATGCAGTTCGTCCATTTTGTTTTGATTGTTTTAAGCTGATGTTTGAAGTGGCAACATTGTGAGCGGCAACGTTTCGCGTCCGAAATTTCGAGGCTCTCGATCAACTTGAAATGGTCGAAATGCGAAAGTAAAACAAATACAATACTGCTGCCTCATAACTCTAAACTCCACAAATCTATCAATCTACTCATCGCAATAGAAATATCATTCGAAAAAATATATTTTTATACATGCAGCTAATAAATGCTTTCCTCTGCGCATCTCATAGCAACTACTTAGCCGGAAGACTCGAAATGTAAATGGGAACATCATAATGGGTTTGTTGAGAGCACCACTTCAGCTATTTTTCAATATAAAGGAACATCTCTCCGCACTCAGAATTAATTAGAAAATATGTTTGTCGTAATATTGTACTCCAATATTTTGCTTTTCTTGAAGCTTAAACGTATTTCAACAACATTCAAAACCACAGAAATACACATTTTCAACCCATTTATGGCTTCTACAGTGCAATGCTGCTGTTTGCTATTTTACAACTACGATAGCATTTCTCTGCACTCAGAATCAATTAGAAAATTTGTTTGTCCGTAATATTAAATTCCACTATTTTGTTTTTCTAGAAGTTTAAAGGTATTTCAAAAACATTGAAGACCCAAATAAACACATTTATGGCTTCTACACTCAAAAGTAGGTGATCTATTTTACAACTTCAATAGCATTTATTATTTTAAAAATAGGCAATTTTGTTAAATTTCGCATAATAACTATGCCAAATTATTGCGGAATACAAATATATTGAAGCACATATAAAAGAAATAATTTAATAAATCTTGGTTTAAGTGTGAAAGAAATATGCGACTATTTACGGTATTATGCGAACCAGTACATCCATTAACCCCTTGATACATTTTTTTTCCACCACATTATTAGTCTGTTCCCACAGATTTAATGTCATGGCGTGCAGAGATTCTTGCTACACGCGTTTTTGTGTATTTGGGTCTCTTGTGACCCCGGGTCATCACGGAGTTAAGGCTGCAATTTGTTTCGCTGACGGCATCATGTCAGTCGCTCTCTTTTGTTTAACACGAACTGCAGAAGTTGGACCACATAACTGCCAGTACAGATGAAAGTTGCATGCTGACGTGTGTCGGCGCATGCCACACTGCTGCTACTGCTACTGCTACTGCTGTTGCGGCTGCTGGTGCTTCTGATTCTACTTCTTCCACATCATCTTCAGGTTCTTGAGCTTCATCTTCATCATCTTCACACTTGGTGAGCACGGCGTATGCTTAACTAGTGAGCCAGTGAGCAGGAAAGTTCACAGCTGCCATGTCATGCCAAATGAAAGCCATTACACTTTTTACAACAACGGCAACATACGAGTACGAGCTGGCTGACTAAATGCATTTAATGCGCGTGCCAACGTCGACGCCCTCTGCCATAATCCCATCTGAAAAGCTCTTGACATTTATGATGAACGATTTACCACGCCACACCGAATTAAAGCAAAACGAAATGTTTCGTTGCGAGTTTTTGGCTGAAATCAAATAAAAACTGAGCAATCATCAGCAACTGCTAAGCTTCCCCACACCCGCCAGTGCACCCCTCCACCCCAGCAATTGTTGCTCTTCCTTTTCGTTCAATATATACTATATATGTATATGTATGTATGTACGTATGAATATGTATTCCATGCACATTTGGCAGTTGCAACATGCGCCGCGCAAAAGCTTCAATGGGTAGCACCGCCTCCGGGCCATAAAACAAATGCGAATTCAAAAAAGCAACAAAAAAATGTGTGTGCCCCGCAAAAAAAAAATTTTGGGGGAAAGAAATAAAATAAAACCGAAACGCGCTTTATATTACTCTACAATCTGATGCACAGCGAAACGGGATCGTTTGGAAAAAAAAAACATGTGACATTAAAGAGCGTCCGAGCGCTGTCAATTCGTTTCATTTTTAAATATTACGCATACGCACCATGCTCAATATATATGTATACTTTATTATGAAATGCAAATTTCGTGGAGTCACGAACAAAACTAATTAGGTGACTCAAACCGTTTTTATATACGAACTATATTCATGAGGCTTTACAGGGAGTCTTTAGAATTAAACGCATTACTCATACGCAGCATAGGCACTCTACTCAAATAACTTATACTCTATATATCTTATTAATATACGGTGTAGGATACGGTAGGCCTCCTTATAGGTATCACACCTATTCTAAATAATCGAATATACTTATATTTTAAGTAGTTGGTCATATTTAGCTGTTCATATAATACTCATACGACATGTAGGCTCTTAGCTATTAACGTTATAAACTGAATGATTCCACCACACTTAACTCAGATTATGTGAAAATTTGTAAATTAAAATGAAGAATAAACTGTCTATCAATATTAATTTCGAATTGAAGATATTGAAATGAAGTCAAATCTATATATAGAATTGTTTTCCTCCTTCCAGCACCTTGCTGCCGTTTAGAATTTATTTAGATGAAAAGCATTATAAAAATAATATCAATGGCAACAGTTTCTCATCTATCCAATGGCAAGAATGAAATAAAAAAAATCTAATTTATTGAGCAAGCTTTCGTCATTAAGTTTGGCCGGTGCCGGTGCTCCCAACAGTTTTCCTCAGTCTCCGGAGGCAGCTATTATAATGGGCAGCCGGTGCACATATCTTGCTCATTAATTTGCTGCCTGATCCCCAATTCCCATGCTCTGCAGCCTCTCACCAACTGAATGTGCTGAGTGCTGAGGGCCCAACCCTTTTTTGTGCCGCTTCTCTAATTGCTCCATCCTGACGCACCAGCAACCACACTGACACAGCAAGTTGCCTAAATGGCACGCCTAAATCGCCGCAAGTGTCTTTGATTTACATTAGCCAGTGGTCGCGCATTGCAGCACCAATGGCTGGACGCTGGCAACTGGCAACTGGGAAATGGGAAGTGGGAAATGGGAGCTGAAAGTTGGAAATTGCGGCACAGATTGAACGCAGCCCAATACCCGATTCCCAAGCCCTGAATGAACTTGTGGCGCGTATGCCGGCCTAGCGATTATAAATGATACTTGGGTGAATGGCAGGCCCACAAAATCAACAGACAGTGCCTATTGCCCTTGAAGTATACAACACACACACACACACATACAGATACACACACACGCATATGCACATACACATTCGCAAAATGTTCGCACATAATTAAGTGTTCCAACTATGTTAGCAGCTGTTGCCGCCATCAACATCATCATGGCAGACAAGCGACGCATGTTTATTGCCTCAATAGTGGCAACTGAACTGAGCACATGTGTGTGTGTATGCGTGTGTGTGTATATGCATAGAGATATAAATGTACTGGTATACAGTTGGGTCTGATAAAATTGGCCACATAAGTAACAAAATTCTGGCCTGGCTTTTGCTAAGACTGCAAGAAGGACTCAACAAAAGGGAAGCACAAATGTCTTTAATTGCGATTATCCTTAAGGAGAACTTTTATTAATTATTGCTAAAATGTGAGAAATTTTGAGATTTTCCATCAGTTCATGTATTTTTCAATTTTTTTTTTTTTTTTTAAATACATGACAGAATACAAGGTCGACAGTAAAGAGTGTTTAAATAAATCCCTATACTCGTACATGTTTATTTATTTATTTATTATCAGTAAAGCTGCACTAAAAAATGTACAGTCAAAAAAATGGAAGCACAAATGTCTTTAAGTGCGATTATCCTTAAGGAGAACTTTTATTAATTATTGCTAAAATGTGAGAAATTTTGCAATTTTCCACCAGTTCATGTATTTTTCAATTTTTTTTTTTTTTTTAAATACATGACAGAATACAAGGTCGACAGTAAAGAGTGTTTAAATAAATCCCTATACTCGTACATGTTTATTTATTTATTTATTATCAGTAAAGCTGCACTAAAAAATGTACAGTCAAAAAAATGGAAGCACAAATGTCTTTAAGTGCGATTATCCTTAAGGAGAACTTTTATTAATTATTGCTAAAATGTGAGAAATTTTGCAATTTTCCACCAGTTCATGTATTTTTCAATTTTTTTTTTTTTTTTTAAATACATGACAGAATACAAAGTCGATAGTAAAGAGAAAGAAATAAATCCCTATACTCGTACATGTTTACTTGTATTTATTATCAGTTCGGACGCAATGAAAAATGTACAGTCGAACAAATATATAGCTGTAGTTATAAGGCCTTAAGCTATCGTATATGTTTATGTTTGCTTGCCTATGAGAAAAAAAGTTAAGTTTATAAATAAACGAATATTTTATACAAACATACATATGTATGTACTTCAAAAAGTACCCAAGTGTATTTACAATTTTGTAAACTCTTTACTCGAAATAACATGTATGCACATTCTCTTACCTTTGCTGCAATCAATTGATATTAGACTCAATTATTTCCATTTACGAGTGGCACTCTTGAATTCAATTGTGAAATGTTCGGCAAGCTCTGAAAAGAAATGTTGTTCCTTAGTCAACGTTTGTTTTGCTAAAAAAATGTACACAAGAAACTACGTATTTTATGTTATTCAAGTGCAAGTATTACTTGTATATTTGTACTTCAAAATCAAAAGAGATGTCACATAATTGTATGGGAAGTTTTGAAGAATTAGCTCATCACTCGCAAAAAGATCGTTGCTTTACTCTACGCGTATGGCTGTGGCTGTGCCTTCTTTTATTAAACTGGCCACATCTGGATAAAAGTTCTTGCTTAGCGGCTGTTTTTCTGTTTTTTTTTGGTTTTTTTTTTTTTTTTTTTTTTTTTTTTTTGGCAAACTCATGTTCTGCGCTGCCGAGAGCTGCGAGCAGAGAGTTGTGTGTCTACCCAGAGTATGAATCCGCGCCAGTTACCAGTTATTAACTGACGGCTGGGTCTGACGATGCCTTCACACACACACACACACACACACACACACACACACAAAATACTACTGGCCATAATTGGCTGAAAACATTACGCTTTCTTCTGGTTTTTTTCTGGATTTCCATGCCAAAGCCGCAAACGGAAATGGAGCGTCCTGCATTTTTTAATAATATTCAAATAAAAGTAAACAATGTGCCAGAAAGTCGTTGATAAAACGCAAAGTTGTCGTTTGCAAAAAAGTTGGGGAGAAAAAGGCCGCCGGCGTCCATCAAGTGAATTACTGGAATGCATTGGCGGCAAGCGTTTAGGCCCCATAGTTTTCATTCGACTTTGTTTGCATTAATTTGCCCCGCCCACCAGCTAGTGAGCGTTACGCCCCCAACGCTGCCGCTTTATATTGTAATATCCGGGCGCTTTTTGCGTAACTTCCTCCTCTTTTTTATGCCTCTCAAGTTGACTTTTGAGCGCCGCCATTCATGTTGCCATATTCGAAGTCCGAGTGGACTACGTTCTGCATTACTTTGCGAGCCACAGCCGTCAAGTCAACACTCACAGAAATATAGAATACCGAAATATATTAATCATCAATATTATTTTATAGTTTTACAGTTTTTCGAGGCAATTGAAGAAATGGGAGAAAAGAATGTAAAAACTACTAAACTTATTTGGAGGGCAGAAAACTAAAGATACCAATTGCAGGCTGAAGAATGAACATTTTTGAAATTTTGTAAAGTGAAGAAAAAGTATTTAATTTCTTATGTGCTTTGTTTGCAATATTATTTTCTCTCATTTGACAGTTCATCAATTCAAAAATTGGTTCTATAAACAAATTTAGAAGCCCTATTTAATGATTTGGAGTACTGAACGGAGTGGAATATATTTCAAATTTCCACCTTATAGTATTTTATTTAAAGTCTATTTAGTTCTTGGTACTGTTGCCTAACGTTATCCTTAGACTTCGTTGTTATTTTTCTGAGTGAATGGCTTCTGCTACGCTTTGTTTGCATTTTCCAACTCATTAAGAGTGATTCGCAGTACTGCCTGCGCAAGTTTTTCTTTGCCGGCTTAACTTTGCCTCACTTTTTTTTGCCCTGCTGCCTTTTGGTTTTCATTTTGAGGCCGAGGCAATTAACATGCAATATGCCCATCTGCCCTTCGCCTCCAGCGTTCCAGCGCCCACAAACTGCCGCAAAAGGTGGTCAAGTGGAAATTAAACACAGCAGACGCCGCCGCAGCAACAAGAGAGTCAAATAATTCGCACCTGAGCGGTAGACGAATTTTTGGGCGAACAGTTCATTGTAGGCCCCCTCCCTATTCCTTTGTCGTTGTTCCATTAATTTATGGCCCGTGCTTGGATACAGCAACCATCCCAACCCCCACACCCACACCCTACCTCTATATGCAAAAAAGTTGGAGCTCACGTAGTGCCATATACAAAACATTAAGCCCAGCACGAGCTACACAAGTAAATGCGCAGGCACAGCTCATGCCAGACTCCTGGTGGACTCTCCTAGCGACTCTCGTGGTGCACTCTCATGGGGGTAGGGGGTGCGGGTGGATTGTAGGAGCGCTGACTGGCAGTTGGTCGCGCAAGTTAATTAATCATCACATGAAAAATCACTGTATCAGTGGTCAGTGGCGACCACCCGCCAGGCAGAGCACATAAATAAAATGACAAAAAAAAAAAGAAAATACACACACACATATACACTTGTAGACACACAAGTGTACTCAACAACAAGTAAAACAAACAGGACCGTAAGGCATAACAGCCACTAATTCCACGGCAATGCCATCCAGATCCATATCCAGATCCACATTCCCATCCACTTCGAGTGGGAGCAATCAGGCACAGAGTGGCCAAAATTTGACTTATGTATACAAGTAGATGAAGGCGTCCGTCCGGCCACTAAGCATGTGCAAGTGTAAGCGATATGCAGGAGGACGGGAGCGGAGGACGGAAATGGCAAGCTGGACAGCAATGGCCGGGGGCGATCATCGTAAGTACCCTGCACAGTGGGACAGCACACAAAAGAGATAAGCAGCAGCAATACCATACAAAAAATGTAGAAGTTTCTATTGATATCTGGCTACACTGAAAATCTATTTATTATGCAATAATTTTTTGAAATAATAATATTTCAGTAAAAATGTATTTCTATATGAAATGTTTTAATTCCAAATTGCTCATAATTTCTAAATAGTCGGCTGTTTCGGCCGCACTATTAGTTTGATTCTTTTTTGCAACCAAAAAATAAATGTAAACGTTATTCATATTGTATTTAAGTTTTCACTTTTAGTAATTTGATTAATTTACCATTATTTGTTCTTTAAAAAATCAAAATCAATCATCAATCAAATGTCTATGAATCGGTAATAAAATGAAAAACATAATAACAAGGATTTTTCATTTAATAGAAAATCTACACACCATTCGTTATCAACAAAAGCCTTACAACATTTTCTACATTCATTTCGATTGCGATCAAAACTCCACCAACACTTGAAAATGTGTACAATTTATAGCAATATTGATAAAAAATAATTATGCAAAATATTTGATAAAATCTAGCACATAAACTTGTCGCTGAATTATTTCACTTTGTTTGTTATACATTTAATTTAAAAAAAAAAGAGCCAATTTCATTTCAGTTTTTTGTTATTTTTTGTGAGCTGTGAAAGCAATTAATTAGCGCTAAGGTCGATAAACAGGGTTAATGAAGTCGGCACTGTTGATATATAATCGCATAACAATTGTTATTAATACGAATTGTTTTCAACAATTACGCAAAGTCAGAACGAACATTTCCCTAATTTGCCTGCAAAGCAGTTTTGTTATCGATTTAGCAAAACATTATCAACTTTTCTATTCTGGGCCAACTGCGGCCCACAGTGTCGTGTGGGCTAGATAAATAGGGAAAACAGCGCCCCAGAGCATGCAACAACTGCTGCCACTTAGAGGCAAACTGACTCGAAGCCAACTAATGCTAATGTATGGGTGAGCGAGTCTCTGTGTGGGCGTATGAGTGTGTTTCTCAGTGTGTGTGTGCAGCATAAATTGAGGCATAAGTTTAGGCCACAAAACGCTGCAAAAATAAATAATCATAAAATAGAAATAAAATGACAAATTATTTCCGTTTCCGGCAGCTCTGCAAGTGAGCGGCGTTGACGTTGAAGTTGAAGTTGACGCTAAAGACGTCACTGGCTGGCTGGTGGTGGTGGAGGTGGAGGTGGAGGGTGCTGCGCTGAGGCAGAAAAAGTGTAACGAACTGTGACGACCGCCCACAACGCCACAAAAACAAAAACAAAAACAAAAAAAGGAGTTGCGCTTAGGCTAATGTATGCAGCTGCCAGTTGCCAACTCCCAGTTGCCGGTTTGTGTGGACGACGAGTGGCGAGCTCAAGTAGTTGCAGGCAACAGTGACAACAACAAGCCACATTTGTTGAAGTGCCTTCTACTTACAAGGACGCTTCACCTCCCGGCTTGAACTCCCTTTGGCTCTTTCTTTCTTTCGTTCCTTCCTACTGCCCTGATTGGGCCACACGGCGTATGTGCGATGCGATGGCATCAAAATGAACTCACGTTTTTTTTTCATCACTTAATTGCCTTAACAAATGTCAGCCACAAAAACAATGCCGGACACGAACACCGACCACACCCGTTCGCATTTAATCAATAAATAAACAAGTTATTGTGCCAAACAACAATCCACACACACACACCCATATTCGCCACAAACGACAAAAGCGGCAGAAACCGAGGCGCCAGCCAAGTCGCTGACTTAAATGAATCGCCATATTTGCAATTGCAAATAACTTCATAATTAATAATCATTTTATCAGTTAAATAAACAAACAGTGGCCACACACACACACACACACACACACACACACAGACAGGCAGACAGACACAGAATATGGAACGGTAAGTAAAAATGATGGCCAGCATTTAATGTAATGAACAATGGATAGCTGACACGCAAGTTCCGGGACAAGTTAGAGCACAAACTGGGAGAAAAAAAACAAGTATTCTGGAAATTTTCGAAATGTTCTTTGTACACACTTGATTGTACATTTAACTAGACACTGAAGTAGAAATGCATTGCAAGAGCTTATTGCTGAAATACCTCTGAAGGTTTTGAATCTTATGGAGCCAGCAATGTTTCTTTTTTTGTATAATGTGTATAATGTCGACATTGGCTCGAAGACAACATTATATTCTTACGGATATTTAAATTCGTTTTCTGTAACAATTTATTGCTGTTGTCCACATAAATATTATTACTAAATCTTATTTTAAATGTTAATATGAACAAATATGCTGAACAAGCATTGTTGCATAGTTCTGGAGAAAAAGTATCGCACATTCCATTATTGCTTACTAAACTCTGAATTATTGCATATTAAAAGTATTTTATAAGTATATATATAGTTATAGAGAGTCATTACTAATGTTATTAAGGACAAAAAATATGTTAAAGTACCTTCGTTCTACAGTTCTGGAGAAAAAAATCGAATTTCTAATAATTTTCAATGTCAAGTTTTGAATTATTGTTTTACTTAAAAAAAATTATTAAAGAGAGTTATTTTAAAGGTTAATAAGGACAACAAATATGCTGATTTAGCTTTGCTGTACAGTTCTGGAGAAAGGTTATCGCATATCCGATTATTGCTTGCTTAATATTCAATGCCAAGTTCTGATTGCAGATCAAAGTATTTTATTAAATATATATATTATAGAGAGTTATTTTAAGTGTTAATATTTATTAACATTAATTCTAAGCTTAATTTATGGCAGATAACATTATTTTGATTAAAAATATGTACTATAGAGAAAGACAATAGAACAGTTTTATCCGGCATGATTAATCCGAATTAAAATAAAAATCACTTGGCAGCTCATTGGGATATTCGAAATCGTTGTGCCTTAACTTGTGGGTATTGGGCCAATATTCGTGACCATGGTCGGTGAATAGTTTCAATCTTTCGTCTTGATCTATTCTGGCCAACATTAAGCCCAAATTGCAGCGCACCTTACGCGACCAATGTTCAATGGATGGCTTAATAAGTTTTGAAAGGACTACCTCCAAAAACTCATCTTCATACTGTTGTGTCATGTTGTGGCCAAAGCCCGTTTCCGTAAAGTTCCAGGCCGTCTCATGCACCACCTCGCAGTGTGAGATCAAGCAGTGAGTTAGACGACGAAAAAATAGATTAACTATCGGATCTATCCACACAAACGGCATTTTCTTCATTACACAGACAAAAAAGTCGAATGTTGAGCGCTCCTCCACCGCAGTGTGCGGCCATTTTATGAGAAAATATTTAGCAATGACTGGACCAAATGAATTTTCTCGTAACTCACAGTGGACAATGGCATCGACAAGCTCAGCCTGGAAGATCGTCAGGTGCGGATGCTTGTGAAGGGGCAGAAGTACACTCGAGAGCAATTTTGCAGGCTCACCCGGCGGCAAAGGCTCTTCCATTAGCAACATATCGCTCAAGAGGTTCAACATGGCAGCAACAGTATTGTAATCCTGCGAAAATGAAACCATCTGTTGATAGCTGCGAGCAAACTCCTTAAATTTTAAGCTCAAACATGATGACTGAACAGACAAAAAACTTACTCCATCAGGTCGTTTTTAACACGACTAAACATTGGGACACGCAACGGTTCACAGTGCTGGTATATGATATTGAGTTCCAGCGTAACACTTCCTCGCTCCCGATAGTCTGGCGATCGGAAAAGCTCAAACATTTTATCCATAAACCGCTTGTTAAGCGCATAAGCATACAACGAATAATTGAAATTCTCCTCCATTAGCATCCTAGTAAGCAACGAGTGAACCGCTCCTTTGGTTAAATAAGCCTCCTGATTTGGAATGCATTCAGTTTCAGTTTTGCCGACATCGGGTTTCGGGCTGTACTTCTTGGCCGGGATATCAGAAAGAAGAATAGTCTCGTAGAGTTCGAGCAGTGAGGGGCACATTTCAGGTGGTATCGAGCCCTCGATTACCTTCGCTAGAAAACTATTCAGTCTCTCATCCTCTATTTTGCCCGGAACCACTTGCAAGGACTCCGACGACTGACTCGCTGACTCACTGGTTTCTTCCAAATTCGACATGGGGAGCGAAGAATTACTTTTGATTTCGAATATCTAAACAAGTTTACGATGTTAATTTTTCTAAAACGTTGTGGCAAGTTTTTGTTTAATTTCAATTGCTTTGCTCTAGTCGTAACGACGGCAGCCTACTGATATCGATATCGTTTTTATAACCTCCATACGAAGGTTGATAGAGTGTCTATTATACTCAGAAGCATAAAATACACCTAGCACTCTTTATAAATTTGTTCCCTTTGAAAAGCTCGTTCTTACACGATAGCAATTGATAAATATTTTAAAATGAAGAGTATTACTTTAGCTAACCTATCATCTTGGAATATTCCCGAGGTCATGCAATTAATATAAAAACATACCATTACAAATATGTATATCTGGCGCTCTATACTCTATACTAGGATTTCTGCTGCAACTGAAACTAACTTCATCGATATAATCAGTGCTGGAAAGAAATCTCCAGTTGCTTATTTTATCTCGCTTAGGGAGGCAACATTAAATGGATATTGGAAGAAATTATCAGCAGCGATTGTTTAAACCCACAAAACTACAATTCTCACAATGTGAACTCCTTTCATTTAATTGAGGGTGCAGCATTCGAAGAGAGTTGTGAGAAGATAAAGGCATGGCGAACGAACTATTATTCGAAATAGCGTTGCTTGATGAGAGCAACTCAAAATCAGATGACAACAACTCTGAAGAAACTGAACCTATAAATCAACCTGTAGTCAACTATAGAAAAGCTAGAAGAAGCATTCGCATGTTCTAGTAGCTTGGAAAGGCCATTTCAGTTGATGAAAGCATTAAGTAAAACACACTTATCTTATAAGGTGAGCTACAAATAAGATTTCTTTCTCTTGCAAGCGAGAAAAAAATGTTTAGCACGAAAAGTTTCCTTTTATTAAGATTAATCTGTTTATGATAAATAATTACCATTTAAATAATTCATTTTGAACATGAATTTGAATTTTGAAAACTATTTTTTTGTGCACTTGTCGAAATCTACGATCGTAACACCATATGTTGTGTGTGCCTCGTTTAAGCTATCTTCTTCAGCTGCCAAAGCCACAATATTTTATATATATTGCTGACATAATTACTATCGACTTCTTTTCGATCTTGAAGCATTGCCTTCATTCTAGAATTTCCCGTAGTCGTATACAATCGTGTAGAGCGTTTTATTTTGTTGCTATCGCTGTTGCTGTCTCTGGTTCTGTAGGCGGGTTTTAGTGTCTGCTATTAGCGACTCACTTTTCTACACACACACACACACACACACACACACACACACACACACACACGCACACACACATACAAACGAACACACGCACGCGCGCACATTAATTGTCTTGTTGTTGGTTTTGCGGCTGGCCTCATCATAAAAATGTGAAATGCGCATCGTGACGCCTGTCAACGCGCCCATTTCTGCCCATTTCGGCCCATTTCGTCCCATTTTGGCCCATTGATGACAGGCTCGGTACCGCAAGCCCTTGGGACCCATTGCCAGCCCCCCGTGGCCTGGCCAAAAATTTCATTTTCATTTCATTGCCGTGTGGCCAAAACTCAAAAATGGCGTGTCAAACGCAAATTAACTAAATAAATTTGTCAACGCATTCGACTTCATTATTGAATCGCCGACCAAACACACACACCCGGACAGCCGCACACACGCACACACCGATGGAGGGAATTAGGGAATACTAAATAGACGAACTGGCATTTAAATATACAGTTGAAAGCTCTTCTTGGTTATAGAAATGCGAAAATGACAAGCCCTTTTGTTCAAAACGCTATGCCTGAACAAATCTTCTGTTTTGATAAACTTCCCCAAGAAACCGAAACACATTTCGTTTCATGGGCTACCCCCCACTAACTGAAATAATGATGGCCAGCGAAAGAAAATGGACAGTCCCGGGCATATGAATTTGTTTGCTTATTTGTGGGTTTAATTTACAAAACAGGGGAAGGGCAAGAAACTGTTTGTGAGAAACGGGCAGGGGGGTGTGGTTGGAAAAAATTTAATGCTTAGACGACGACCCGAAGTTAGTTTTTTGGGGCAACGGCACGAAAATCTTTTTAGATTTGAAATCTGCCCATAAACCAAAGCATAACCCAAGGTTCGGCCGTTAACGGTCGGGTACGTGTGTAAGAGCTTAAAGCCCGCGGTCATGGGTACGGCCACAACGCATTACGTCAGGCGCAAAAGGGTTAAGCATGGATATAATAATTTGTATGCCCCTTTTTGCCAGCCTGCCAGCCTGCCAGCCTGCCTGCCTGCGTCTCATTCTTGTTATGTCTGTTGTTGTTGGTGGTCATCTTTTATGGCAGCTTCAGCAGCTTGATTTAAACGTATGCCAAGCAGTTGTTGTTGTTGTTGTTGTTGTTGATGTTCTTATGCCAAAGTTATGGAAGTTTGGCTACCACATAAAAAAATTTAAGAAAAGACTAGAAAACCAACACCAATGCGCTTGGTTAGCGACATAACAAGTCCTTTGGCGTGTGTCCTCCTTTACAAGGTGTCAGTGATGCAGAGACAGGGAGAGAGAGCGATCGCTGCTTAAAAACTTGTCACAGAATAAATCATGAAATTTTATAGTTTTTAACAAGCAGCAGCTTGGAAATTTAATATTTCAGCATAACAATGGAAAGGCGAAGACCAACAGCCGGCCGGGCACACCAGACAGATACAGTGAAAAAATTATAATCCTGAATGGTTAATAAACGATCCTATGATGAGCAAACTGTGTTAAGAATTCAATTATGATTTTCACAATATACTTATTTGAAGTGAAAGGGATTTCTTTTAAAACGGCAATTATCTATTATTTTGCCAAAAATACTGAAATACTTGTATGAACATACTTGGGAAGGCGAAGACTAAGAGCCGGCCAGGCAGATACAGTGAATAAATTGTAGTTATTAATAAACGATCCTATGATGAGCAAACTGTTAGTGTTAAGAGTTCAAGTTTGTTTTCAGATTTTTACAATATATTTAAGTGAAAGGGATCTCTTATAAATAATATGAAAATACTTGCAATATAGTATAATCATTATTAAATTCTCCATTCCCACTTGTGGACTGCTAAGAATATTTACATTACAACACGCATACGTAGACTCGCATTTAAACAGAATGTTAAGTCAATGCGTTTATTTACAAAGCCTTCAATATGTTCTTCTTAAAGGATGATAAAGATGAAGTAGTATCAATAGAATGGAAATATAAATTATGGGTTTTCCGACCGCTCCCATTTCTTAATTTTTTAAATCAAATACCGATTTGCATTAAACGCTGGACACATAATTTCCAAATAGTCTTAAAATGCACATTTTAGCATAATTTGATTATGCCTAACAATAAAGTGTTTCAGTAAAGAATGATAATTCAGTTAAAGTAATCCTCTGCCTTGCCAGACTGACAGCTGTAAAACAAGATCTGTTTTTGAAGACTGATTTGAATAATATTATTATATGGATTAAAATATTGCTAATAAAATATATTATTATATTTATAACAAGATGTTTTAAAAAGTCTCATCCCTAATACGAATTGTTACCGCCTTCCTCTAAGAGCACTCATATACATTAATAATCATTTATTATAAACTTTTAGATATTAATACAAATTAATCAAATTCGTGAGTGCTTTAAAGAAAACTTGTACCTTGCTACCAGGACTCTTTGCCGCAACCGCCATACATCGGCCTTAAAATGCAAATGAACGTCGTCAAATATTTTTTTAAAATTTTTATTTTAACTTTTTAACACTTGTATGTATTGAAAATATTTTGCAACTATTTAATTATTTTTCTAATTATGGTCTCTTTGTGGTCATGACTTTGCGAATTTAACCTTAACATTTCAAACATTCGAAGGCTTAGTTCGATTCATTTTCTATTTCGCTATTCATATATATATATATATATATATATTGTACGATTTTGCAGTTAATTTACATAAATAAATGCCACAAAATTGCATGCACATTAAATAAATTGGTGCGAACTCTTTAAAGACTTGGCAAGCCCTAGAAGGATAAGACTTGCTTAGGTTGCGTGCTTACATTAGTAAAAAAGCCATAGATGCTGAAGACAGGAAACACACCTTAGTCTATGATACCCTGATTTAACAATGGGGATTAGGAAATAATCGAATGTCGACAAACGTTTGCAACGTTTATATGTATATTTAGATTTGCTAAGCTTTTTTGTCAAGTGTATAGGCGGCCGAGCAGGCTTATGGTTGGCCATAAATTTTACAACACTTCAATCGCTCACCGCTGGTGGGGTGAAACAATTTGCACAAATATTTTTGTTTGCATATCGAAGGGTTCTTGTTCGCGCCCGCCGTCGTCGGCGTCGACGTCGACGTCGGCGTCATCGCCGAAGTGCCAGCAACAATGACCATGGGAAGCAAACAAATTTATGGCGCCCATAATGGCGGCCGCACAAGCATCTCTCTGGCCATCGAGTAACGCCATCAATAGCGCCAACATCGTCGTCGTCGATGTTGCTGTTGCTGTTGATGTTGATGTCGTCGCTGCCATCGGCAAACAAACGGGCAGAGCATACTACATAATAATCATAATAATAAATAGCAATAAAAATGCTACAAAGGAAATTAAATTTCGGTATCCGCAAAAATTTCAAAAGTGCACACAGGAAGCAACTGGCCATCGCCTCCAGGCCGAGGCGGTCGGTCTCAACCATGTAATGCAGAGTATGTTGCCATGTCGGGGGGAGTTGGTGGCCTTTAGGGAGCTGTGCAGCATGTAGGGGCGTAGCTGTGGGCGTTCATGTTAAAAGCACAACATGACGACCGCCGACACCGCGGGTCATGTTCAAAAAACACTTTGTGGGCCGTGAAATTGCCCATAAGCTGTTTAACTGAGTTATTAAAGTTTAGCGCCCCGTTGGCTGAGGTGTGGCCAACAGTTGGTAACGGCAACAACAACAGCAACAAAGCAGCAACAGCACAAGAAATATAGGGACCTTGTCCACGATGATGTACTTTCCGATGACAATGACGATGACGATGAAGGAGAAGACAACGACGACGATGACGACGACGACGACGACGACGACACCAGTGAACGGAATATGGCTACATTAATGTTAATTAATGTTAAATGGTTTGACGTTCGAAAATCATTCGCAATTTAGCAACGGCATAATAAGCGAAGCGAAGTAGCTAGCTCCCCCATAGCTTTACATCTATTCGACTTCCTTTCTCCCTCTCGCTCTCCTGCTCCCCTCTCCGCTATAATACTCTAAGTAGCTGCCTATAACAGTTGACCATCAATATTATCAATAATTTGCGCAATGAAGCGAAATAGCGCGCTGCCCAAGCTGTCGACATTCAAGACAACAAGGCCAGGGCTTGAGCCCTCTAGGCTTCCCTTTCGCTTCGGTCATTGATTATGTAAGAATAGCTGATATTTAAATCAACTTAGCCCCGGGCCCCATGTTGGGCGCCTTAAGCTTTATTGATGGCGGAGCTCTAGCATGCTGCTATCCTCTTTGTTTTTATTTATGCGCCTCTTGTGGGGCGTCCAGAGAAAAGTTCTAGTACCAGGTATTACTATCAAAGCACTGTTTTACTTGAATTTGCTTAGAAAATCTGTTCTTCGTTCGAGGCACTCCCGTTTGACGTCTTCGTATCATCGTAGGGTTTCGATCTGCCATTCTTTTTTTTCGACTCACTAGCAAACAACGCCCCCGTTAACGAGCTGACAATGTGGCATATAAAACGCTTTTGTGCGTGTGCTATACGAGTATATATAGATAGGATGTGGGATATAGGATAGGATATATATATATATGCATACGTGTGTATGGCAGGGCGTGGCCGCTTGACGTGTGACAAATTTTTGTGGTTGGCAAAGCCAAACAAGGGTAACAGCAGCAGTTAAATGTGTTGAACGTTGTCCCTTGGCCGGAAAATTGTTCAACATATCCGGACACACTGAGGTTGGCTAACCGTTCGAGTGGGCCGAATGGCCGAACGAACGGCCGGCTCCGACAGGGAGACAACAAGACAGCCTCACTGAGAGACAGCGGGACAGCTGGACAGGGGGACAGGAGAACGACGAGACGGACTATATTCTGACTTGCCCGTTTTACTTGCAGTTAAATAGGGCGGAAAAATAATTGAACCATTATCAGCATGCCGCATGCCGACGGGCACGACGGGCATAACGAACACCGTACAGCGTACAGCGTACAACAGTGAACGGTTCCTGGCCAAACGTTTTCAGGGAGGGCAAGGCAACAACAGCAACAGCAACAGCAGCAGCAACAACAACAACAGAAATTCGCACGCTCGGCGCACACTTTGTGGTGTTATGGCCCAGCGAGGTGCGGCCACGGAGGCCATGGGGGCTCATTCTGCTGCTTCCGTTGGCACTTCCTACAATGACGACGACCGCTCTACCGTACCATGTTCTGCCATGCCATGCCATGCCATGCGATGCCATGCCCTGTCATGCCAAGCTCTGTCCCAATGCCCATGCCAATGCCAATGCCCATGCCCATGCCTGGGCCACTATTGTACATGAATAAATTTTGCGCTTGTTCGCTTTAGTTTATGCTTATTACAAAATATTTAACACGCTCGCCACCGACTCCGTCCGTTGCGCCCAACTGTTGGCACTCGACAGGAGCGACTTGTCATCCAACCCCCTCCCCTTTCCCCTTTCCCCTTTCCGCCGAGGCACGTGTGCAAGCGTGGGCGCACAGTGGAGAGAATTATATAGTAGACATCTATGTATGTATACACAGATATCAGAAGACAAACAATTTGCCACCATTTATTTGAATGAACAATTCTTGTCTCATTAGTACTTATTCCTTTTCCCAAATTACAAACTTTGCTTTGAAAAGTAAAACGTTGTCCCCAATGCATTAGAAGTAAACAACTATTTACGTATTTAAATTATTAAGCTACAAAGCTCACATTTATGATCAAATTTTAATCTCACTCTTTAAGTTATGCCGCTACTTACTTAATATAAATACTACAAAACAAATATTGTTTGAGTTAATGTCTTTAATTCATGCTTCAAAAAACTACATATACTTGTATATCCTGTTTCATTTTTAATTACTTGTACATACTGTTTCATTGATTGTAATAGCTTAAGGACCTGGTAGCCATACCTATTCAAATCCTGTTAGCTGCAAGTTTCTAACTTTAAGCTAGCATTAAATAAATAAATAAATAAAAAGAAATTATTAACTTATTTAGAGTATACGATCTATTGTATATTAAATTACATTATGACCAGCTGGAAATGAAAAGCTAAAGCTTGGAATTATTCAGTTCACAAGCCTTTGTCAAGCTTCAGTAGCATGTCGTGAATGAAGAATATGAATTATACTATACACTTGAATATAGATTTTCTTTCCAATAGAAAGGTCGACAAATTATTTGCAGATTTGAAGGCAGTTCTATTCGCTCCATGCCTCTCTTTAAGCAGCCAGCTGACTAGCTATATAATTATATAGTTTCTTTTCAAAATGTAGACCGACAATTTTTAAAATATTCTTTAACCACTGCTGGGGGTCAAAATTGGCATTAACCCACTGTGCCGCGCGCTGTCACTCGCCAGCCGGCTACAACAAAATTGTTTCCTCATTGTAAAAATTTATGTTAATATTTTAAATTTTTATGTTAGCAGCAAACAGGCGCACACTCACAACTGCCGCTGTCCGGCTGGACAGAGCTGGACAGAGCTGGACAGAGCTGGAGAGGGAGGGGTGGGGGAGGGGAGGGGAGGGGAGGGGACGGTACTGGTGTTGGAGCAAGCATATGGCTGCTGGCTGCTTGCTGCGGTCGTGCCCTACCCTATCCTGTTCTATTCTAGCACCACCCCCACCTCCACCCCCATCCCCGTCACATCCACCTCCAGCTCCCTTGGGCTCGCTCTGCGCTGCCTGCTTCTTGTCTGCATTTGTTTGCCAGCCGTCGTCGCTCGTCCGCCCGCGCTTCCATTTACTTGTAAATGTAATGTAATTTCTACGCTGGCGGCTCTAGGCCATGGACGTTGTGCAGCCTAGTTGGTCGGTTGGATGGTCGGTCGGCTGGATGGTTGGTTGGTCGGTTGGTCGGTCGGTCGGTCGGTTGGCCAAGCATTGCAGCACACACACACACACCCACACACACGCACACATGTCTGTGTTGTGTATACACACTCGCAATGTTAATAATGCGATGCTTGGCTGAAGTCGGCCGCATTCTTGCGTTGCTTTAAAAAGCTTGCCCATTTTTTAAAGCGCACAAATTGCAATGACAGTTAAAGTTGTTGCTTCGGCCTGGCCGTGTTATTGCTACCACACACACACACACACACGCACATATGTATATATGTGTGTATATATTGTAAGCTGACCCGCATGTACAGCAACATTTTATTTTTATAAGTATGTATATGCACACACAGTGTATGTATACTTAATGCGCATTTTTCATACGATACTGTGAGCCGAAACCCTTGGTAGGGGTGTGATTGTTGGGGTTGGGGAAGCGTAGATGTGGGTGTAGTTGTGGATGTGGAGAGGCAGGTCAGGAGAGTCGCACAGCTTGGCCGGACAGCGTCATTAATTAATCCCAAAACGTTGACGATGATGCTCATAATGATGAGAAGGACGATGACGACGGCCAGACTTTGGGTGTTGATGATGGCAGACAAACCAAAGCACAAACAGAGCGTCAGACGCAGCCAGACAGAAAAAGGACGTCACTTGCAGGGGTTGCTGGCAGGGGGTGGGGGGTGTAGCGAAAATATAAGACAACCAGCTGTAGACGCAGGCTTTATCATTTGTTATTGATGCTGATATTGTTGCTCTTTGTGTTATTGTTACTCTCGCTGTTGCTGTTGCTGTTTCTGTTGCTGATGTTGTTGCCTACTTATAGGCGCACGACAGCTGACTTGCTGAAATACGCCTGACTGCGTCTTGCCAATCGCTTCAAGTCCTTCGTTCTACCACTACAGATGGCCAAGTCATTAATTAAACAGAAAATAAGGTAAAAAGAATGCTAATTGACAACAAAAACGTTTAACATTGAATATTACAATTATTATGATTGATTGAAAAATTTGACTTCACCTTTTTTATTTTTCACTTCTCTTATAGTTTATTATAAAACTAAATAAAGTTAAATAAACAATAAAAACAAATGATACTAATAACAAATGAAATAAAGTTAAATATTGATGATATCTTAGAAGGAAATATTGTATAACAGTACATTATTCAAAAAAGAAGGCGAATTATACTTTCTGAACATGTTTCGAAATTTTCATAGAACTTTTGCTTGCAAGGTTGTGAAAAGCTCTTTTTAAATCTTTGAATGCTGAGGTAAATACAAAGCAAATTACTTTTGTAGTTTTCTGCACTTTATTAATTTAATAAGGACTACTTCTAATCTTTACTACTACTAATCTTTAAAGTAATACAATAATAATACATAGCCACCTCATTATATCGTCTACAAGTATTTTGAGAAGACACGTCACGGTAAATTTTTTGATTTAACATTTTGCATTGATTTCAAATAAATTAATTATTTATTGACATTTTATTTTCCTCAATCTATAACATTTTTGTGAGAGGACGAATAAGCTGCCCGCCTACCAACAATCAGAAATAAAGTTCAGGCAATTCCAAATTGTTAACAACAATAATAGTGAAGATTATGCTGATGTGAGTTATAGCTTCCTTACAGTTCTTTCTCCTGTTTTGTGGACAATTTTGTTTGTTTTATGACCTTTCATTTAGAAAAGAATACAAAAAAAGAAAAGGATCTTGTAAAGATAAGTTTTTTTTTATTATTATTCCTGAACAAATATTCTTAATCATTTAATATTAAAAATCCACAAGAAATACTGCCATTGGATGTGGAGAAAGTTTCGCATCATCATATGAGTTTTTGAAAGGTAAATCCGACTTTATATAATTTGCAACTTTTGATTTTTTTTTGCATTGGATAGTCAATCACAGAAAGATGGCCATCTTTCGGAAACAAAATGATTTTAAAATTATCAAAATACCCCTTTAAGACAGTGTTATCCAACTGATAGGCTCACTAATCAATTAAATTATAGAGCTCTTCTTCTTTACATTATAAGTATAAGCTCTTTCAATAACAACTTGTAATTTTTTTTGAACTACTTAACGATTATATTTGTATTACTTGACACAAAGCATACGTTTTATTGCGTTTTTTACATTTTAATCCTCTATCTATCATAGATACTACAGTGCACGCCTTGCCGAAGCATCGCGACAAAAATTTTGAACTCCTGTTAAAATTTGCATAATGTTGTATTATTTATTTCTCAATTACTTTTTCCAGCTATTTCCTATGGCGACGGGCAAAGGCTTTTTTTTCTAGAGCCTGGCAAGTCACTGATTTACTTAAATAATGCCCTCCACATGCACATGTGTGATATTGGGTATGTCTTTGGCCAATTTGTGGGTCCTTGCCGGCAATGGCAATGATTAGCAGTAATCGAGGGGAAGTGGAAAACAGCGCATGGCATGCAACATCTTGCTCTTTCCTCTCCTGCCTCGCTAATGCGACGCTCAATAAAGTGATCTTAATGCACCTAATTATTAGTAATTATTAATTATTTGTGCGCACAGCGCAAAACAAAGCAATATAAAGCCCTTTAAAGCTTTTCAGACTTTGAAGCATGATTGCTTTTGACTCTTGAAACGTTTCACCTCGTTAGAGAGCTCTTGTAATTATTAACTGATTTATTTGGCGCTATTTTCATTTCCATTTGAAATCTTTAAGTGAAATGTGATACAGTTTCGCCAACTATGTACTTGCAAAGTTTAAATTCAATTTAACAAAGGGACAGGCCAAATGCTTTATTTGTAAATCACATTTATTTACACATTTCGACTTTATTTTATTGCCAAAGAATGCGTTGTATATTAAAAAAAACCCATTTCGAATACCTTAAAATAATTTAAACTATGTTGTATGATGTTTGCTTTTTGAACTCGTCACACAATCGTTCTGACAATCGCTGCAATTTTTAAAAATAACTCATGCAACTTCTAAAATTCTAGTAAAAAACTTACAAATCAAACATTTTGATTTATTTTGAGCAATTTTTTTAAAGAAAAATAAACAAAGAAGGGTGTGTGTACACCTCAATTTCTATATACTCGTATATTGAACCATCAATTGCAGTCAACAGAAAAAACAAATTTGAAAATTTAAATACATATATTCCAATCCAACGGCCAGATGGATTTGCCTGTTGAGCTACAAACAAAAAGTATTGGGGAGATAGTAAAGCCGTTATTGTGTGAATCGAACGATGTTATCGTTATATTGAAATGTGCAGAATTTGTATGACAGACGAAAGACAATTCTATGAAATAAGCCTTTTTTCGTCCTGGTCCTTGGTCGACAAAGAGTTGAATAGAAAATGGCGCTGACAGAAATAGCGCTGATCCTTGACTGTGCATGTAAGTATGTGTGTGTGTGTATTTCTATTTAATTTAAATTCCATGCAAGTTTTACAAATGGCCTGCTATAAAATTGCTTGCCATGCAGCTCACGATGCGCACAGGCCGCGCCATAAACGAAAATGGCGTCCTGGCTCTATAAATATCTTAGCCCGGCTATGTCTGCGTATGTGTATTTGGTGTAGGACAATTACAGAGCTGGAAACTGGAACTTAAATTCAATCAATTACACGCTAATGCACTTCCAAGTCGACTCCTTTATGCCAAACAATAAGGACCTGGCCAAAAGCAGAGACCCAGACGGCGACAAAGCAAATTATTTACTTTACCTGTCGCGTTCATTGTCTGACCCTTGGCCCCCATAAATTGTTATCTCCTTGGAACGCCAAGCGCACAAGCCATAAGGGGGGCGATTATCGATAGCTACCAATTCCCATAATGGCGCTATGTGTGCTAAATCCCAAAAACTCGAGTTCATCTATAACTAAAATTTAAGTTGACAGGTTGGTAGTTGGGAGATAAAATTCAATTCTTCACACAAATGACCAATAAATGAAAAATGGTAGAAAAATATAGCAAGAAGATCCTAAAGCTTGATGTTATATATTTATTTAAATGTTTGTTGATTGATAGTTGTGGGAGAAAATTCAATTCCCAAAAAATATAGCAAGATCCGGAAGCATAATGTTCGAATTAAGTTGCTCATTTATTTATTTAACTGCACGACTAAAAGAAAAGAAATAAAAGCTTCAAATCTAAACACAAATATGAAAATGTATGCTCAAATATTAGATCTTTTAAAAAAGAGAATATGAAGTATATAAATATGTATATACTAAATTAGTTAGTGGTTGTCAAAAATACCTGTGGATGCTTTCATTTAATTATCACGGATTTCATCTCGAATAATTTCACAATATTTTCAAACACTTTCTAAATTGTAACGCTCTAATTGCAAAAATATAAAAGCCTTAAAAGGCTGACAAGCCACCTCAACCAAAATTTCATAATTGTGCAGAATTGATAATGAAATGAGGCTGCCACCACAAAAGTGGCAGGGAGAAGGGCAAAGGACAAATAAAGGAAGCCATATTATGAGCGCTATGCTACTTGTAAGTCCATAATTGAGGCTCAATAATAAATTCAATTGCCTAATTATAGCAGTGCTTTGTGGAACCACAGGACCATAGAACCACTGCCTCAACCTTATTCCAATCGAATCCATTCTTTGGGCACATTTGAAGCATTTAAAGTGCTTGAACTGGCTGCAAAGCGTTGCCGTTACTGGACACACTTGAACTGGCTATGCTTTGTTTGTTTGCACTTAACACTTGAGTCGAGGCGACAAAGCATTGGGTTTTGCGATGCTGAGAAGTGCGGAGGAGAGCGCAAGTAAAAAGTAGTTGGATGGAAGCTCGTATTGAACAAAAGAAACCAGTCTCTGCACATATCAATACACAATGTCACTGTCTCCTCGTGTGTGTGTGTGTGTGTGTGTGTGTTTGTGTGTGTGTGTGTGTGTGTGTGTGTGTGGTTGAGTGTGCGTGTGGTTGTGGGTGTATGTATGATTGTATGTTTGTCTCTCTGTGCTTGGACCCTGCCGCAGGGATTTCGAATTAACACTTGAGGACAATACCAATGTTGGCATGTTGTGGCGATAAAGGGAGAGAGAGAGAGAGAGAGAGAGAGAGAGGAAGAGAGAGTGGAGGAGACAGAGAAGAAATAAGGAGACGAGATGCGAGGGTACTTCGTTTGGTGCTGACGCTTGTTAAAACGAATCGAGCGTATGACTTAACAAATGTTCAACCGCCCCCTCCACTCTCGGGAAGTGGATGGCCGCCGCTACTAATGCTACTAAAATCCCAATGCCTGACGAGGCGTGCCTTGGTGTGGCGCACAAAATGCCGCTTTGGAGATGTCATCGCTTGACTCTCGGTTTCCATGGACATAAAGCAGCTACATAAAGCGATTGCTGTGGCTTGCTAACACTCTCACTCACGGGCTCATCCCTTTGCCCGGTTCCGGCACAGCCCCACCCCTTCCCCCTTCCCCTCCACCCTCTTGTACATACCCTGCAAGAGAGAAATAGCTGGTTTCCAATTTGTTTTACTTTGTATTAGTGGCACAATTAGGCTATGGCAGGCATTACAGATTCCCTATAACGAAACACAAGTTATCTATGAAAGAAAATATCATGAGAAATATCTTATTGTATTCAATAACAAATGATTTCGGCATATAAAAGAAAACTTGACTTTTTACTGAAATACAAAAAATAAATTAAACCAATCTTATCTTATCTTTTATTATTTAAGTATTCTAATAACATCTCTGACTACTCTCTGCTGTGAATCGGGGCATAGCTGGCCGTTTGGTAAATAAAATTCCCCCACTCTGTTGGATTCATTATTAGATAGTTTTGTAATTTCTGCAGGCTTTTTTTGCAGCTTTGTTTGTTGATGAAATAAATAAATAAGTCTCCAAAATTTATTAGCAACGAGGATATACTTAGACTTCGCTATTTGAACACATTTGAATTACTTTATTGATTTAAAAAACGATCGTACAATGCTTTAATTTCTTCTCATTTCCCTTCCTTCTTACGTGCACCTTGTTTCTAAAAATTTCGAATCCTATCTTACTCTTTTAATTATTTCACTTTTTGAATTTTATTTTAAGTTATTCTATGTAATATCTTCAATTCTCTTGTATATTTATAAGTGTATTTTTTTTGTTTTTGCAAAGTTTGCATTTCTTGTTTAAGAATAAATACATTTTTACGGGTATATGCAGGGGCAGATTATCAAATGAATTGAAATAAAGGGCAACCTGCAGTCGAGCGTGCGCTACAGTTTTTGAAATTTTCAACACTTTGCCACACAACTTGTCTCATTATAAGCAACACTGCCTGCCCCATGACACTGCCTACTCGAAAATTCACATGCCCCATGTAATTGCCCAATGCTTTGGGTGCTTGTGTGGGTGCAGCTGCCGCTTTTGGCATTTGTATTATTTATTTTTTACTCAGAACGAAAAAAAAGAAGCTAAGAACAAAATGACAAAATAAAGAAAGAGCAAGCAGAAAAAAAATGAAGATAGCTGACAAAGAATGAAAGCAACTTCCTGCCTCGCAGCATGTTGACTGAAGCTATTTTATGTGATTGTGTTTGTCTTTGCCGCAACAACGAGACGAGACGCTTATCTGTCGTCTGCCTATGTGTGTGTGTGTGTGTGTTTTTAGACATGTTTGCTTGTCTTATTGTTGGCCAAGTTTATTTGTCGTCATCGTTGTCGTTGTCGTTGCCGTTGTCAACGTCTCGCATAGCAGAAGCCAAAGTCTTATTTGTGAGTCCCCGGCCCAAGCGCAAATGTCACTTGAGCGCATACACATACAGACACATGCACACACACACACACACACACATACATAAACATACACCGCACCCTTCGGCACTTAACGGCTGGCAAACAACATGAAGCTATTTATATAGCAAGCCGCTGAGCTTTAAAGCGCTTCAATGGACGTTGCTGTTGTACGAATAGCATCAACGATTCTCCATCTTTTTTTTCTACACCCCATCAGGCAGTCAGTCAGATACACAGACAAACATCTATGATATTAATATGCGTGTATGTACACTGTAAAAAATGAAATAATATACCCAAAATCAAGATAAGTTCCTCTTCTTTTTCCAGACAACCGATTAGTGCCGATAGGTTTGAAGACTTTAGTGCTCTTAGAAAGAAAACATTTTGGACTGCAAAAATGCTTCAAAATAGTGGGAATGGATGACGATTAAATGTATATACGGGGTGGCTAAATTTCAAAAAAGAATCAGCAATTAATGATGTGGATTTTGAATAACATCTTTGCCCTTCCTAGTGACTATTGAAGACTTTAAATAGCAAGTAAATTGTTGTGCTATTATTTATTTATAAAGTAACATTTATATTATTGAGTGGCACTTCCTTGCTTGTCTAATCACTTTCTAGAAGCAAACTAATAATTAAATATAGTGGATGCTCCAACTCCATGCGTATATTCTAAGAGCCTCAAATGATCGATAAACTAAGTAAAGTGAATAATGTGCTCTGAAAACGAAATTATTTTATAACCCAAAATATTTTTCTTTGCATGAGTCTACAAATGCTTTAATTTTTAGCTTTCAATTCGATTTCGCCGCTTTAACAAGCTAAAGAGAGCAAAATCTGCAGTATTCCCTTTTTTTTTTTGTGTATGTAGCTATCAAAAAATCTGCAGCCTCCGCTCAATTCCTCAATTTTATTTTATGCCCGTTCTATGGCGGTTAACATTCGGCTCTTAGCTTTGAGTGAATTGTGTAAAGAGAGGGGTGAGTGAGTTTTGTTATCGAAATGCCGCATCTTGTCAATCGACATGCAGCATCAATCAAATGCTGCGCCAATAATCAATCAATCAATCAATCGAACGGCCATCAGCAAACCACCATTTCCATTTCGATAGGCATTCGCCATTGCCATTGCCATTCTCGTTCTCGTCCTCATTCTCATTGTTTTGTAACTAATTTCATTTTGCTGATTGCATTGAGCGGCAACTTAATCTTTCACGGCGCTGGAAAGCGTCTGCTCGAGCAGCAGTTGACAATTGCACAGCGAAATCAATTGAAATTCATTATTCACTCACGCACTCATTCGGCGCCTCGTTCATCATTCACAACAAAAAATAAATTTTCTTTTTTTTTTTTTTGTATATATATATTTTTTATAATACGCTTCAGTGCCCTTCCACCCTTACCCAGCTCATTAGGCAGAATGGAACAATGGAAACGCTCTGAAGGTGCGTGTGGGCGGCTAGACATGAGGTATTTAGAAATCTAAGAACGCTTCAGGTTCAATCTGTGCAAATATTTATTTACTTTTTAATCCTCAAACAAGTCCTTTAACTAAAGGAGGTGCTTTCTGATGAAATTATAAAACTAAATATGTTCGCTAAACATCATCTCTGCATCTCTATCAAATCTTAGTTATACAAATAGTATAGATCTATTAAATAAGTTGTTATGATTGTAACAACAGAAATTTGTATTTACTCTTTATCCCAAAACATAGGTTTACAAATGATTCAAAGTCTTAAAAGACACTAGTGTCCAGTTCTTTAGTTCTTTTTCTTGTTTGACAATGTTTATGATTTAGTTGAAGTGTCACTTCTTTTTTTATTTCAGAACTTTCTTATTAAAGGCACAAGTAAATAACATATAACGAGTTTTTAAACATTTTTACAAAAAATTTCATTTCAAGACAATTATTTAGCAAGTGCCTAGAACAGATGAATTCCTAGCACCAAAGCCAAAGCTAAAAGTGAAGTTTAAAGTTAAGACTGAAGTACTAAGAAGCCAGTGGGAGTGGCAAGTGGGGTCATGACATGCGGAAGTTGTACGTAGCTGTAGCCATTGATGTGGCCAAGAGGAAAGGCAATGCAACTCAACTCTATTATACGAGCGTGTGTGTGTACGTTTGGGTAACGTGTTCAGGTGTGTCGGGCACATCAGCAAAATGGCGTCTAGGAGGAGAAATGGCAAGTCTGAAGGAAGCCATCAGATTATTAAGCTGGCGAAAGAAACAAAAAAACAATAGCAAGAAGAGCTGAAAACAATAAGTAGCACACAAGATGGAGTGAAGTGCGGAAACAATCATGAGCAGCGTCTGGCGACCATTCATATGCTCTTGAAAAGGAAAAGAGCGACAACACTCGATAATAAAGTTTCCAATCCATAGGACGTGATTTAAGGCAACTTTCTAGATAGAAAGATACTAAGCTGATAAGCGAAACGAAGCAATGTATTCTCTTTGAAATGTTATAAAACAATTTGTTGTCCCTAACTGTTTATTTATACAAGTTACAGAAATACCAACAAAAACATAAACAATTGCCAGCGAAACGCACTTAAAACTCAAGTACACTTGCAATAGTACATCTAACTCACCTGAGTTCTATATAACTATACATATCATACACTTATATTTGTAGGACAATTATAGAAAAATTATAAAATAAAATTAAATAATATAAAATCAGAAAAAAAAAAAAAAATATATATATATAAATACTAATAATTAAAGCTTAGAAAAATATTTAAACAAAGGGGAAAAAACAAACATAGATAAATAACGTAATGTTAAACCTCAAAAAAAACTAAATTAAATTTTTAAATGAATTAAATTAAACTGAGTTGAATAAGAAATAAATTTGTAATAACTAGCGTTATAACTTAAAAGTTATAATTCTTTATATAAGCTTATATAAACAATTAAATAATAATAAACAAATATTTATTTTATTTATTTAAATAGAACAGCGTAGTGTTGTTTTGGTGCATTCATTGCTAAAGATCGCGAATATGTGTTAAGAAATATAAACATTTCTACACTCACATCTATTGGTCGCCTGTCCTTTATTAATTAATTTTGGAAATATTAATATTCTTATTTCTGAATGACAATAATTGTACATAAACGTATTTTCTCAACAACTAATGTACATTTATTTTCCAGATTTTTATTCACTTCAAAAATTATTCACCAATTTATTCATTTGATCCTTAATGGATTAGAAGTATAAGTATGGAGATCATTTTATATTTCTCCATCCAAGAGTATTTTGGTTTCGCCTTAAATCGTATTGCATATGTTGAATTTTTCTCCCACTCCCATTGCATTTTTCATTTCATATTCAAGGACAAAGGGCGATAAAGGAAGCACGGCAGAAAAAAGGAAGGAGCTACAACAAATATATTACAGAGACAAGAGCACGCGTGCCAGGCAAAAACGAAAACGAAAATAAAAATAAAAACAAAAACAGAAAACAACAACCCTCAGACACAACTTCAACTTCCACCCTTAACTCCCAACCCAAAGCGATGCCTGCAGCGACGTGAATGCCATGAATGTCACTGTTGTTGTTGTTGCTGTTGTTGCTGTTGGTGTAGGTGTTACACTTGGTCTTCTTGTTGTTATTGCTCTTGTCTTTCTTGTTCTTGGTCTTGGTCTTGTTGCTGTTGGCTCGTCTCGTCAATTGCGCTATTAAAAATCATTTAGAGTCTGACAAATAAGCAGCTGGAGGCTGTTTTGGGCATCCAAACTTTGGACAGGTGAATAAATATATACTCGTAAGTGTATAGTACAAGCATAGTGGGTCTGTGTGTGTGTGTTAAGTGTTTGCAGAGGGACATGGGGCAGTGCTTAGAGGCTGTTGCGTTTTGTTTGCTTTTGACTTGAGGCATTTTCAAAGCAGAACGGACGCAGAAAACAGAGGACGCAGTCACTATACAGATAAAGCGCCCTCGGTTATGCTACACTTTTTTGCACACCCACACACACACACACAGAGGGAGAGCTGTCATGCTCGTTGGCACATCTTTTGGTCATTTTTGCGGCAGTGTGCGCCATGCAACGAATCAGCCATGAAAATATTTTTGTTTCCAAGCATAGAAATGTGCAAATTAAAATGGAATTAAAATATTTTATTTAAATAAACAGACACACACACACACACACTTGCATGCATAGACGTGCTAACATGCGAATTCCACATGCCAGCTTCCATATGTGTGTGTGCGTGCGTGTGAAAAACGGTATAGTAATAAAAAGAAAAAGTTAATAAAACAGCATACCACAAAACTTAAAAAAAAAAAAAGAAAACGAAAAAGAAACGAAACGAAAAGAAAGAAAGAATTTCTGCACAGTAAAGAGCGCAAAGCAAATGATACTATGAAAATACAATGCTCACTGCCCACACACACATACTCGCACACACACACACACACACACAGACACACACATTCACTTTACAAACACATATACTGAATGCTTTAGTGTTGACTCAGCTGCGTTGGCAGCGATATTTTCGCACATTACTCACACATATGTACATACTCGTAGAAACGTACACATGAAACGCGGGAGAAGCGAGGGCGCGAGAACGCGAAGAAGATGAAATGGGCTTGTGCATATTTAGTTACCACACATTTCCATGTGTGTGTGTGTGTGTGTGTGCGCGCGCTGCACTTTCTAAACTCATTTCCATGTTGGTTTTAGCGGAGCGCTCAAATGTATGCTATGATAATTAGCAAAACAACTAAGCCCAACCACAAAAGTCACCAAAGGCTAAATGGCTGAACATTGTTCCTCACTTACAGACGCCAAATGGCATTGTCAAGCTGCATAAAACAACAACAAAAGCAATTACATTAGCGTATTTAAACTGCTTTGTGCCATCTATTGTTTTTAATTTATTAAAAATCTCAAATTGAAATTAATATCTTCTCTCAAGTTCAACGCGAATTTCAAATATATTTACTTTGAATTATAAATCAATTTACAAGTATATGAACAAAAAAGTTAAATGTTTGAATAGGTTTTTGTTACTCGTAAAACATCATTCCATCATCAAAACAATGCAAATAATTGGTGTATTTTTAATTAATTGGCTTACTTGTGCATCAGTGAGTTTTAGGAAATTGTATACAATAAAAATTTACTTTTCGAAAAGATAACCAAGTCCTATCAAATGCTGTATATATTTAAATAGTTTTGAAGGCTTTAATTGAAGTTATCGAAACGGCGCATGAAATCTACGTTTTTTTTTTATTAATTGGGCGACGTATAGCAAATACTTTAGTGGAAACTCTATCTTAAATGAGCCGTAACCTATTTTTTTATTTTCAGAACACTTTACTTCTCAGCCAAAGAATTCCAAATATAATCGTTCGTACATAGGAACATCGTATTGGATTATAATTCCACAAATTTCCTAATATTAAATTAAATAAATTAATATTAAATTCTATCTTACTAAAATGTAAAGTAAAATGTAAAAAAACCGCCGCTTCCAAATGCCAGAAAATTTGTGTATCCATTTATATTCATATTAATATAAATTGCTGTGTACATTGCAAAAAAGAAAAAAGAGTAACAAAACACACGTATAACTATAAATGTATTCTATTTACTTCACATATTTTACTTAGAAAGTTTAGTGTTTTGTTCTCACTTTCGTTGCCTTTCATTCTATCTGATTTCTCATTCCAACTTAAATCCTGACCTTCACTTCAGATTTTGCATTTGATCTCATCGAATGCTTTTAAGCTGCATAAACATTTTAATGCCAATCAGCAATAAGTCCCCAGCCGCAAATGTCAGACAAATGCAAGTGCAAGAGATGTAAATCAATATTAGAGTCTCGCACACAAATAACTAAGTAAGTAAGTATATTAATACAATATGCAGGCACTTCAAGAAACTGTAGTTTGTCAGCTGTTTACCGGACGCTTAAAAATAGCAACAAAAACACATTATCGAACAAAAATGAACAGAAATAGAAAATAAATTGAATGGGAAAAGAAGCACCCGCCAGTTCAGTGGTTAGTGCAAAGGGTAGTGTCAAGGGAAAGGGCTATTGTATGACCCATATACACTAGTGTTAACGAGTATATACAATCACACACACATCAACACACACATGGAGCAGGTGAAACGTGATGAATGACGGGAAAACTGGGGGAAGTCAGTCAAGTGGGAAAATTGTTAAATATAGAAAGTTTACGTTTAAAATGTCACATCGTATACAAATGGGGTACACACAGCTCCTCATGCAAGTTGCCAGTTAGTTTGCGTGTGTGTGATTGCGCAAGTTTCCTAATTACACATTAACTTTTTCCCTCTCTTTCTCTCTCTCTCTCTCTCTCTCTCTCTCTCTGTCAGTCTTGCCCCCAAGTCCGTTTGAAATTAAATTAAATTAAATGAAATGTCGTGGCTGTCACGCACAAGCCTCCATTGCATGATGATAATTGGTAAAGTGTATGTGTGTGTTTGTGTTTGAATGTGCGCCATGTGCAGTGTTAAGAAGTTGACCGGCCTCCTTTGATCCTTCTCTCTCCGTCTCTTTCTATTGCTGTCTCTCTTTCATAACGTTGGTCATTTGTCTTTCTCGGCAAATTTTGTAAATGTGCTTTTATTTATAATTGGCGATTGCCACATTAAAGCTCAGAATATTTGGAATAATCTGAAGCAATAAATTTGAAAGACAACAAAGCTTTCACACTCCGATATAAATCTTTAAAAACTACGCTTTCGAAAATTAAGTAGGACATGCATTTTCAGAAGGGAATTCATTCATTTTTCTTAAGACGGTTTAGGGGTCTCTTCTCAGATTCTGTTCTTTTTTAAATCACTTACGTATTTGTTTTACTTTATTTAATTTTAAAATTTAAATTAGTGTGTAAACTAAACTTAGCTGTTAATATATAAACATTTCAATATTGAAATAAAAAACATGTATTCATTAATTGTTCTTAAGACGGTTTAGGGGTCTCTTCTCAACTTCTGTTTTTTTTTTGAAATCACTTACGTATTCGTGTCACTTTTTTAATTATTATAAGATAAATAAATTTGTAAACTAAACTTGGCTGTTACATTAATATAGAAACATTTCAATACTGAAATAAAAAACATGTATATTTTTGACTTGCATCAATTATATTTCAAAAGCAAATGTGAGGCCTTACATCATTTCACTTGAGTGGGCATTTATTTACACTGATTTCATTTAGATTGAAAACAAATGTTTGGACGGCATATTTTTGACGAGTGTATGTAACACTTTAAATGATGGCCTCTTTAAAGACGGAACAGTCCCTTGGACACCTATCCATCTGTCAAATGGTTGGCCACTTAACCAGGAGTGTTCGAGCTGTGTCAGCTGACCAGAAACTCATGTGGTTTCCCACCCACACACACACGCACGCACACATACAAGTACTCTAGCATCGCTTCTCAGCCTCCACTCTCTAAGCACTTGAAAATATATTTGAATTTGTCGGCAAATGCACATATTTGTGGCACGCCCTTCTCGCTGTCGTTTTTGATTGTTCGATTCGATTTTTGATTGGTTTTGTCGGCTGCCGCCGATTGTTATCATATTTTTGGCATTTAATTAACCATCATAAAATTAGCAGATTCACCCAAAACCATGTAACACATTTTAACGTGTTCCTCCCTTTCTCTTTGCACCTCTGGCGCACCCCCGACCGATCGGTGATGCCAAGCTGTGGCAGATTTGAAAAAGTTGCACTTATAAGAACTCTTTAAAGAATTTTCTCCATTATTCTCCATTTCCATATCTAATAGTTAATCTCACTTTCTCTCTATTTGTATTATTAATATGCATTTAAAAATGTTTCATTCAACTCATAATGCGTTTTTTATTTTAAAATGTACAATAATGCTCATTTTCATCGCATAATTTCTTTTGTCCAATTCATTTCAGCCTTTTTGTACAACTTTTCAGCAGAATATAATTCAATAAATTCTGCAAAATATGTTCATTTAATTGTAGCCGATTGTTATGTTATTTTTACGACAAACGCTTATTGGAATGAGCCTATGGATCCGCAACCATAAAGGATATTAGTCTTTTGGTTGCTGATTTTTATTATAATTGCTAACAGAGCGATCAACCAAAGGCCCCTCAATTTGTCCAGACTTTCGACCTATTACTTATATATTATATATATTAAGTCATTTGATATTTAATTTAAACACAACTGTTAACTAGGAATTGTAAATATTACTTCCTAACTTTAAACACAAATTTGTACATACAGGTAAGATGGCGACCCAAGGGACACTTGAATGCATAAATTCGCTTCCGGAAATGGCTAAATCAGCCGACAACACTGCCTGGCCAACAGTTGTAATTGGCCGTTTTGTTTTGTAATTTGAACAAGTGTTTGGTTTTGGTCATGCATTGCAATATGTATGGCCTTGTTGTGAATATTTGGCCTAAAATTTGTTGAATTTTTGTGTTTGCATTGACAATGGAATTCATAATTTATATGCATAACCAAAATCGAAAGCCTTTGCCCCACCTTCACAACTGGACCAGAGCTATGTGTGTATGCCATGTAAAAATTTATATTCACTGGTCAGGCAATGTCCATAAAAAGTAACTGAGCAAGGCAGAGCATGCATTTGAGGCTCATAAATACGCGACGTGTTGGCCAAGTGGCCAAAGGGGACAGTTGGACAGCCCGCTCCCAAGAGTCGCTTCTCAATTTTTTCTATTGCTGCAGCTGCTGCTGTTGAAGCTCCACGGCAGTCGCACGTGCTGGCAATGTGCACGAGCATATTTTAATTAAAAGGCATGGCATAAAAATGTTTTACGCAGCAAGCAATGCTAAAGGAATGGCAAAGATAGATACTAGCGCTGGGATGAGAAGGAGAATGGCAATAGAGAATGGCAAGGCTGAAAGTTGGTAGAGAGAAACGCACATTAATGCAGCTTAATTACGTGACATAATTTAGAGGCGGCAGCGGCGGCGGCGACAACCAAAAGGACGAAGACAACGACGTTGACAGCGCGACCATTTGGCTTTGTTTGCCAGCATCCCTATAGATATACCCTTCAAACGGAGAGAGTGCTATGCGCAAAATTATAGAGTTTGTCCTAAACATTACTGTATTCAAATGCCATCTATTATTAACTGCCCTAAATTGTTGTTGATCAAAACGAAATTGAATTCCCCCATACCTTTCTTTAGGTCGTTATTTTGATTGTGTTTTCAGTGCGTTTCAAACTTTTTTATACTCTGACCATAACTTTCAAATTATTTATTTAGTTTTTCAGTTGTTTTTTGTATCAATCAAATAAAAGACTTAAAAGTATTGTTGAAAAATCAACAAACGATACAATTGGATTCATAAATATTTACAAAGTCGGAATATTTTCTGTTTCATTATTCATCATTTTATATATATTTTGATTCTCCCCCAACTATGTATATAGTTGTAGGGGTTTGATAAGAGGGCGACTTTATTGTATTTTAAACTGAAAAATATAAAAATGGTGTAATAAAAGCTTCAAAACGAATTTTAAACTCATTTAGAGCGCGAAACAAGGACCAGCACAACCGACGGCCTTAAAAACAAACTAACTCTGTTATAACTACAGTTCGAAGTTTCGTCCTCCCCCAGGGCTTCTGTTCGCGTATACATAATGATTTCACACAACAACAAAAATGGGGTTATCAAAAACTGCACCTTTTCGAAAGGTATTCCTGTTTCAGTATTGCCGATGGCTACACTTTTTATGCTCCTGTTTTTGTTCTTCGTTTTATTTTTATTTTTTTGTCAGTAGCTCGTTTAGCTACACTTTTTTTTTGTGGCTGTTGCTTTCATTCTTGTTGTTGTTGTTGTTTTACAGTTGCTGTTGCCGTTGCCGTTGCTTTTGTTTGTTGTTGCCACCTGTAAAGTCGGAGGCGCGTGCAAAATTGTCGTCTGTCCTAACTAAATTATGAGCGGCGCTTCAGTGCGCCTGCAAGTATGCTAAGCTCTGCAAATGAACACAATAAATAAACAGAGCAAAGCAGAGCACGTGCCTCCCATATGTGACTCAGCCACCCACCCAACCACCCACTCTCCCGCCCACCCTCACTCTCGCTTCAGCTCAATCGCTGGCTGGCAGCTTTGGCAGCAGCCCGCAAATAACGCGCCCAAAAACTCGTTTTGAATTATTTTAAATATTATTATGAATATGAGCCAAAGCGAGTCACTGGGACAGCCTGACAAACAGACGCAATTTGTTCATATACACAACATATATGTGTGCGTGTGCATGTTGCTGTATCAACAACAATAACAGCAATGTTGGTGTCTGTCAGACATTTTAGCGAATCGGGTTGTTACGGCCTGACAGCCAGCTAGCGAACCAATCAGCCGCAGCATGGCGTGAAATGCTCACGAGTCTTCTGTCATAATGTCTGAGATATAACACGCACACACATACACACACACACACCTACACACTTATTCAAACGTTTGCGAATATACTTGTATATTTATAAAAATGTGCAAACATATATACATACACGTATGTAGGATTCTACACTGCGAAAGCCATACGGCGAAATAAATCCTTATAAAATCGTAGTATTACTCGCAATGCGGCTTACCCATCGTAGTGATAATTACAACGAATTGAAACAATATTAATAAAAAGTTGATTTTTTTAAATAATGCGTAAATTCATGTTCATTTGATAGCTATTTTATACAACTTGTAATATTAAGTATACGTTTGATTTCGAAAATGAAGCTGTTGTTTGTTGTTTCAACGTTTTTCAAAAAGTTTCTTAGACAATTAACCATTTTATGGTAAGAAAATACAATTGAAAATAACAAGAACATACCTTCACTTTATGATTTTGGAGATGCGTTTTCTACAAATTAATTTCAATGGCAACTAAAAACAATAAATAAAAATATCATGGCTTCAAAAATTTAGAGAGGTATTTATTTGGAACATAATTATTTCTTATTTATTGAATGCAAATAAAAGACGTCTTGAAACAACTTATTAATACTCATATATATTTATTTTTGATTTATGTTCACTATTTTTGCACTTTCTTTATTATTATGCACATATTAAGTTATTAGCTTCTTAAATTCCTTTAATATCTGATCGATTTTTATGAGACTACTTAATGATTTAAAGAAATAACTTGTTGCAGAAATTAAATTTCAATCGAGCTCGAACTATGTAATTCTGAAGTGTACTTAATTTGTTGTTAAATTGAACTATTTTTGAAATGTATTGTGTGTACTATATTTATAAATAAAAGACCAGATTTGATTCTACAAGTATACTCATTCTTCGTTCAGAATAACTCAGAAATGTATACCCTTTATATACATCTGATTTTAAGTTGAATTGAGTGTTGGCACAATTTTTCCAAGTGTATTTTTGGTAGCATGCCTCCCCATTCACATAAATATGAGTCGCTTGTATGACAACTTCCGCTAATGCAAGCGCCCTGTTCCGTTTCCGCTGCCACCATTTGACCTTCTTCCCTGCCCCTGATGCCTTCATGCTCTGCACTCATATTTCTTGTTTTGTTTTACTTTTGCTCATTTTTTTTTTTTTTTTTTTTTGTTTTACTTTTGCTTTGTCGTTCTTTATGTTCTCATGCGTGTTGGTGTGAGTGTGTGTGTGTGTGTGTGTGTGAGTGTGTGTGTGGGAGCGGTGTGTAAGGGTGCGTGTTGCTTTGTTTGTATTGTTGTCATCGTCGTTGTTATTGTTGTTGTTATTGCGACTACTGTTGTTGTTTTAAGAACCTATGAAAATGCAAATTGAGTTAAATGTTTATGTGTTTGTAATCAAAGCACTCAAACGTGCATGACGTAGACAGGCGAGCGCGACCGCGACCGCGACCGTGACAGCAACAGCGACATCAGCCTCAGAAGTCCTCTGCCGACCTCTCAGCAACTCTCTTAGGGGCTCAACATTAACACCCTGTTAGCCCACGCAACTGCCATTTCCGCAAGTTTATGTCTATGCCAAAAAAAAAAAAAAAAAGTATAAAAAAATTCCAGAAATTCCCACACAATTCGACAGAAATGGAAAGAGAGAGAAATGGTAGATACAGATAAATTTGTTGATTTTTGTTTTTGAACTGAAAGTAGACTCAGTTAAAAGCTGAGCTAATGCTGTTCCTATGGCCAAAATATGGCTAAGAAATGCTTGAACATTTGTTTTTTTACATTGATTGTCCAATTTTCATGCTACTTGCCCTAAAGCGGAATTCTCTTCATATGCTGCCTACAGACTTAAACATTTCTTGAATCGCAACTAAATAAATACTATAATTTATTAACAACTGTCGTAAAGTTGTCCTTACTCCCAACCCCCAACAATTAATTGATGAAGCTGAGCAAGTGCGAAAAAATTAATTTACTTATACTTTATAAGTGAGCAAAAAATACAGCCTATGAGGTCATATACTAAGTATTAAGTAGACAATTTTACATTCTCATGGTCAGGTTGAATATTTCAAATTGAATTCAAAACAAACTATTTTATGCAAATATTTCAAATTATTTCTTCACCCATATCAGTGAAAATTCTGTTAAAAATTTCTATACATATATCTTTAGCATAGCTTGAGTGGAATTTCTGCTTGAGATTAAGCTGCAACTCAAGGTGCATTTCATCATAATTGTTGTTGGCCATACCGAGGTCATCGAGCCAATTAATATTCAGTTCTCAATAATGGGCTTCTGGTTTAACAAATTCCGAATTAAAGAGCAATTGTGCAGGCAATGGCAATCGAATGCACCGCAATTGATTGACTTTTTTAAATAACTAGCCACATTCTTTTCGCTGCAGGCAAGTCCCAAAGGTGGCAGACTAGAGCAGACTAGGGTGTTAAAGTTTCATCAGCAAATGGAACCGAGACTCTTCGATTTGTGTTTTTATTAGAACTTGATCATCTGATAAAACATATTGACAATAAAAAACTCGAAGCATCTAACTTGGAATTTCGTATTTGTAGATGCGACTAGATTGTTAATATTAAAAACGATTTTACTCGCGCCAGCACTATCGAGAAAGACTGATATCAAGTATTCAAAGTGTTAGTTTGTCTTTCCAATTATTTTCCACAGACTATTCTTCAAGATGGAGCACCTTCTTTGTGTTGATTTTAATATTTATGCCTTTGTTCTCCTTTCTTCCAATTTGTAGTGCATTGCAGTTGCTTGCTATGTTGCTTTGTTACCTTTGCTTTTCGTGTTACCTTTTTGCGTTTATCCCTGTGCTTTCCCAATTTCCTGTGCGAGTATTTCTGACTCCCTCTCTCCTCCCCCCACCCACCGCCTCTGGCCTGTTTGCTTTTCTGTGGCACTGCAGTTTCGGACCACCTGGCTGCGTTCTCGTTTGCTTGCCATTGATAAATATGGTGTTAATTGCAATGCGCCTCGCCGCATGCTACCGTTTTGTTGTTGTTGTTGTTGTTGTTTTTGTTGTTTCATTTAGTTTTTCATCAGCGCTGGCTAACCAAACGCACGTCTCATTAACCCATGGCAACACGGTTAACCGCTCACAGCTGGTGGGATGTCCGAAATGTGTGCTCTTTTACTTTTATTTCTGCTGTTTGGCGTGGCTTTGTTGCCGCCTCTCAAATATTTGGCTGGCATTTTTCAACTTTGACATTCTGGGTAATGAAAAGCAATAACATTTTTATAATACGGCAACGGCAAATGGCGACAACTCCCAATGCACGGCAGGCTTTGCATATCGTTCAAATATTTGTGGGCTTGTGTTGCTATTTTTTTTTCTTTCTTGCTTTCCTTTTTTCTTCGACGCCAGTCACATTTTTGGCATTTCAATTTTTTTTTGGTTTTTTTTTTTTTGTTTTTACAACGGGCTGACACATAAAAATGTTTATGCACGCTCTTACATGAAAATCTGCAAATGAATTGCTCTATTATTGCTGTCCAGTGTCCGATGTCCGATGTCCGTGTGCGTGTGTGTGTGGGAGGGTTTTTTTCTCACTATTTCCACAGCTTTTTTATCGGTTGCCATTTATTTATTATTTATTTTATGCGTTCTCTCCTTTCTGCTCGCTTGTGTCGCCTTTCTTCTCTTTTTGAGTTCATGCTCAATAATTTAATGCGACATCAGTTTTATGGCTTTGTTTCGGCACGAGTGTTTCGGCATAAAAAGTGAATGATGGGCTCCATGGGCTCTAGTGTGTAGATGTGTGCTCTACTACAGTGTATTGTAGGCGGTGGTGTTGAGCGGGGGGGGGGGGGGAGGGGCTAAGGAGGTGTGTGTTACAGCAAGGGTTATTGCAGAGCTACACACATTAGCCAACTTGTTGAAGACGACGACGCACCATGAAAATATTCGCAATAAAATTTATGATTGAGGCAACGCAATTTGCGTGCGTAATCAAAGCAAATAAACAAAGCGTGGGCAGCGCCACAAAGAGATTGCAGAGAGGGGGGAGTTGAGGATATTGAGGAAGAGGACTTGCCATTGGCAGCGACTCTAAGTCATTTTGAAGGGCATTGAATCGAGCATTTTTGAGTGGAACAACTTGTAAATCCCGGACAGAGAGATCAGATCGACTCTTACATAAGTATACGCGCGACAAACCGACTAATGCCATGGCTGGCTGGCTGGCTGGCTGGCTGTCATAGGTCGCGTTGATAAGCCGACAATGGAGCATAATCAACGAAATCGCATACTAAATTGTGCAAGTAGATTACGACCTTGCTCCATATTAAATGCATAAAAGAGAGAGAAAAAAAAGAAATGTCTTTGCGACGAATTAGCTGTGGGTTGTGGGCGGTAGATTGCGGGTGGAAATGAAGTGGAAGGCAGACGATGTTTTTGTAGCCTGAATGAGAAATTGGCCCCAATTTGAAATATAATTTAAGTGTGCTTATCTGAGCAGGCAATTAAAGGCGGAAATTGCATGCCGAACGCCTTCCTGGACACATCTCCTGGGCACAAAGCTAGGAAATGGGCACGCAACTGTTCAGAGAGTTCAAAGTAGAGTAGATTAGATTAGCCCTGACCCACCCGCTTTATTATATCTATTCTCAGTTGAGGATTTGCATGCTTTCCTGATTCTCAAAGAGAACAACAATATATCTTATTTTTATAAACTATATACAAGTATAGACTTTTTTTTAATGATCGATGGCCATTTTACTGTTAATGACCCGGAGACTAAATTGCAGTTTTATTTTTTCTGATAGCTTTAAAAACTACATTATTACTTCTCTGTAATTTCAAGTGGGCGATCCTTGGATAGTTTCTTAGCAGAGTAAGCTGTCGGATTTATTCAAAGTTGTCCATTACCAACAAGTCAGTTACACATGGATTAAATAACTTACTAACAGATACCGATACATATAGAGGTGCATTAAATTAATGGGGATTGCTTTGGCAGCTCAGTTAGTTTGCCACCTCGCAATAGAATTTTGTGACAAGGACGGCAAAACTAACGAGCAAAATTTCAATAGAGCAATGACGAGGGTATGAACATACATATGTGAGGACCAGAAATCGGTAAGGGGGAGTGGTGGTGGAGGGGGACGCGGAGGGGGAGGGGGAGACTGGCAAAGGCATAACGTTAAGCACACGTAAGCGAAACCTTTAAAACCATTTAACTTAACTTTCAAAACCATGGCCACAAATATGCATATACATACATACATGCGTGTTCGTTCGTTCATGTCCTCGTGCTTGTGTGTATATTTATTTATATGTGTGTGTGTATGTGCGTGGGAGTGTGTGGAAAGTTTTTAAAGTGTCAAAAAGTTTAGCAGCGTCACAAGCATCAACGCCAAGCGATGCCAAGCGTTGCTTCCAAAAGGCAAATGCATAACAGCAACTCAAGGCATGCCCACATACGAGTACATGCCCCCTAACACTGCGAGAAATTTTGCAACTATTATGTCAATGTAATTGATTTATAATTAGGATCGATCCAAGCATTATGAAAAATATAAATAAAAATTTTAACTATCACTTATTCCAGTTAATGAACTGGAGTTCAATTCATTACGGTTTGAAAATGTTCAACTCGATAATTGTCGACCATAGCCAACGATTTCATGTGTCCAATTGTTTGAGCCAACCTACCTACCTTAACTTAATTGATTGCCAAATTGCAAATAAGCCGTTTCTATAAATAAATTCTATAGGCATTGACAACTTTGTTTTCTTGGTTTTGAATTTATTTTGATACAGTGGAGCTCATCTCATTTATATGAGAATCAGAAAATATAGTAATTTCTTTATTTTGCCTTATTTGACTAAAAATTGCCTGAAGCTAGCTTAATAAAAGAAATCCGAATTTAGAACAATAGCTTTTCAGCCAAGATATGAATGTGAACTACTTAAATCTATTATTAAATATTAAAGGCAAAAAGGTCAAAGGAAACCTTAATTACAAGTATAATTGAAAACTTTTAAAGGAGATCTATTGACTAAGCTGGTACTAGCATGAGAACCAGAAAATACTGTGTTGAATTTCGACTCTTATTTCAAATGTACGTTATTTTCTGAAATGAGATTCTTCATTAGTTCAGTGGCTAGTGAATGGTTAAATCTCTTGATTCTTTGCGTGTCTTTCACAATTACGAGTTCATATCTCCAGCTTTGTTAGAGGTTCTTCAAGTCTATTCTGACACATTGACACGTAATATTAATAATTTTCACATAATTGATGACTTTCATTTTGTACATAAATATGTCTGTAATTTTCGGCTGATAATCCAAATTATTGCCGATAGATAATGAAAGATATATGTACATACTTATGTTGCGATAAAGTAACTTTACACTCGTATTTTTTCTGAGTGTAAGTACGCTTTATAGAAGGAAACACTTGAGCTTGCATGTTGCACGTTGCATTAGCCAACAACAACAACAACTACAACTAGTGGCAGCAGTAGTGGCTGTGGCAGTATCAGTTGTTGTTGCTGTTGCTGTCCAGCAGAACTGCGCCTCTTCCCGCCCGGCACCCGCACCCCGACTGCCCAATCCCCTTCCAGCTGCCGCAAATAGTTGTGGCCATAACTTTTAAATAGATTTAGAATCTGTTTCGGATTTTTAGCTTGGCACTGACTACCATCGTTAGTTGTTGTAGTTGTAGTTGTTTTTGTTGTTGTTGTTGCCTTCACTTTGGGTACGTATGCCTTTGCTTAGTGGTCGTAAACTTTTTAACGATAGGTGGCGCTGCTGCAACTGCAGTTGGCTGCTGCCCTCAGGCAAGCACAGTACTCGGACTCCGGCCCGAACTTTGCAACTCTCCCTCGCTCCCTCTTTGTCTTCTTCTCCCCTTTCCCTCTCACTCTCTATCTCTCCCTCTTTCCCTCTCTACCTCTCTACCTCGTTGTCTCCCTGTGAATGTACGGAACGCTGCACTTGCCACAACAATGCAGGAAACAGCTGAACAAAAGCAAGCAAGCGGCAATTTTGAGCGCTTTGGCAGGTGGGTGGACGGGAAGATGTAACATAGTCCGCTCGTTACGAGTGTGTGTGTGTTTGTTCGTGTGTGTGCGTGTGTGTGTGCGTGTGCTTCTGTTTGTGTTTGTGTGTGTGCCTGGCAGCCATTCAGTTTCCCAACCGCCCATCGCCCATCGCCCAATTGCAATTATTTCAAAGCAATTTACATTTTCATTCTCTGGCACAAAACACATGAGTAAGTTTATTGTTTAGTTTTGCGTGCGTGTTGTGCAACCAAAAAGTGGGGGGGGGGGGAAGAAAAATGCTAGACAAAATATTTGTGGTGCACCGAAGATTGTATGCCTTCAACACTTAACGCATTTATCTACACCAATTTTTGAAAATTGTGCTCATGTGTGTGTGTGTGTGTGTTCGAAAAACCTATTTCTACGCATTATGCGCCGCAGGGCATCAGCATTACAGAAAACTACTATAAACCATAAACATTGACATAAATGAGTAACAGCGATTAATTGCTATCAAAAATGAATTTATTGTTTGTTTAGAAATTCACAAAAAAACTTTGTATTTCGATTGAGAAAAAGCTGTATCGAACACTGTTACTAACTTGTCGTACCACAGTTGGTTTTATCATATTTTAAAACTTATCTAAGTTTCCTTAGATACAGGCTGGTAGTAAGACGTCCTAGACATATAAAAAGCATGTTATTGTTATGTTTTAAATAAAATATTGTAAAATAAATATTGTAAAGAGAATGTATCTCTTAATCTCTTAATCTCTCTTGCCCTATTTTCATAACTTATCTTTAGATATATACATAATTGCAAAAAGCAATTAGGCAAAATTAACATAGTTTAATTGCTAAAACAAAACGTACATACTTATGTAGAATATTTATGAAATATGTTTATAATACGCGAATCAAATAGTCGCAACATGAAAATATTGTTTGTAAATGCGCTGGAAATATCATACAAGTAAAAAGGTGATTGTATTCTTTTAAGAGCTATAAATATATTCCAAGGAACGTTCAAAGGCCACTTACACATCCTGAGCTAGTTATTTGTAATCACTTTTGCATTCATTCAGTCAAGTGGATAACGACTCGAGCAATATGCGCATTAGACTAAGAAGCTGGCACACTTTTAGGCGCACACTGATGCTTGTTATCCGCATATGTGTGTGTGTTTGTGTGTGTGTGTGTGTGTGTGTGTGTGTGTGTGTGTGTAAGTGCGTGCATCAATCCACTTACAAAACAAAAGACAGCTCTGCTTTTGCACATATTTTATCTCTTTCCCTCTCGTGGTATGTGCTTGAAAAGCGCCATGATTTATGCAACAACTATGAACTGTATACCAGCTACAAAAATAACGAGAAAAAGAAGAAGACGAGCAACAATAACAACAACAACAACAACAACAAAGCATGCATTTGTAAAACGAAATACAAATGGCATGTTAAATGAACTGTGCAAAAAAGTCAAAAGCAAACAGAAAACAGCAACAGCAGCCACAGTAGCGAATGAAAAATAAAAACAAAAAAAAAAACAACAAACAAAAAAGACAAATAATAATAAAACTATGGAACTGATGCTGATGACGATGCTGCTGCTGATGATGATGCTAACGATGGCGATGGCGATGACGATGACGATGGCAAAGACAAAAGAGGCGAAGAAGCGGAGAATACCAAAATGCCCAGGCGGAAGTCAACGCAATGCAGCACTTCCGGTTACTGCGGCCGACACGACAATGACAGCCAAAGACAACAACAACAATAACAACAGCAACAACCTGAGGAGCGACAACAACAAGAGAAGAGAAAAGAAGCCACAAAGCTTTTGGCAAGCTGGTAGGCAACAACCACAAAGGGGCGTGGTCCACAAAGAGGCAGCAGCCACACGAAAAAATGCCAAAAAGCCAAAAGATATGTAACAGCATAAAGAAAAACCGACAGAGGTGGTTAAATGGGGGGCTTCTGTGCCAGGCGTGGGCAGCAGCACTAAATTAGGCCAACAACAACAACGACAACAACAAAGGCAACAGCCGCAAATAAATTTAAAACTTAAACTCCTGCATTTACTTCCGTAACTTAAACAGAGTTCGTGTGAGGGGTGAGAGATGATGGCGAATCTGTTGACGACTCCTCCTAGGCTGGCCACGCGGTCACAAACTTTGGACAAACGCTTACAACTCAATTGAAAGGCGTCTGCCAAGGTGTGAATGTCAACAAACGAAAACTCCATGTTTGCTTTGGCTTTGACTTTGGCTTTGGCTATGCCAGTGGAAATGGCAGCTCATCAATTTGTTCCAAACTATTTACCTGCTACCTGCCCGTACAAATACAAATAATCGTACTGCATTACTATCTACCATGATATAATATATATAGTAGTATAATTAATATCTCATTGCTGATAAAAAAAATTACTGTTCTAAAAATATGTCTGCATAGCCGATGACATAGTCCTCCATAAATGCAAATGTAATTGTATTTATCACCTTTTTATTATTTAAACTCTTATATATAATATATAATATATAATATATAATATATAATATATAATATAATATAATATATAATATAATATAATATATAATATATATAATAAATTATATATACTTATAATTAAATTAGTAAACAAAATGCAAATTTATATTTTCTGGCGCAATGTTTGTGGACTGTCAAATCAGTGATGAGCTATTTCCAAAAGATAAGAACACGACAAACGTAAAAAAAGAAGAAATACGAGTGCATCTTAGCTAAGACTGACTTATTTAAAATGGACTTGTACATTGCGATCTTATTACATTGAGTATGGAACAAATGTTTTTAATAAACGGCTAGAAGCATATTGCAGTGTACTGCTTTTAAATGTTTTACAAGTTTTAGGCGAAATGCAAAGGTTTTTAAAATTCGAAGACCATATAGGAACGTCCATTCAGTAGGTTAATTTTATTTTATTTTTAGTATTTGAATAAATGAAAAAATTGTGCTGTCTATACAGATTACTAAAATATGTCTTATATTATATTAAAATATATTATTTTATACTAATTATGGTTGCGAAAAATATTCGTACATTAATTGACGCTGATTTCTTTGAAATTAATCGACAGGCCGTGCAAACAAAATTGTTCGCTACATGGCGAAGGTTTCTTCTCCTTCTGGAGGGCATGGCTACACTATGGGTTATATCTGCATGTCTGCAGTCTGCCTTCACCCTAACCTGTCGGTTTCTTTGCAATCCCACTCCTACATTGTTGCGCTTCAACAGTTTTCAGCTTAACGCCTGCTAAATCATTAACTCGAGTCCCTAAAACCCCAACCACCAACCACGAACCACCCACCAGCCACCACCCATGGTCCACACAGACGTACAGGTGGCGCCTCTGTTTCCAATTAGCACACACGTGGATTTGATTTGATTCCTATGGTCATGCATTAAATTTGTATGGCAGCCCCACAAAAATATTTCAATATACATATGTACGAGTATACTCGTATATGTGTAGGTTCATGTGAAGCCTATGTATGTCTGTATGTGTGGTGCTTGCTGTTTTTGTTGTTGCTGCCCTGTTTGCTTGGCCCACTGCACAAAGCTGCAAAACATTTGCGCAAATATGGACACCCATGAACACAAACACTGTCCGACTAAATAAAGGACAAGGAAATTATAAGTATATGCATACAAAAAATGTCACTTTTATTCATTTTTTATATTCATACAAAACAAACAAATTCAATATTATTTTTTCAGTTGTTGTTTTGTTTTGTTTTAATTTTCCATCGAAATATAATGATTTTATGTTTTAGTTTAGTTTTTTCACTATTATTGTCCAAAAAAAGGCACATTTAATACGGCAAAATTGTTTAGAATGGGTTAGAAAGCAAACAAATGTGTTTCGTGTAGCACTACAATGGTCAGCAAAAACTAACATTTTGTTGGATAGTGTTAGTGCGAGAACGCTTAACCCTCATCATGGGCGCATGGGCGCACAGGCTCAGGGCCGGATTTACACCTTCACCTTTTTGCATAGGCTCGAATTTTCAAAGTTTTTAGTCGCTTTACCCACACGCTTCTCTGCTTATCCCTTCCCCCACCCACACACACACACACACATACACACACACTCACAAGCACTCTCTCACCTTTCTGTTGTTGTTCTGTTCCTGTTCCTGCTGCTGCTGTTGCTGTATTTTTCTTGCTTAACTGTCGGTCTATTTTTGGTTGCCTAAAATGTCAGGGCTTTAATATGATTTCGTGTGCGCGCTCAGCTATGCAGTTGGCTTTGGCCGGGTTGGTCGGGTTGGATGGGCTGGCAGGGCTGCCAACACTGCCTAAGGGGGCAATGCGACGGCTTACACACTACATACACATGTATAATCAACATAACACGCATAACGGCGGCCATTAAAGTGCTACAGCAACAACAACAACAGCAACAACAATCGTTCATTTTTTACGATTGCAAAAACAATGCGAAGGCATAAATCTGTGCACATTGCGCGTGGCATTTCACTAGATGCGTGTGTGTGTGTGTGTGTGTGCGTGCATGTGAGAGAGTAAGTGCGTGCGTTAGTGTGTGGGTGTGTCTGTGTGTGTGTGTGTGCCTTACCCAACTTGACCACAATAAAATTTATTTGTATTGTTCGTCGTCGTTTGTTTTGTCGTTCAAGTGCAAAAAAAATGTGTAGCATACCAAACGGCGCGATTTAATTTATGTGCCCATGTGTGTGTATGAGTAAGTCAGCCACTTAAAGTGTCGACCTGAAGCTACAGCCAAGTTTACACGATTAATGCTACTCACATAATTCATACCAACTCAAATTATATTCGTCAGATGCATTTTCATTTATGTATGAGTGTGTGTGTGTGTGTGTGTGTGAGTATGAATTAATTTCAAATCAACTAAGGGAGATACAAATGCATACATAATCGTGTATCAGCACACCTCTGCAGTAACTGATGAGTTCAACGAAGCCTTTCCTTTTCAAAAATAACCGATGGCTAAAAGAAGTGACCTGAACTATTAGTTATTACATTTGATTTATCAATTTGACATTTATGCACAATCGGTGGAGCGCGTGCCACTAACTAAATACCCAGCCCAAGCCAAGTGTGTAACAATAATAATTGATTTATTAATTAAGTCGCCAAATATTGGCTGTCGACGAAAATAGAGCGATTTGTTGGAAAAATAACATAAGCTACTAAAAATAACCAGCTAATACTATGTAATTGCTAACTAATGCTAATAGATCATAACAAATTATTTCATAAACTCATGCCAGGTGGATGGAAAGTATTTAGAAAACTGTTAGTATTATTTAATATTATATTTTAACATTCTTAATTGCAGCACTTTATGAATAATTTTTTAAATTAATATTTAATCTTTATTTAAGTTCTGTCCTGGGTTGGACAATTTGGTATTTCAATCATGCTTCAATCATGCTATCAGGTTTTTTTGCGTAGTGATTTAAACCGAATGCCTATTCAGAAATAAACTCACATTTTGGAATTTCTGCAAGCTCGATGAGCTAAGTTCATCAATATAATTAATAAAAATTTGTGTACATACAGTATTTATTTTATCTGTTACATGTCCAACAGAAGTCAAGTTAAGAATGACGTAAATGCAAGTTTTTTCACCTCTCTCATCCATGAATATCTTCCGCTCCAATCTGATGCCCTACAGATCGGAAATGAATATCGTACCAGAAAATGCTCTTACACACAATCAAAAAGAGAATTCCTCTCCAAATAGATGAATTCATAAATATGATTTGAACGCACTAGCCGCTAGGGCTCCAATCCTTAAACAAGGTTAACAAATAATACCTTCTCTTTTGTAATTAAATAACTAAAATAAATAAATGAAATAACAAACATAGGTCTATGGCTTATAATTAAATATTAGCTAACAAGCAATGAAAAATAAATTAATTTCCATAAAATTATACAAGTACTATGAATTGAAGTGAGTCCATTTCTACGGACCACCCAGTATCACGACAACTGTAAAGAGCTATGTGCGAGTATAATGAAAAGTCTCGGCTCAGAGTCTGCAACTCTCAGCAGCAGCGTCGTCAGCGGAAAAACTCAAGTCGCATTCTCGCTCATATTTGATTGTGCACGCAACATTTTTCACTTCCGTCTGGCGGCGTTCATTTTTGTTTGCACGTGTACCTGCGTGCGTGCGTTCGTGTGCCTCTTTATATGTATCTGTGTGTGTGTGTGTGTATACAATTGTTTTTCTTTACGTTTTGGTCAATGCGTCACTTTTACGGCTCGTAATGCTTGTAATTGATTGTTAATGCCGCACTTAACCCAGCGTCCGCAACACTTGAACCTCTTTTTATGCGGGTGTATGTGTTGTTGCTGTTGTTGTTGTTGTTGTTGTTGTTGGAGTTGTAGCCGCTATGGGCTTTGTTTTTGGATTGCCAGGCGGCTACTGATGAGCGCCAAATGGCGACTGGCGATTTTAGCGGGCAGGCTTATGAATAAATTGCTGCCACTTGTTCTCAATTCTGTCTGATTTCTCAAACCTATACATATATGTATGTATGTTCACACTCGCATACATACATACATACATACATACATATGGATGTATGTATATACATACTCTCGTATATATGTGCATGTGCGTGCCCAATTCCAAGACCAAGCCCAGCAACTACAATAACAACAATAATAACAACAACAGGCAACAACGGCTTATTTATTATTAAAGCGCCATTGCGTGTGTACCTGCCATAGTGGCTCTTCTGTATGCATGTGAGAGTGTGTTGGTATGCTTGTATGTACTTGTAGATGATGAGTAGAGTATAGTAGGTGTGTGTGCCTGGTAGGCAACTTATGCTGCCAGTCAATTGTGGAAATTCCTTTAAAACAACACACACAAAAAATCAGTTAAAAATAACAATGGCCCGACTGAGACTGAAAAGAGAAACCAAAACCAAAACAAAAACTGATGTCGAAACACGGAATACACACACTCTTACACGCACACCTACACCTACACTCACACACACATACACATACACTGACACGCAATTACGAAGCTGTCACAAAGGCTTGCACAAGTTTGTCAATGTACAAGTCTTACTGTAGGGTAAAGTTCACTTGCCTTTATGCATACTTATAATGCTCAACATCGATATGGCATGAATATTTTATGTTGCCAGTCAACCAAGCAATCATGCACTAACTAACAGCAACGACAACAAAAACAAAAACAACAACAACAACAACATGAACACAAATATCAACGAAAATGGAGATTGAAGGAAATGCCCAATTTTTAAATATAATTGCTTGCGATGCGTAAAATAGTCACCAAGATTTGCCTTTAATTTGTATTTGGGTGGAGAGTTAGAAATCCGCATCGAAAACACAAACTCCCACCAAGCTCAGTTTTATCTTTAAGCATTTTAATATTTATACATATTCTATATTTCATAGAAAAGTATTTTCTTTTGTTTCAATGCACAGTGTCGCAAAATCAACTCGAAATGTTTAGAAAGGTATTTATGTGTTAACATATGGTAATATGCATTATAGATCAATTGATTAAAAAATCAGTTGCCTTTTTTTAAATTTTATACTAATGGTGTAATTATTAAAACGCCAAAGCATACTAATGCTTATCGACAAATTTATATTTAACGAAAAAATAAGAGAGGGTGATTCTATGTAATCGAAATTATGTTCACACAGTGTCATGAAGAAGCTGATCGTCGACAAAACACGAAGTTGAAACTCGTGGAATTTCACTTATATATTAACTTAAATGGTCCCCTAAACGAATATATACATATACTCAGTAATTACCCAACTATTATATAACTATCATTAAAATACAAACAAAACCATAGCCAAGTGTCTCAGCGAGCTAGCTGGAATCCCACAATTTGAGTTCGTTCGATAAGCAGGATTTTAAAAAATTACTTGCAGCCTTAAAATTCTGTAAGATTTGTAACTTATTATAAAAATTATATACTAGTGTGCATTTATATTACTTAATTAATTATTATATTATTAAATTAATTCCAATGACTGAAAAACTAAGATTTTAATATCTCTGTTCAAAGCAGCTTTTCATTAATAATTTATCTTGAGACTGATATTTTAGAATATTGTTTTCCATGCTTTGTGGGTTAAACTTGGTGAAACAATGAACAAACAGAGTCTTTGTAATCAATATGTATATACATATTAGTTTTTATTTAAAGTTGTAATGCTCTATTGATCCAAAGCTAATTGAAATCAAAAATTCATAAAAAAAGGCAATTTAGTAAACAAACAACTGCAACCTCAATTAAGATTGCTTGATTTTCTATTTGCATATCCATACATTTTCCAGTATTTAAAGCTGCAAAATATTTTAATAATACTCGTTTATATATCTAGGCAACATTTTGAATTTGTTCAGCTTAATGTTAAGTGGAGATGAGAACATCGAGTTGCCTCAATTTACAAAATTTGTTCCAGCACTGAAGTGCTGTATAAGTTTTTATAGGCATGGCAGGTGCAGCCTTTAAATAAAATTTGTTCAATAATTTGTAATTCTGTGAAAAGCTAGCTGTTCAACGAAATTTTCATTTTCCTGCCATGCCCAACTATTTGTTATAGACACACAAATATTAGACATAAATTGGCCTGCTTCATAGACCTTTGAACTTGGTAGAAAAATGCTGGCAACCACAACAAGAACAACAGCAACAACAGCAACAGCAACAACAATAACATTCGGTTAACGAACAATTCCTGTGAAAATGTTTACAGGAGGGAGAGGGGAGGACGAGAACGTCGAATTTGACATGCCAGCAACGCAATTGCTGACTGAGAAGCTCGAACGCTAAAAACTAGTACATGAGGAATGACAATATACAAAAATTCCGCAGAGCAACAACTACAACAACAAAAAAGCTAGCAAATGTCTTTGTTGAGTGAGTGAGTGAGTGTGTGTGTGTGTGTAGCAATTGAGGCGCGGTGCAAACATTTCATTTCATTATTGAAATCGCTAACAACAATGGCAAAAATGTGCAGTTGAAATATTTTCGTGAAGCATGTTTTCGAGCGCAATGCGAAATAACAGAACGCACGAGCCTCATGCTGGCGCTGACTATGACTATGACTATGGAAATAGAAATCGTAATAGCGATGATGATGGCGATGGCAACACTGAAGACGACGTTGCTCATGAAGATGAATTGCGATGAAGAGCGAAACAAACCAAAAACCGAGCTAGTAGTTAAAGCATACACAAGCCACAACAACAGCAACAAAACCAAATTGCAGGAGATTAGATGAGATAAAAACAACAAACAGCAAGAACTGCACAGCAACTACAGCAACAGCAACAGCAACAATTCCTAAACTACAAGTTGTACAACACTTTAGTCAAACTAAAAAGCACGACTGCTGCTATTAATTAACAAACGCAAAAGAGAACGAATAAAAAGCATATACAGAGCAGCTGCAGAGAAAGTGTGCTTGAGAGTGATTGCGATTGTGATTGGGGTTGGGATTGTGAGGAGCAGAAAGGCAGAATACACACGCAAATCCTAAGCTCGGCATAACAGGGAAGACAAACATGTGGAAGCTCCCACATACACGTACACTTGAAAACTCGTGACGATACTTAAATGCTCTTCAATGGTCTAATCAACAATTAAAGCATATTAGCGACAATTTAAACAGGAATCTGCTGGGCATATACTACTTGTAAATTAAATAAAATAAGTAAGGAATTCAAAGAAGAATTTACAATAATGGGTGCCACGCAATTTTTATACTCTACTGCCTATGTTGAGAAATGAAAAATTAACCTAAAGTAAATAAGAAAATTGAGTCATCCTGTAATAAGGCTTAAAAGGAGATGAAAATAGTAAAGAAATCAATTTTCTATACTCTACTGCCCATTTAAAATTACAGCTCAACAGTAAGAGAGTCATAAAAATAACACGTCTTCAGATAAGACTTTTAAGCAGCTTTATTATCAAAGCTCTTTCGCACTCTAACCAACAATGGAGCTCGAATTACACCAACAGCACAGAACAAAGTCAAGATATTATATTTAAATAATAAAAAACCTCGGAATTTTGGCAACACAATTAAAATGGGCTTTGAAATGTAAATTCAATTTTTACATTTTTAATTTTTTAATTTAAAATTAAATTAAAGTACTATGGCAAAATCGATGAAGAAATTTCAGAAAATTTAAGCAATACTATCGAAATAATGCTTGAAGCGAAATTAGAATACAATTGTTTCACAAGCCAAACTTGTGAAGAAACTAAAACATTTTTGCGACTTAACGTTGAAACGGTGTCTATGTGTTTTGTAGTTGCAAGGCAAATAATTAAATTCTCTCTCCCTCCCTCTTCCGTTCGCAGCTTGCAAATTAGGCAATCGATCAATTTCGAAAATTAATTAATACTTTAAGCACAAAGACACTCAATGATTTACGGTTTTCAGCTAAAAACTTACACGACAAATGCTGAATATCCTCATTTTCAGAAGGGCATCACCTTAGGGTAGGCAGCAGCAGCAAAGTGCTATTATTTTACTCAAAAGCGAAAAACAATTACAGCGAATAAAGTGACAACAACAACAACAATAGCAACTACAATAATAACGTCAACGTTGGCAACAAACCAAAAAGAAGTAAAAGATAGATTTGTTTTAAAGTAACCGGACAGGACCAAAAAAATATATCTATATACTATGTACAGAGAGCGAGGGAGAGAGAGGAGCAGACACAGCCCCACACAATAGCGACACGGGCCACAGAGGCCAGATAGATAATGGTTAGAGGATAGAGCGATGGCACAATTTTGCGGAGGCCCGAATAGACGCGGTAGCGTTGAAGACGATGAAGGCAAAGGCAGCGCCAAAGTCATTGAAATGAAAATGAAGATGAAATAAAATGGAAAAAATGAAATTTTCTATGCTGTAAACGAAATTGAAAATGAACAAGCGAGCTTGCCCACCACACACACACACACACACACACATAGTGAAACACATGTGGTCGGGCAGGGCGATGCTCAGGGACCACTCAGAGCATTTCTCTAGGTGTGTGTGTGTGTCTACAGCTGCAGCCACAGATATATATACATATGTAGACATGCATGTACATGCCCCAAAGTGTATACAAAGTGTCCATTAGAGTGGTCTATTTATTTGTGTTGAGAGAGGAAAATATTTAAGATACTGCAAAAATGCTAAGTCCCTTCTGCATAACTCATACGCAAGGTTGGCCAACAGAAATTTCTACACATACTGCTTGTAGTAGGTGTGTAGCCCTAGCAATAGCAACTTGCAACGAATTTCAAAAATACGACCAGCCTTGTGCATACACTCACATATATACACACTATAGCATATATGTGTATGTATGTCTGTGCATGTTGGATGAAGGTGTCTCAGCTTAAAAGCATCTTGCCTCATATTTCTTCGAGCAAGTCTTCGCATCAAGTGACCACCACTTGACGTAATACTCTGGTAGATAAAACCCTTTCATGGTCAAATGCAAAATGGACAAAATAAATTACCATATAAATAAACAGCAGGCGCATAAAGGCGTGCCTGACAAGAATATTTTCATCGTCGAAATGAAGGAGTGGTATTTAGAAATTGACTCATTAACACATTCCAAATGAATTGAATGGGCAATGTCGTGCGTTCACACATTTTTAGACACAACTCACTCACTCGCACTATAACCAATTGGGATTTATTCTGCAGCTCTGAATTTAAGAAATACTTTGGCTGGCGAAAGAATGAATCACATTCAAATCTGGTTTCACATACAGAAAACAATTTATACTATTTGCTGGCAATCAGACATTTTTCAAGTTGTTTTTCAATAATTTCATTATAGAAGCGGTCTCAACAAAAAAAATTGTACATATTAGCGTTAAGCAAAAGGAGCAGCTGAAGAAACGAAACAAAGTATTATTGTAGGTGTTTCGACATCTGTGTGACGTAAAAATCGCAGGAAACGCCGCAAACAAAAGCTAGGCCCGGCCAACCATTCATCAATTAATTATTTATACACAAATTACACATTAATCTTGTGACTTTTGCTTTGAAGAACCTTTTTAGACGAACAATACCAAATTGTGGGAGTCTAATTAGAATTACACCGAAATTGAATTTCAAAAGAACGGTTTTGAAATAACAAATCAAGCTTAAATAACTTGATGTCTTAAAAGAAAAAATCTATCCATTGCGAGAGAAACGCATGCCAAGCTTAGGTTTTTAAAGAAAATTTTCTGGAGTACAATACAAAATTGTTAGACTTTTATTAAAGTTGCATTCAAATGGAGTTAAAAAGAACGGTTTTGAGAATAACAAATTCATTAAAGAAAAGAATTTGTCCAAAATTGTATTCAAAAGTAGGAGCGTTAAACTAAAACTTAGTCCACATACTATACAGATAAGCTCATTGCGGCTCAGAGAACTAAAACCCAATAGCGCATACAGACCAGCGATTGGCTTGGCTAATAGAAGTATCAAGTGAAGGACAAATTTTAGAAACATTTATTAAAATAGCAAACAACTTAAGAATAATTTTACCAATGCGATTTTTTTAGTTCGATCATCAACAATTTAACTTTTTAAGTTGAGGATCTTTCAATAAAAGAAGAATGATATCTAAACACTTAATTTTTGTTTATCTACAAGTATTAGCAGATCGTTTTTATTTAAAGCTGTCCATCGTGGACAATCATTAAATTGGTTAAATAAACTTGACAATAATTTATTTCATTTATGTCTAAACACTTAATGTCTGTTTGGAATATGTGCTGCATAAATAAAATCATTAAAAAGATTCATATTTAATACTAATTATGTGCCAAATCGAGTTAAATCAGCCAATTTATTTGAATGGCAAAACTGCAGTTCGTTTTATGAACACGAAATGGATGTAACACGTGGAATTTAAGTGAAGTGAGCAGAAATCTATAGAGGGGCTAGGGGCTAATCATGTATCTTAACACCACATTAAGTTTCAGCTTTTCACTAATTTAACAATTGAGCAGGAGTGGTGACAATCCCCTGCATCCTGCATCCTGCCTGCTGCATTGTTAAGGTTTTTGTTCTTAGCGCGCTTGTCCATTTGTGGCATTTGCCGCAAGCTCCGCGCACACTTAGCAGGGTAATTGAGCTTTTTATGGCATTTAAGGCAAGGGGACAAGCATTGGGTTAGTGAAGAGCTGCAGACGACGACAGTAGAGAGTGGAGAGTGGTGTTGGGGATGTGGACGTGGGGGACGTGGATGTGAGCGTGGACATACCGCAGGTGTAATGTGAGTGGATAAACGTGGCTCAAATAAAAATCGAAATAAGTTAGTGCTCACGAGCGAGCGCAAAATACAGCCAAAGGCAGCTAGCAGACAACATCATCAAAAAGAACAACGACGATAAAGATGGGAACGTTTTGGGTCAAGACTCAAGCCAACTGAAGTTTCTTGTGAGCGTGTGTGTGCGTATAAAATATTTAATAAAATAAAACAAAAAGAGAGAAATGTTGCCACCAGCCAGCGGACAAGTAAACGACTTTGCCAAACGTCTTTCGGCTCAATAAAATGTGCAAAAATGCCTTTTGAAAAAATAAAACAAGAACAACAGCAACAACAACAAGTGGAGACTGCCGCGAGTTTGGCATTCATTTTGGTTTTATTGCCGCACTTACCTGCTACTTAGAACGCGCACACACGCACTAACATACTCTGCCAATGTGGCTGCGAGTATGTGGGCTGTGGATGCGGCTTCGGATGCGGATACGGATATGGTATGTGGGTACCAGTGTGTGCGCCGAGTCCTAGAGTTGTTAAAAAGTTTGACTTTTGGGCTGGCACTTTAATCAGCGCGCCTGCCGATATGCAATACAATTTTTTATTCGCCTGGTTCCTTTTTAGCCAGCTGCGTGCTGCGTGCTTCGTCTTTGTGTGCGATCCTGTGAGCATGTGGAACAGGAATAGGTTGGAGAGATTATGCGTTGAGTTTTACAGGTGCCATCTGGTAGTTGTTGTTGTTGTTGCTTTCTGTTGTTGTTGCTGCTATCGCGATTCCATTGGCATACGAGTTCTTTCTTCGTTTTGTCACAAAATCAGCATTTTCGGTTTTATTTTTATATTCATAATTGGAATAAAACAGCCTAATGCTTTTAAGGGTTTTTATATTCAGTTGAATTGTATTACGAAACTTTGTGGCCACACCACAGCAATTCCAGAACATGATACCTTAAAAATGATGAATATTCTATAAACATACTCGTATGCATGTGCTATAAATAAATAAAATTGCGCAATTCACGATTTTATAGTTTCTCTATGGATTTCGCTTTTAATTCTATGGTCATGATTGCATTTGGGATGCACAAAAAGTTAATTGTGAAAAGCACACATGAATTTCTCGCTCTCTTTTTGTATCAATGCAAGCTAATCTTTCAGCTGTAAAGCCAATCAATTGATTTGTGCACAAATATGTAAGAATTTTAATTACAAGAAACTACTGTTGCCGCAAAAAAAGTAACCAAATTCGAAGGCTTTAAAATGTGAAATAACAAATGATCTGCAACATTTTTGAAAAGCTTGCATTGTCTTGGCAAATGGCACTTAATTCTATTTCTTTGTGTCAAATTTTCAACATTTAATGCCTTCAACATTATCGGATAATGTAGGCCTTATATTCTTTGAATGTTTGTTTGCTTGTTTTTTTTTTTCTCGCCTGGCTTTAATATGGTAATGTAAATAGGTCGTTCTCTATGCCTTCTAATTTTCTATGCTTGCTTTTGTGTTCTGCTTTGTGCTCATTTGTATTTTAAAAGTCCTGCGTTTGATTCATTGTGCCGCCTTCTTTTAATCTGTTTCCTTATTTACTTTTCACTGTTTGTCTTTAAGGTTTTTCGCTTAATGTTTAATTTCTATATCATTTTTGTATTGTTCCATTTAATATCTGAAGGTAACAATATTTTAGAATGGTTATTATTTCTGTAGCGACAGTACAAGTGAACATTTTAGAGCGATACAATGACTCCCACATGGCCACGAACTAAATAAAAAGCGAAATGTCTTTCGATCAGTTTTGAGGCTGTTCATTTTCTCAACTTGGCTTGATGTTGTCTTTTGCATATAAATCGAGCAATTTTAGATAAGAAACATTTTGCACTTTACGACACTCTTTCCTACACACACACACACACATGGCGATATTATTTATTTATTTGCCATACACATTGTACGAGTATATCGAGGCATTGTAGAGCTGCTATTTCTAAGCTGTTACTTTTTCTTTCAGCCTGTTTGTTTTTTTTTATCCGTCTTTATTGCCGCTGCACGCAAGCAAATTTCGCAGCTTTTTATTGCGCGATTTCCCCCGCCCAGGATCCATAGCATCGACTGCCAATAATAATGACACGCCCACTGCCTTACACAAATTTACACTTCATCTATATGGCAATATCTGGCAGGCTGGTAGACGTTTTATGTTCGCGCTCAGGTTCGTCATCGTTCTGTTGTCGATGCAGCTGCAAAATTCTATTGCCTGTTTATTTGCGTTTTATTGCGAAAAATGTGTTTTTATGTTGCGTTGCCCCCTCGAAATATGTGACAGGATTTTGCAGCGCCTCCCTCGACTTCAAGCATAAATTTATGTAACAAAATGAAACGAAGTTTTCAGGTAGGTTGGGAATGGTGCTTGCTGGTCAACGACGTGACAAAAAGTCATTGGGAAAAAAGTTTTTAATTTCTTTAGACGATGCCCGCCGTTGGGACATCGCACGTCTGTGCTCCCAGGCGTATTAGACTTTCGATCCAGGATCCGGGACAAGAGACACAGGACACAGGACACGGGACCTCAACGCAAATCAAAAGGCGCCGAGGCTGCATGCTGATTTCCCTGTCCTTCGACTGAACCCACTTTTGTGCCTTTTCTGCACTTTTTTGATTAGAATGTATGGCAGTGTCTGTTTTGTTTTTTTTTTATTTTTTTTTTATACATATATTTTGGCGCTGGGCGCTGCTTAATTTAATCTCATTGCTGTCAGTTTCTCTTCTCTTCGTCTCTGCTTTGTCGTTTGTCTAGCTAAACTTTTGCGCCCGAAAGGAAAAGTTTGCCAATTCACACAAAAATACACACGCACACACACACACATGGCCAGCAGCTGTGTGGCAGACAATTTGCGTTTCAAAATGCCCCCGAAAAAATTCATTGCCTACTTTCAGGCAAAATTTATTTGATTTTTTCCATGCCGGCCAAAAAGGCAAAGAAAGAAAGAAACCAGCGAACGAACTTTTAATTGGCCAGCCGGCAAATTGTGCAGCAGTAGCAGTAGCAGCAGCAGCAACAACAACAACAGCGACAGCAACAGTAAAAATAACAACAACCGCATGTTAAGCCTGGTCAGGCATCACACACATAGACACACACAGGCAGATGCACAGACACTTACACTTGGGCCACAACAACACTTTCACTTTGATTTCTTGCTATTTATAGTAGTGGGAATGTGTGAATTTTTTGGCAGACCAAAAAAAGTATGCTACACTTTACGAAACGCGCGCACGTTCGTCAGCAGAAGGCAAAAAAAAAATAATATCAACAGCACAACAAATTGTCATACAAACAAATAAGCAAACAAACAAACCGATGCACGAAACTTGCGCTTTGCTTATGCAAACTTGACACTTTGTGTTTCTCCTTCTACGACTCCTGACTGACTGCGACGGGGACGGTGCAGGCGAGGATAAGGACGAGGACGAAGGCGGCGGCGGCTTTCGCGGCTTCGCAGCTTGCTCATTGTTTACATTTCACTTTCTGATGGAAATCGAGCGAGAAGCGACAATAACAACAATATCATACAATAACTTTAACATAAAAAAAACCAGAGATATTTAAAACAACTATGAGAAACGCTCTTCTGCTTCTTCTTCTTCTTCTTGGATGCTTGCTGGCTTGCTTGCTTGCTTTCTTTCTTTATCGCTACCAGGGGAAGAACCCCAAAAAAAAGGTAAGTAAAACACGCGACGACAACGAAGTCGAAAGTCGAACAACGCGAACAACCGTGTGTGTGACAAACAACCGCGTACTGCCGTATCAGCAACAACAATAACAACAGGATGGTCGCGTGTGTAGCGCGCGCGTCGCGTGACTCGAAAACCGTTACGTTCGATATCCTTTACGAAACTGAAACGAGCACAGCGTACAAAACTCGGCCAATGGTTGCGCTGCCGTCTCTGCCGGCGCCGCTGTCGCCGTCGTCGTCGCTGCTGATGTTGCTGGCGCTGCTATTGCTTTGCTACCGTGTCTCAGCGATTTCCCAGCTGTCGGCACTTTCGTTCCACATGCCACACGCCACATGCCACACAAAACAAAACGCAGAGAAGCAGATGAAGAAAAAGCAGAAAAAACAACACGCACACCTTGTCGAGCTGTCGTTTTCCTGCATCGTTACTCGGCCCCGCTTCGGCACCATAGACACCAGCGAATGCCTGTGGATGCCTTTGATTGTGCAGTCGACGTCGACGACAGCGGCGCTGCCTTGTGGGCGCGTGTGGGAGTTGCTTCTGCGCAATTACCGTTCGGCCTGTGGATGCCATGTGGATGCCTTTCGCAGCTAGAGATGCGCAAGCAAACGATAACAGTTCGGCGTCAAATACGGCGCCAAAAACTCTGTGCATCTAAAAAAGTGAGCGAAGAGAAAAGAAAAGACTTGGAATCATTACTGCATAAAAATGTCTTTGCCTTTTTTATTTATTTGAATTTTTGTTTCGACGTTAAATACGGCGCTAACAGCTTTGGCATCAAAAAAAGTGAATAAAGAGAAAAGAATTGGATGTCAACAGACAAAGAACTGCAAGCATTCTGCATAATAATGTCTTTGCTCAATTTTTTTTACTAAAAAATGTGGTTTTAATATATTTTTTATTTCCTGTATGAACGTTCCTGAATTCCGGAAAGAAATACACAAAAGATAACCTTTATTTACGATTTGGCAAACGGCGGAGCTATATCTAGCAATTACCTCGATCTAGATGAGTAATGAATACAAATGTTATTCAAAATCCGATCGGATAAATTTAATAAATATAATACGGTTGTTATATAAAGAAATATTTTTTCCTCATGCAACTGCCGTTGCCGCTGGCTAGTATGGCGATTGTTAGCCTCGCTGATATATGGCTGTCAAGGTACCAGCAGTAATCACATCAAGTCCACAAGATGCCATCACTATACTTGCTGGTGTGGCGGTCGAGTTGGAGTGATATGGATTTCGAATTCAGCTTAATAAGTAATAAGCTGTAAGGCTTTATTCTGAAGCAAGAGCAATCTGGATGCCATAACTATGCCGGCATAGATTGCATTCTTACAGCGCGGGGCAACTTGGATCTAACGCACAGCATTCAGTTCATTCAGAACATAGTTCGCCTGCAGTGGCTTGGCTATAGGGCTTAGAATCGGTTAATTATCCAGAATGACTGCCAAATACTTAGTAACTTGCGGGACTGCGCAGAATATTATCCAAGACTAGCACGCCCAGCAAGAAGGGAAATATACTATTTGCTCCCTCATATTTTCAGGGCCCCCAATCAAATAAGCATATGTCATCTGCATATAAACTTGATCGACGAATAATTAAAACATTATAAAAAAAGTAAAAAAAAAATTGCTGATATTATAAATATATAAATGCAATAATTGTAAGATTGTTGATTGTTAAATGTATTTAAAAACTGTTTGCCTACTTTCTTTTCTTTTTCTATTTTGTAGGTATTTTGTCAGTATAAGAGCTTCCATTAAGAGTGTAGAAAGTTTTTTGTAATATTTTAATTGAAAATAAATATCACTTCAGAGCCCGTTGCCAGAAGTTGTAGCAACTTTTAGTTACATATTAGTAAAAATTGCCATTTCTTTGCATCCATATCCAATATTTGTTAATCTATTGATTGATTAGACCAGCACGAATAAATATTTGAAAGGCATTATTTTTTCATTTTTAGTCAAATTTAAATTCCTTCGAGGACGATTATTTAATTTAAATTGTTATCGTCGACTGTTCCACCGCTATGTCCACTCAAACGCACGACTGTGGACTTCATTCAAAGTGGCTTTGGCTTCGTGCCACACTTGGCCGATATCGCAGCACTGGCAAAGGCGAAGTTGAACTGTTGCTGGCAGAGCGAACGATGCCACCATCGACGATCCACAGTCGCAGTCGGACACGACAGCCTGCCACTTGCAAGTTGCAAGTGTTCGGCATGTGCACCGCCTGGGCATGGACTTTGGGCTTGTGCCTGGTTGGGCCAGGGCTTGGGATTGGGCTTCGGCTTGGGCTTCAGGCTTTAGGCCAGTCATCGCGCTTCGATGCGGCAAGTTCAAGGGAACTTTGCGCGGTGAACGATGCAAGAAGCGGCAGCGACTGGCGGCTGGCAGCTAGCGGCCGCTGACTCCTGCTGACTGCTGCTGACATTAAAATGCATGCAAATTAAAATGACAGCCACACACACATACGCACACGCACACAAACACGCACACGCACTTGCACACACTATCTCGGGCACTGTGTCAACGTTGCATGCTGCGCGTTTCACTTTGCTGATTCCCATATGCTGTGTTGCTTGTTGTTGTTGTTGTGCTGCTGCAATTCACTTGACCGCTACCCTAGTCTGTTATATGTAGTTGTTGTTGCTTGTTCTCAGCCTTTGAACCCACATTCGGGCAAGGGAAACATTTCGCATCAATGAGCAGCAGCGAATGTATGTCTTCCTTCCACCCGCCTCACAGGGGGAAGGAGAGAGTTGCGGGTCGACACTATGCAGGCTGCACAATCCCTCAGGTAAGTTGTCATTAAAAGATTGCTTTAAAACATAAAAATGCAGCAAGTGAGCGCGCAACTCTGTTGCATGCATTCGGTCGCGCAACATGGCATAAAAAGTGCAACAATATCAACCAAGACGATGGCAGCGACGACGATGAAGACGACTGTGACGGGACTGAGAGAAAAGGCAGCTAAAACTTCTGCGTTTATGCGCCGCAGCGGCTGCAATAAATTCCTTCCTTCAAGTGTTTTCAAGTCTCTTTGCGCACTCAGAGAAATGCCATCAAAGGCCAGCCAGTTGCATCCAAGATTATTTGGCAATTCACGATTCGTATGGCAACTGTGGTGGAATTAACTTGTCTTTCCGTTTATGCAGCCCTAATATCAATTTTTATAAAGTCTTAATGAACCCCTATTATATTTGGAAATCGTATTCCTCATCTTACTTAAAAATGTGTTGATGGAGATCATTTAAATATGTAAACAAAAACAAAACAAAAATCAACAGTCGTAGGAACAAGTAAAAATGTTTTGAAAGACCTCTTATACTAGTAATTCAAATGTCCTTTAAAATAAGCAGAAATAAATAATAAATAAATACTAAGTTTGCTTGTAAATGTAAAATAAAAATATAAATTTTTCATTCTATTTATTTATTTTAGACTGTACTTTGGAAATTATTTTTGTTATTTCTAATCTTTCATTGTATATATTATATATAGGTCGCATATATCTGTTTTATTTATTTTCCTTGTAAATATCAAAGTAGTACATCCTTTTACTCTTTTGTTAAACGGTATAAAAAGAAATCAAGAAGGATTTTAAAAGTCCAGACACTCCTGCGGGAAATTCGTAGTAACTGATCACTCGAAAACTATTTTCATGCTATCCAGGGCTCTTAAAATCGTATTTAAACAAATATGCATAAACATACGTCTGTAAAATTACGAAAAATTTAATGATCCCCAAATTATCTGCAAATAAAATTTGTAATCTTGAATATTTTTTTGTAGATCTTTGAGAATAATCCAAACTGCCGCTTTATGGAACAATTTATTGAGGAAGGTATTTAGAATGCATCCTAAACAGATTTCTACCATATCTTTAGAAAAATCAATTAAGAAATCGCCAAATTATCACAAAAACAAGTTAAATATTTCATATTTGTTCTTTAAAAATGAACCAATCTGCCGCTATGTGCAACCATTCATTGAGAGAGGTATTTACAATGCAATCTTGCATCCCAAACTTTTGTCTGCCTTCTACCTTCACTTTTCTCCAAGTGCTCACCAAGTCGCATCGTCGGTGGGTCTGCTTTTGTGCTCTTGTGTGTTTATCTCGACCGCGCTTCATGCTCGAGCCCATTGTGCTCGCCCCTGTCTCAACTCTTCTCTTTGGGCTTCCCTTGCAATCCTTTTTCATAGCCGCCCTCACAACGTCTTCTGGCATTGTTCGTTTGCTCGCACTGCGCCTTTTGTCTTAACGCAACAGCCACGAAATGCAACTTGCAATTGTAGACGATGGTGAAGACGCCAACGCTAACACAAACGACGTGTCTGAGGATGGGGTTGGGGATCGGGATGGGGATGAGAATGGGGATGAAGATGAGGATAAGGATGGGGATGAGGATGAGTACGACGACGTGCCATTGTCAACGGGCTGCCAAACTGAATGCTTACCTGGTGGCCAGGTGACTCAGTGGGCGTTTGTTTTTATGCTGCCAAAAAGACTCGTCGCTGCCTTTCAACTTAAGTGAAATAAAACACAATTTATTTGTATATTGTTTTGCTGTTGACAATTCCCAGTCTTGGCTGGCGAAGACAGCAAGCAGGGGTGCCTGTTCGTCCGGCTGTGGCGGCTATACTAATGGTCCTGGCTAGTGGGGATGCGGGTGTGGGTGGAGATCTCTGAATGGTGAGCGCGTGAGAGATATAAGCGACTGGCAATTACATTTCTTGTTTGGCTAAACATCTCAACAGTTTTTGGTTAGCACTATTATTCTTAGTATTCCTATTAATGCTGTTGAATAAAGTTTTTTTGAGATAATGTTGTTATTATTACAGTTTTGAAATTTTATTTTGATAAGCTTAATAACTTAATATGTCTTCTTTTTATTAACATTATGAGTGGGTGTCTCACTAATTTTTGTGCCCCATTAGCCAAAATTTATTATTTTTAATATTGTTTGCCATTTTTGCTTATGAGGCTCACGCACGCAACGCTCATCGCTAGCTGAGAAGTGGCGCGTGTGCCTCATTATCATTGCGAATGCTGCATTTTGGGGCCATTGTTGAGAACGCTTTTAAGTGGCAGCAGAACAGCAATGACTACAACAGCAACAACAGGGCCCATAACACTGCGTTTATTGCATTTAAAGTTTGATACAACAATGGTGGCTGCTGCTGCTGCCTTAAATGTGTGAATTGTCTTTACTGATGCCAAAAACTAGGCCATACACACATATAGGCTAATACTACGTACCATACATACATACATACTACTTATATGTATAGTAAGTATATATACATATGTGGAGATGCCGTATAAATAGTAAGGCTAGTTTATGCTGTTCTTGTATTTGCTGTTGTTATTGTTGTTGCATGCAATTAAATACGCATTACAAGCTCATTAGCAGCAATAAAATTGCAGAAACAATGCTTCGTCAGCCCAAAAACAGTGCTATAAAAAACATAATTAGACTTCAAACATTGCAAAATTGATATTTATTATGATGCACTGAGCTATAAACATATATATTTGTGCACACTCTAGTATGTATGCATGTATGCATGTATGTATGCCAATAAATTGCATTAGCAAGCCGATGAAGCCTAAAAGTAGACTATTGTACTGAAAACTAGCACAGACTCGGCTCAGCTTATAAATGCGTTGGAGAAGCACGATTATTGCCTAAATGTTCATATATAAATATATATGTATAGTATATAGGTGCATGCATGCAAAGCCATAAAATGGCACAAGTGCTGCAACAGCCACAAAAACCAAACCCAATGAATGGCAGACACGTTCTTAACAGCCCCCTACAGCCACCTGCCACCTGCTCCTGCCTCCAATTTAACGCAAAGAGCATCATGCAATGCCAAATGTTTCTGCTTGAGTTAATTAAGCCAGCAAATGAAAATGAAGCATACTTTGTTGGGCATAACAAGCCAATTACAATTAATATCCATCAAGCAGCGATGCGCGGTACTGGGCTTAAATCGAGAGACTCTTGCTCTACCTTTCTTTCTTCTTTGCTCTGTTTCTCTCTCTCTCTCTCTCTCTCTCACTCTCTCTCTCCCATACACACAATCACACTTAGCCACAGCCGCAAATAAGCTACTGCATCGTTGCATCATCAATAATAATCCGGGATATATAAATATTGGAAAAAAAACATTTTTAAAAACACCAACAAATTCAAATTTCATGATATTACAGGCGCGCCTAAGCTAAAATTGCAAATTAATATTGCAAATCAATGAAATTATTATTAAAAAGCCATAACATGGAAGCAAAACTATATGCGATTAAGAAGACAATTAGTTGTTCACAATATCTTTCAAGATCTAGATCTTGCATTCATATTTTAAATTGTTGCTGATATTTAAGGTATGCAAAGCACAATAAAACAATTTTCGATCTGGAACCAATTTCAACAAAATTAAAATATTTCGATTGCTTCGCAACAGCATTCTTTTTTGTCAGTAATAATAATAATAATTATACTCTTTTATTATTTTAGTATTTTTATCCAAAAACAAAATAATCAAAAGCCTCAAACTAGACAGAAAAATTAAATTAATTTTAAAAATGAAATTAATTAAATAAATATATACATATATACGACAAAGTTCAAACAAATTTATTTATTAATTTATTTATTTATTGGATCAACAAGTAAAGGCTGTGAAAAAAGCTTATCATTCGAATTGAAGAGCAAAGAAGGCCGTCAAAAGAAACTAACCGCAGACTGTATTTTTGGAATAAAAATCTATACAAACCTTAGCTAATCTGTTATCTTACCAATTAACCCAATTTTTACAATTTCAATAAATTATTGAAAAGCTAAAATGAAATTGCAAAGTGCATGAATATCTAATGAGATATAATAAATGAGATATAAAGAAATAATGTGCAGGGGTGCCCCAAGGCAGTGTTCTCGGTCCTACCCTGTATACATTATTTACTGCTGATATGCCTGCACCGCAAGAGATCCTTGGAGTAGACGAGGATGACGCACTAATAGCTACTTACGCAGACGACACTGCGGTGCTTACCAGAAGCAGAGATATCGATGTAGCCTCGGAAGCCTTACAGCAGTATGTAAGTAGTTTCGAGAATTGGGCTCTGAATTGGAACATTGGTATCAACGCCAGCAAGTGTGCGAATGTCACATTTACAACAAGGCCGTCGTCATGCAGAGATATCACAATGTTGGGGTCCACGCTCAGTCATACAAATTCGCACAAATATCTTGGTGTCATTCTGGACAGAAGACTCAACTTCAGCAAGCATACAACAATGGTCAAGCGATCGGTCATGGCAAAAGCCGGAAAGATGGCATGGCTGCTTGCACCCTGCAACAAGCTGTCTCTGCACAGTAAGGTGACAGTATACAAGTCCATATTAAGTCCAATATGGAAGTATGCGCTACCAATTTATGGCATTGCCGCTGCATCGAACCTAAATAAAATAAGAGTTGCGCAAGCTAAAATACTCAGAAAAATATGCAACGCTCCCTGGTATATGCGCACTAGGGACATCGAAAGAGACTTATGTGTCCCCAAGGTTGGCGATGTCATTCAAATGCACGCAAGCAATTACGAGAAGCGACTCGGCAGTCACCCCAACGCACTAGCGAGGCGGCTCCTGTCCAAACCTAAGAAGAGAAGATTGAAGAAGTGCCATCCAAAGGATCTCCACACAAGATCCCTTGTATAAAATATATAATATATATCATAAAATATAATTTCATTTCTAATGTAAAACATTGTAAATATTGTATATATGTACATAGATATAAGTGCGTCCTATAGATGCTTACTATAGACAACTTTTGTATTCCCTAACTTTCAACTAGCTTAAGCTGCCATATTGGTAGTAGAAAACTAGTTTAATAAATTGTATATATGTAAAAAAAAAAAAAAAAAATTTTGAAGATTTATTGTGTTTCGCAAGCAAATATGAAATCAGAGAGAAGAAGCGAAAACAAAGATATACAATTAAATAGTACATGTCACAGTGAACTCGCCATGAAGTCGGCTGTTTTCCCTTCACTTTTGAGTGCTGTAAGGCAACAATTCTAAAAAAAAAATGTGATATCCTGGGAGCTTCACATAATTAAACTAAAATGAATGTCTGTTCGATGCTCTTTTTAATGACATTCAAATTGCACATATAAAAAGTGTTCTTTAATGGAATTTTACTCTGTGTAGTTTGTATTGTTTTCTTTTTTTATTATATTTTTTATTTGCAGTTGTGATGCATGTTTCGGTGGTCTATTATAAAATTATCAAAATTCAGCAAATTTATGCGCCTTTCTATTTGTTGTTGTTCTAGTTATTGGTGTTGCTATTATTATTATTATGCGCCGTTTAATAATTTACAAAATGTCACCGCAAAAATAACAATAAGCCCGCTGATAAACAGTAAAAGCAACAACAAAAAAAAAAAAAAAAAAAAAACACACACAAATACACATGTTCATGCATTTAAAAGTGCACCTAATGATAGTTGTTGTTGCTGTGCTTGCCAAACAACAAACAACAAACAAAATACCAGGTTACAACAACAAAAGCAACAGCAACAACTTGGCCAAAGGGAAATTATAAATAATCTATATGTATGTATGTGCCATAGGTATGTACATACACGTATAAAAAAAATGCAACACAATGCCGCTTTATGCACACGGGCTGGCAATTTAACTGCAAACGGATATTTCGGTTGAACGACTGACAAGCGGACAAACGCACAGGCGGACAAATGGACGAATGGTCAAACAGATGGTTGAAAAACTGTGAGGTTCGTGAGCGCGCCTAGTTTCATTTTTAATTTATTGATGATTTTATCTGAGCGCAATAACAAACCACAATACAACACCGCACAATAGGCCAACAACTATAGCAATAACAACAACAACAACAACAGCAACAAGAGCAAAAACAACAACAGTAAATACAGAGCTGAAATGCTAAACGCTACAATAGCAGTAACGAAACAAAAAACAACAACAACAGCATAAAAATGACCAACCATTTTTCTGACCCAAAACAAACAGAGAGGCAGAGATAGAGAGAGCGGGGGAGAGAGAGAGAGAGAGAGAGAGAGAGAGAGAGAAGCACGCGGGTCGGAAGTGAGAGAATGTGGGGGAGTTGGCGGATAGACCGACAAAGGTTTTTGAGAAATTTTCGTTGATTTGTAAAACGCGGCAGGTGCGGAAATGACGCCATTTTGGGCCGCCATTTGCTATAAATGTGAAATGGCAGCATGCAGTTTTGGCGTCGACTTGACAACGAAACCAGCAGTCAGTTGAACGTCATTCCAAACATTCGAGCCACTCGGAGCACTCGGACAACCATTCTGGCCAACAACACCGATGACGATGCCGATGCCAATGCCGACGCCGCGGCCGGTGCCGTTGCCGATGCCGATGCCAACGCGCCTGCAGTGCTTACAAATGCAAATTGAAACATGATAATTGGTCGCCAGCATGGTCGGGCCTCCTCCACATATTGTGTGCCCCAGCACAGTCCTAAGGATGGACGCGTGTAAATATATTACTCATTGATCGAAAATACTGACAGCATTTAATGGAATGTGAACTCTCTCTGAAGAGATTTCAGCCTATTCATTAATCATTAATCTATTACTCATTAATCGAAAATACTGACAGCACTTTATGGAATGTCAACTCTCTCTGAAGAGATAACAGCCTATACGTTAGATTACAGCTAAATCCCATGTATTTATTTATTTTTATTAAACCCTATCCTAGCGGTTCAAGTATCAGATTACTTTTAAATAATTACCCTAGTCATTACAAATTTAATTATATCGAGCCTATAGTTAGGGTATTTTCATATGATCAATTTTAATCTAATATTAAACATTTTTACTAATTATATTATTTCTATTTATTATGTTTAAAACAAAATGCAACGTCTATTCTCTAATCTGAATTGATGAACATCGATTCTTAATATACAGTTGTGCTCAAAATAACAGTCTTGATACGTTCTATGCTTCAAAATACTATAATATTTAAAAAATAATATTTACTTAATAATAATATTTAATATTTAATAATATTTAATAATATTTATTTAATAAGTCAGTAATTTAAATAATTTGAACAATAAGCGTATTATTTGGATCAGTTGGGACAAATAAAAGCTTTTTTTAATTTTTTACGACCGGAATTTGTTGTTATTTCTTTATGATTTACTTCCTTATGTATTTTGTTCGAACCATATGTTTGAACTAACACTACTATTATTATTTTGAGCACAGCCGTATACTACTTATAAGTATTGAAATGTATTCCCAATCTGTATGGATCTATGCATCTATGGTCACTCAGAATAATTTCTGTAAAAATCAATTATTATGGCAACAACAATTGCAGTAACAACAATTAGAATCATATACATATTTTAAGAATAGTCCGAAATACCCACAAAAAGCGCTTTCACAAACAAATGATTCAAATTGCTGTTAAGAAGAATTTGAGCTGGATATAAATTATATAAAAATGTACTATATAAATATTCACAGCATTGTTTTATAAATATATTCTGCTTCATAAATGTTTGGGAGACAAATACAACAGGTAATACAAGTAGATCGACCTTAAAGACACGTCTTATTAATTCAAAGACTGCCCCTAGCCACGATCTAGATAGGACACGATCAGGAAATAAGCTGACAGGGTTGCCAGACCTGCTCTCCCTCTCTCTCTCTCTCTCTCTCTCTCCCTCTCTCTCTCTCTCTCTCTGATTAAATTCTTCTTCAATATCATTTCAAGTTAAATTTCGTTGGTAAAACCGATCAGAGTTACTAACAGATATTAGGTAGAATAATAAGTTTATTTTGGAGGCAACATTTCTTTATTTAGTTTTTCATTTCAATTTTGCACTCAAATAATACATACATGAGTAATTTAATACAATTACAAATAAAATCAATTATTGTTTGACACAAATTTTATATTTCATGTGAAGCTCTTTAAGCTCAATTTAGTTACATTTAATGCGTTTACTGTTTCTGAGACCTTTTTCTAATTAAAACGCAATGAAAAATGTGGAAATCTTTATTATTTGACGTCATATGACGTATTGACAGCTTCCTTTGGAGATGTGTTTTTGTGAAGTTCTTGGAAAACCTTATCAAGTCTTTTTTTGAAGATTTTAGATTTTAGCTCACACATTCTTTCCCACCTCTAGCATGTGCGTGCCTGCGTGCCGCACACACACATACATATACTTGTATTGGTATTTGCACGGATTAATTCACTCAACTGTAAAACCGCTCATTGCTGTAACATTTACGCAGCGGCGCGTTCTGCGGTCAGTCTGTGCCGCCTTCTACCGAGCCACTCACGCACACATGCACACGCTCACGCTCACCAACACCTCGTGATCCGCTCGTATATATCCGACTCGTCCTGCCCACCAAATAATAGCCAACTATCGGCGGCATTTGCGCGACATAATTATAGGCGCGTTCTGCGTGTATCATTTACAAAGCTTAGCCTCTGCTTACAACAGCAATGCCAGGCCAGTGACAAAAACAGCAGCAGCAACAGCAACAGCAACAACAACGCTTGCTCTAACTGCAATGTAATTGATAATTTTGTTAATTGCAATGGCGCGCCTGCAAGTATGCAGCACGAAATAGAAAGCGACAAGCATTTGGCTTAAAGGCGTGACAGAGCTTAAAGCCATTGACTGTTATTTATGCGCCACTCTCACACTTACACACTTCCCTTTGTGATGTGTATATGTGTGTGTGCTTGTGTGTGTTTATTTTTGTAGTTTTTGTATTTGGATGTTGTTGTTATTTGTGCTATTTTATTTGAGCTCGTTAACAAAAATGCAATTAAAAGAATTGATGCCATTAATTAAAAGTCAAAGCGTCAGGCGGATGATGCACACACACGGGCGCCCAAAATGCAAGTGAGAATGCACGAACGGAGAGGGAGAGGGGCGTGGGGGCCGGTGGTAGGGGGTGGGGTAGGGGCGTGTTGGCAAATGATATGCTGGGACAGATGTACAAGATTTGCACGAGCGCTGACGTTGCTGACGTTCCTGATGTTGCTGCTCCAAACGCATGAGCGCACAAAGTGAAAGCGAAGCGCAAAGCAAAAGAAAAACGTGTTGCATAACACCGAGCCACACACACACACACATACACCCATACACCTATACACACGCATGCAATGCAAATGTAACAGCAAACTGAAAAGCCACTCACGCAGTGACTGGAGGGGAAGGCGGCAGGCAGTTGCCATTTATTTATTGTAACAATTTTCTTAATGTCCAACACAGTGCAGCAAAAATGCCAGGCTTGGCAAATCAGATGCTGAAGCCTAAGCTGTACGGTGTCAATGGATGGGGGATGGTGGGTGGTGGGTGGTGGGTGTGTTTGGGGGTGCGGTCGGAGGTGTGGCTATCAGCCTTTCATGCCTAGCTCTGCTCTACAAACGCTCTCGTTTGCCAGCGCTTTGTTCTAATTGAAAATGAAAACGAAAATGAAAATGTAATTAATTTGCCTAACGCCAAACTTGACGCCGACGTCGTCAGCGACGCCGACGTGAACAGCGCTACATGTCGCAGCAGCAAAGTTTATTTAAAAATTAGCAAGACAGCAGCAGCAGCAGCAGCCTCCGGCAAGGAGAGTGAGACGCGTTAACAATTAGCAACAAAGAGTGCAAAGAATTGCCAACGAAGGAGGTTAGAGATGGTTGCGTGACTAAGCTCACGGTTCTTGTCGTCGACTCTTGCACTCATAACAGGAATCCCTGAATACATCACTATATTCATAGAGCATGCATTAAAAAATTACTTGCACTGGTCTCATATATTCAAACTTCTGGCCAAAGAAAAAAATAGAAAATAATAATAATAAACAAAAATATGAACAAAATTTTGGCTTTTAAATTGAATAAATTGAATTGAATTTCTATTTTCCCAACTCATTAATGAGTACAAGTCGTTTTAGCAAATATCAGCAAAACTATTAGAAGTACCAGCGCCCATAAACTATATGTAATTGTTATCGATTTAGTTTCAATCTATAAAGGATTTATTGCTCATAAATGACTGCTTTAAAGCTCTATAAATTTTGAATTTCCACAGTAGTATTCAATATTTTTAGCTTTCCTTTTTTGAAAAAAAACAAAGGAAGGCACGATTAAGCATTTATTTATACACGGACATTCTGCACACCGCTACCTTTAGGCAGGGGGCTGCCATCGAAACAGAAAGTGTTGATGAGGGTGGCAGAAGGGGCTGTGGTGGCTTATTAGATGCCTTGTGCAAAGTTTGCTTCATGTACTTGTATATGCCGGCAAACATTTGCTAAGCGCTGAGCTACGTGGCTCGACAACAAAAGCCAAAAGCGGCAGCCAATGTGGCAAAAAAGAAGAAACGGAGAGAGGGAAATAAAACATTTTCTCCGAAGCTTTGATGCCCTTTGGGAGCTTCAGTTATCGCCGTTTAGTTGCGATATTTATACTCAAAACAGTTCCTAATCCAGAGTTTATTCTAAGAAATGTTGTTTGGATTGGATTGGGAGAAACAAGCTCTGAAAGCTTTGCAATACATTGATTTATTTAATTTCTGGATGTCTAGTGTTTATGAAAAATTATTGGCAACTACTTATGTTGTATTCCTTTAATTACTTAAGTTATCGAATCTTACATTCCACATTGCAGCAATTAGTTGGCCAACAAACTCTATATTGTCAATTAAAAAAGCTAAGCTTCATAAGAGAACAATGCGAGCGTAATGATAATTATTGGCAAATGATAATATGTATTTTATTGCTTCCGGTTGTACTGCCCTTATCATCATCAATTTAAAATGCATTAGACTTTTTATTTCTCTGAAGAGTAGCAAAGTTATGCTAAGAGGCCACAATATGGCGGCATTTCAAAGCGTGTTTGCCGCTTTGGTTGTATGACTGTGTGTGTGTGTTTGTGTATGTGTGTGTGAGTGTGAGTGTGAGTTTAGCTTGTTATTGTGATACGGCTGAGCCAAATATGTGGGAAAAGAAGAAATACACAAAGTAAGTGCCATGAATTGCTCTTCAAAACCAGAGAGGACGGAGGCCCCAAAGCAGACGACTGGTCAATATAGTTCAAGGCTGGAGCACACAGCTCCTAGCACACACACACATGCAACAACTACACCTTGAGCGCTGCCCAGAAGCTCATTAAAATTGCATATACTATAGAGTCAAAGAATTTATACATTTATATGTACTATATATGCCTTGCAGCTCATAAGATGGTCTTTAGAGCTAAGCGCAAAAGTTAGCTAAATACCTTAATGATTGAATGCTTCATGTAAATATTGATCACAATCCACGACTGTGGAAAGCAGAGCTTTTAATATTGATAAGTTGAATTAAATATAATATAAGTAGTCTCTGCAGATACATATTTTTAATTACTTTGAGCGGTAGAAGAGGCAAATCCTGCAATTAAGATCGTTAACTGGAAAGTTTTTAAAAAATACTTTGTCCTACTGCAAATAATTAATAAATATAAAATTTTAAAAAAGCAAATCGAGGCATCTACAATGAAACTTTCCTTTTGGAAAATACTAGTTTTTCGCCATCCACAGATAACTTTGGCTTCCATATAATATTTCCTCTACCTTTGTTTGTTTTTCTTTGCCTTTTTTATTTTATGCAATGTTGCAGTCAGTTAGTAAGAAGAAATAGAGAAAAATAGAGAGTATTTGGCTTCATTTGACAAAGCAATGCTACTTATTTGTTTGATAATATGATTGTTCAAGCCTATAACTTCATTCCTACACCCTTCGGCCTATGATGGCAGTAATTTTTCTCTTCTCTCGTCCATGTCGACTGTCTTTAATTATCAACTTCTTAGAGAAATAATTCATTTTGGCTGCATACTCGTTTAAGGTTTTTTTTTAAGTACATAACGTTGGTATGTATATGGGAAACATTTTGGTTGCGTTAATTTGTAGACTAAATGCTTAAACCAGCTGCAGAGTCATCTAAAAGCGCATTTCTTGAACTGCATTTGCTGTCCAGTAACAATTTTGCCCACGTCAATGTGTTTGTGTGTGTGTGTGTGTGTGTTGTGCGTATTTGTATGTGTGCATGGCCATGGTCAATACCGACTAATTGCGCTTAACAAGCCAAAAGAAGCAACCACCACACACACACACCCACACACACAAAGTCCAAACGAAAAATGAGCACAAAATGCAATGCAAAAAAAGGGCAATGCAGAGAGCAGAAGCAGGATAGTATGCAGAAGAGCACCACCACCTCCACCAAAGAAAAAAAAATGATAACATGCTCCTAATGGACTTGACATGCAAATTGTCGTCATCAACAGCGCCCCCCAAACGAGCAGACGCCAGCGCTGGTGATGAGTGCGTGATAGCAAAGGCGTGATCAGCTGGAGTTAAAAGGATATGAATTGACTGCATTCTGTAGAATAATCAAAATATACCATAGCGCTATTAAAGTTACATGAAAGTAACTCAAAATCTTTGATTATCGATCTTAAAAGCCTGCTTAAAGCACGAAGTTTTTTATTTTAAGCTTTAAAGTATTTTCATTGGGTTTCTGTTCCTTCTAGGCTAACAAGAAACTTTCTGTCACTTCTACTTAACAGATGCACTAGCGTCATGCAGAATCCTTTTCAAGTATTATGCTCCAATTATAATGCTTTTTACTTTTTAATCTCAAGTGAGCTCTCTCGCCCCTCACTAAAATCTTCTATTTTCAGCTACCTCCGGCAGAATCACTGATCACCATGGCATAGCTTGTCGGACTGGCTTATACATTTTCCCCCAGCTGGTCAGTGATTCTTCACCTTTAGCTTTAAATTATATTTTGTCTTTTATTATTTTTGGGTTTTCTATTATAATTTGTTTTCTTTTCTTGCTATTTTTTTATCTCCATCTTTCTATTTTATCGATTTTTCTTTTTCTTCTTCGACAGCATTGTTTATCGATGAAATAAATAAATAAAGTGATTTCTTTTCAAAAATACAAAAAAAAACCGTCACTCGAAAGAGTACACATTCCCATTATTTATGAAATTTATCTCAGTAAAGCATCCTATTAGTCTAGTTTTTCAAGATCTGGATGATGTTTTCTAGCTCTTTCATACTAACGACTTGGCCTAAAATCAGTCTTTCACGCCACCGAGATGGCTGATAACATGGTTACCGAACTCAACGCCCAAAATATGGGTTGTGGCAAGATTATTTATTAAGATTTCCAGCGGTAAAGAGCTGTCACTTTCAAAATATCATATGATCTTTAAAAAATAAAAACATGTATATATAAGTATATACCCAGTATCTCATCATGTTTATGCATTTTTCATCGTTTGCGGAACTGCCTTGATACAATTTAAATCTCAATTCGTTTATTAACATCAATTGATATCGATCCCTAGATCCCAATTGAATTGAGATTGGCATTTACTTGTAGTTTTGAAATAATGCGCCCACATGCTAATTCATTTAATCTAAATAATTTGTCACGCATCCATCTTTGGTGGCTGTGCGAGGCACACAAACATATCGCAGCATAGCTGAGAAAAGGGCGGTAATATGGGCATGGTCAATAGGTAGTATTAGTGAGGGTGTGGGTGTGGGTGTGGGTGCGGGGGGCGTTTGAAGGGCAACGCCGTTGTCGATGACGATGACGATGACTATGACGACGACGGCAACAACAACGACTTCAAATTTGATTGTTGATTACCTTGGCTAGATTTTTGCCAACGATTTGGCTGATGCTGATGCTGATGCTGCTGCAGCATCTGCACAGTAAATTGCATTAGGCAAACAATCGGAGGGAGAGTCCGTTGATCGGACTGTGTTAGAACGGCTGCTCAAGCGCTCAACCGCTTGCTTGTTAACTTTTTAATGCATACATTTAGGGGCAGGCGAGAGCAATTTGCAGCCGGTGGACAACAGCTGGTGGGCACACATTGATTCATTGATTCGTCCATTCGTTCGCTCGTTCGTTCATTCATTCAATGGCTTAACGAAGTTGCCTCATCAAACTTGCATAAGTCAATGGCATTAGCAGAGCGACGCAAACGTTGCCCATTTGTCCAGATGTCCAGCTGTCCAGCTGTCCAACTGTCTAACTGTCTAACTGTCCAACTGTTCCACTGCCCAGGACTTGCGTCCTTTTGTCATCCATGAACAGCACAGCTTGCCATCACCATGTAAGTGGATGTCTGTGTATGTGTGTGTGTGTGTGTGTCTGGCACATCCATTTGCCCCATTCTAATTATAAGTAATTGATGCTTGGCATTCAAAATGCATGTCTGCTAATGTTTCCCTCAGCACTAATAAGTGTACAATACTCGTATGTATAGTACATTTTAAAGTCTGCTTGGGAAAAACAATAATGCTGCCATTTATGGAATACATAATTAGTTGAATCAAAAGAACAATTATTCCATTAGCAATTCCGTGAAATAAGTTGCAAATTTTACAAAAATATGAACAAACTAAAGGGAACTAATTATAAAATCATACAAGAAAATAAGAATAACTTTTGAAAAACAAAAACTTGGCATGCCAACCATTGTAATCAATGGAGAGTGGCGCATTTATTTATGGGTATTATTTGGTGATTTGTAGTTCTAGTAATTTGTTACGGAACTAGCGCAAAATATCAAATTTTTAAGTCTCTAAATACATTCAAAATTGCTTTAAAAATTATATAAGCATGCCTAAGTCCATATAAAACAAAGTAAGGTATCAAGAGATATCTCTGCTTTGATGATTATCAAAAAAATCCCACATTTCAATTCAAAAAATGAAAAAAAATTCATTGTACTCTTTAATTGATTGCCATTTTTTTTTCGAATTTAATGCTTTAATATGTTTTCCAAATCTCTCCTAGTTTTCTGATTTCTTCAATAAGTCTTGAAAATCTTAAACAGCTTCACCACCAGAAACACTGTTCATTCTTCGTTATTTTTTTTGCTTTGCATTATTTTAATATACATTTTTATGTGGAATGGCTTGATCGAAACTTGATTTAATACTTGATTTAATATTAGTTGGAAGATTTATTTTCTATATTTTTTTTGAAAAGAATACTACTTATATCTCAAATGATATGTAATGTATTCTTTTTTTACCTCTTTAGTAAGCTTGCAAGCAAAAACATAGCCAAAACATTAAAGTTACTATTTTTGGTAAAGCCCTCATCTCTTTTAAGACAAGATTGCTCCTACTTGCCAATGTTAGGTTTTATCTTGAGCCAAGCAACATGCCCATAATAAGATAAATTACGCTTACGTTTCGATGGCTTACCATCTACTCCTTGTAGCTGACAAAATAAAACTGGCGTTGTTGATCTGAGGAGATTCCGTTTGCATTTCAAATATCCAGACATAGAGTTTCTGTCGCCAGCCAACTTTATCCATTCAACTGCATTTCCATGCTCAGTTTTCACTTTCTAGCCAAGGAAAACATACTCGGTACACAAGAAGGAAGGCATTAATTTTAAGATGCACTTGCATGCATTGTTAAGGTTGAGCATCTTAAAGCCTCTGATTTTCTTCAGGATTTTTCTTGTGCTTCTCGTCTACATTTTCATTGCTGATTGACTTGCCGCATGCTTAACTCTTAGCGCCAACGACCGCCGCAAGGTTGACTGCGGCTTTTGGCACACTATGTGGCAGACACCTATGTATGTCTGCCAGTCTATATGCCTGTGTGTACATCTGTGTGGGTGTGCGTGCGTGTGTGTGACACAATTCCGTGACATGCTGGTGATAAGAAGAAACTGCAACAACAAAAGCAACATCAGGAATAGTGAGTTGCTCAACGGCTGCCAGACACATGCAAGTGAATACATTCATTGCATACTTGGTGGCGTTAGTTCACACACATATACACACACACACACACACCCAAACAAATCGACATACAACTGCAGCTGCATACCTACAATTGATGCAGCCACCCATCGTGTCGTTTTCCTCCATATTTTCACATGTTTTTACGACATGCATCTGATAATTTTCCATTTGCTACAAAGATGCAAGCAAGACGGGGCAAGGCACACTCTGTTTTATCACTCCATGCTCTGTATGTGTGTGTGTGTGTATGTGTTTTGAGTGGGTGTTTCTCCGCTCAAACTACAAATGCCAACGTTTAACAAATCTTGTCGCTTTTGCTGACCAACTGACCTACAGCATTCTTCTTCCTAACACAAACACTTGTGCTTACATTCAGTTTCAGTTTTCGATTCAAATTCTTAATATTGGATGCTCCCGAAGGAGCTCCCCAAGATCCTTTGCTTAAAATATATAACATCATAAAATATATTTAATCTAAGAATATTGTAAATACTCCATTGCACATATACATGGATTTAAGTGTGTCCTATAGATATACTTGTATACTGGTATTCCCCATTAATTTTCAAGTAGCTTAAGCTGCCATAGCAGTAGCAGAATACTGGTTTAAAAAATTGTATATAATTTTTGGTTATTTCAGTATTCTGACCACTGTACATTTGTTTGCCCTCACATGTTACTGATGGCCTTTTTATAAGCTGAACAAGTTACGCCCCTCAACTAATTAATGGACAAGCGCATTATGCAAACATTTTCCCATTCTACCGACTAACATCAATATTAATCACATATGTATGTAATTTTTTATTAGAAAACAAAATGAATGCTTAAAAACATTCCATTTACAAAATTTTCCAATTGATTAGCTTCAATGACATAATTATGTAAAGCAAAAAAAAATCTTAATTGGATACACCTACTTACACTGCCCCTAATAAATACTGTCCATTGTTTTAAATAGTTCAAAAAATAGTTTCAAAGATAACTTTCGTACGTCTATTGAAGGGAATGTTGTTCTCTATTCTTCTAAGACTGTAGAGGTGTTTTCATTCTTTGTTTCTTGATAGGTTAGATAAAAGCTATTTATAGCTATAGAACAGCCTTTAAGCAAAGTAAAAGAATATCTTTATAAAGTAATTCATTAACTTATTAATGGGCATTAAATTTGAGAACGTTTAAAAAGGCTGCCCAGCTAAGACCACTTCAAATATAAATAAAAATATGTAATTATATACAATCGGAAAATAGTGATGCTTTGACTGTGAATTGCGAATTCAAGCTGAATTTTTACCTGCGTCCTAAAGTATTGTGTGAATGTATAATCATAATATTTTTACCAATAAGTAGCCATTCACTCGTTCACCATAGACTACTATTCAATCGGCAATCATTATCTGGAGAATGAATATTTTAAAAAGCATTTAAGTGAAAACATCGACACACAACAGAGGAGCAGAGTCTTGAAATTATTATGAAGAGAGATGTCATAAAATATGGCTCGTCCCAACCCCAGATTTCAGATAATTAATCAGACTGGCACATATGTACATTTCAGAAAATATCGGTAAATATCTTAAATTTACAATGAAAAGCGATGCTCATTGAAATGCATATTCAACGAATTTGAGTTCAAATTATAGTTTTGAACAAACCGCTTCCAATAAAGACAGAAAATGTATGCCTTTTGTGGAAATTTGTGGCTTGTCTGTGTGTACTTCAGTTCATACGAGTACATATATACAAGTATTCAACGAATTTGAGTTCAAATTATAGTTTTGAACAAACCGCTTCCAATAAAGACAGAAAATGTATGCCTTTTGTGGAAATTTGTGGCTTGTCTGTGTGTACTTCAGTTCATACGAGTACATATATACAAGTATGTACATATGTCCATATAATGAAAGAAATGCTGAGTTGATGCATGAGAATCAATCACAATAGATTCTTCGATTTGTGAAAATATATATTGAAGCAATTGTATTTTTATCTCTTTGTCGCTCTCTCTCTCTCTCTCTCTCTCTCTCTCTCTCTCTGTGTCTTTTTCTCTCTCACTCGTCCTTTTGTGCCTGCTGTTGCATTTTGCTATTAGCACACACATACTAGTATATAAATTTTAATATAAATATTTTATGACATATTTGTGTGCTGCTGCACTTAGCAGCTTAGACGGCACTCGAGTGCGTAGGTAGAGTTTGAAACTGAACCACATACATACATACATAGTTTTGGGGGTAATGGCTGGCCAGTTGAATGGCCGATTGCCATTTTTGTTCGGGCCAAACAATTTTGTTGGCACATTAAACAAATTGTCTAAGCAAATTTCATTGATTTGCCATGCACTGACTGTATTCTGCTTGGGAACGGATCCACTTTGATTCACTTAAGTTCGATCGGCGACAGAAGCCATCACAAAATATTTTACTGTCAATTTCATGAGGATAGATGCACACGTCTGTGCATGTGTATAGGTATCAATATGTGGGTGTGTGTGTGTGTGTGTGTGAGTGTGTAGTCTGCCATTTTAATGAGCAGTTTGAAATGCACAAACTGGTGCGCATTTGTGGCGCATCGAGCACGTAAGGCACAATGAATAAGTGATTAAGGCGTTAAGGCGCTGCCGAGGCAATAAACAGGATTTCAATGAATTGCTCCATAAACCAATATGAGCTGTATGGTATGTTTGTCAAAGGACGGCAACTAACAAAGTTAGCATAATCATAGTTTTTAACAAGTACAGTAATAGCTCGTCTTATGTTGCATGTCTGGAATCAAAATAATTGCGACATTTGACAAGCTTTTTGTCATTTCTGAGTATTGGTTTATTCCTGCACATCCTGACAAATGGTACATTGCTCCTGCTATCATTAACTTCAAGTTTTAAATAAATAAAGCAAACAATATTGTGCAATTTACAACAAAAAATATATACAAAATAATATTGCATTAATGGCCACTGCCCCAAAATTTGAAATTGTTGTCTAAAATTATTTAGAATTTTCGATCCGTCTGGGAATTCAAATTTTATTAAAAACTTAAGAAAAGTTTGTCTCAGATGAAATAAAATGAACCATCCTTATCAATGTACATATGCAATATTTATTTAATATTCAAATTACTTTTGTTCGAGTTGAGGAGAGAAAAAAATATGGAAATCAATATAGAAAGTTTAACTATACGATTTGATATTTTGCCGCTACAGATGGACCACTCGAATATTAAAAGAATTTGTGAACCATCTATAGAGTTTATAAGTAGTATGTAAATATTTCAACAATATAAATTAAAACAAGGATTGCTTTTAAGTCTTACATAACGTATAATGTATATATTATAATTTCCGATTCATATCAATGCTAGCTTTAAGTTCCTAAATTTCGGTTCAGTTTCAATAGCTTTTAGAATTATTTTTCCTTTCGTTTTTCTTATCTGTAACTTTTTTGTGGAGCACCGAAAACCCTTTATAATTTTCTAAAAAGTTCTAAAGAGTTAAGAACTGCGCTATAAACAGAGAATAATTTGGTAATTCCATCACTGAAGGCTATTGAAAAAAAGTATTAAATAATATTTTACTGGCATTATAAATAGAAATATGTATTTATTTATTTAAGAAGAAACCTTTCGCTATGTAAAATCTACATACGAGCAGTAGAAAAAGAAATAGAATTAAATAATAATAAAGGAGCAAAATGAAAGTGTTCTTTTCCTTTTAGCTAACAATTATTGGACTCTTTTATGAAGTTCGCTTTACGGATAGTCTGCCGTACATGCTCATATATCAATCGCTGGTTTCGATGCCTCCCCACCATATTGCACAATATGTTGGGGCATATGATTCGATGTCAAGTGCTCATAAATCCCAACTAATCAAAGCGACCAAGATCACAGCATGGGCCTGAGGTCGCGTTTGCGCATCATAAACTTAACCTTTTGCCATTTATTATGCGACATTTCATTAAAAATTAAGCGGGCGAGACGAGAGCGTCCAACAAGCCGATGGTCTCCCGACGGCTCGACAGACTGTTCGACTACTCGGCAATGCTGTAAAGTGCGTTTTGCTTGTTTAACATTTCTTTACGGCAAACACATGTAAACACGTGGCTTCATGGAGCGGGCAGACGCATTACAAATTACCAGCCCAATAGGCAGGCAAGAGGGTGGCAGCAGCCCTTGGCAAGTTGTTGTGTTTTTTTTAACTACATATATATATATACATATATATATAGTATATACAACACATATGTATATATTTGTGCCTTGCTTTGGCAGCACCTTCCGCTCACAACCCATGGCCTCTGCCCAGCTGTGAGCCAGCAACATGATTGTCCTTGTTGCCGAACTTGCGTGATAGAGGTGGTCGCGTGATTGCAATGCGCTTATCGAAATAATCGAATTAAAAGACATAATTACTGCAGTTCTATAAGCTATACAGTAGTTATATTAATATGCAGCAGTAGATGGAATTCTAAAATATTCTTTTATTAACAAAAAATTAGTGACAATGAAGGAATATTTTTTTCTTCTTCGTCATGATGAATTTATTTAAAACATATTTACAGCACTTCTCACATATGTATTGTCAACATTTCATCTTCTAAACATACCAAGTAACTCGCCAAGCAGCAACGATTAAAGACACTTGATTTTTGACTAGTATTCCCAGTGCCCGCATGGTGAAAAGATATATGTATACATATGGGTCGAATCGCCAATTTAACGTAAGAAGCAGCAGGAGATGTTACAGCATGCTCAGACTAATCGATATTCCGTCCGTCCTTCTGTCCATCCGCTCCTCTGCCCGCACTATGTCGACAGTCAATTTTTGTTGACATAAATAAATAACTAAATAAAAAGAACTTTTTAACCATAAAAGCTGGGAAAACCGAACTTGGCCTGTTGCTTATCTTATGCATAAGATATATTATAAAACAAGTTTATAACACGACATGTACAGCCCTACTATATAGCTGCCATAAAAAAGATCGGTGTAGAAATGATTCTCACTACCAAAAAGTTTTCTGTATATTTCAGTTTTGCAACCATATTTTGCATTTATGAGTTTTGTAGAGTGTCCAACTGTAATCCAAAGTTTTGTTTAAGCTTACACAACAATTTATTTAAACTGAATCGCCGTAACGGAGAAAAAGGATGGGTAGCCTGATATGTAAGTGGCAGGCTGGCACAACTTTATTTTAATGATATACAATGGAAATGCATTGAATATCCAGGTTGACGCGTTATCTATCGACCTATCACGTGTCCGAGCTATGCAACAACATGTTTGTTTTTTTTTTTTTTTTTGATGAACATATCCTGATTCAAATATCTGTGATGAGACATAATAATTGGTGCTTTTTAAATCAAATCAGGACAATGGCAGGTGCATACTTTGCATTGCTTTTTTGCTTGTACTCGTATGTATTAAAAAGCAAAAAAGTGGCAAGCAAATATCAGATAATCATATACGAGTATGTATGAAGTAGGCATTGCCATCAAATAATTGCAATAAAAACAAAATAGACTGTAATTGCATCTACAATTTCAGCTTTTTCAATAACGAATGTAATTTGAGGCAAATATATTCGCTTTTATTAAATATTGATATTTAATTGAAGGACACAAATACACCTCTAGCTACAGTTATTTAAATTATCGTGAAATATTATCGTATCTTAATACTAAATACCCAAGTGCATGATTTATCTTTGGGCTGTTATATATGTATACTTCATTTTATATAATCTGAAGTTATTCTTTCAAAAAGCCCTGCATGAAGTTTGTTTTAAATAAGTTATTAATGTTGTCATTGGCGCGCGTTTAAAAAACTTCTTAGATTCACAAATTGCTAATGCAATTAGTAGTCTAGTAATTGAAATTGTTTCTAATTATTTACGAATTCTTTGGTTTAAGGATATTAGATTAAATATAATTTGAAATCTGGTTAGATAACTTGATCTTAGTACTCCACCTCTAAGTGGCTGCCTATTGGTGGTCTCTTTACTGAAGCCTCCTGCAGATAAAAGTATTTCGCGTTTAGGCGTTTATACGCCAATCAGTAATTTCTGCTTAGAACTTCAAATGGACCCTCATATGCAGCATTCAATGAAGTTCGATTTTGATGCAGTCGACCAAAAAGGTGTATTGCTTTGTTAATGTCGGGCTGCTTGAAAGGTTCCCTTGGATTATGGCAGACTTATTTTTTTTCAAAACCGTTTTATATATTCCGTTTTATGGACAATGCTGATTTGATTTAGCTAATTACAGGCGGGGTGAGATTTTCTAAAAATTGTAACTCATCTCAGAAATTTCATCTCATTTGGTTTTTGTTTTTTTATTTTGTAGTTTATTGTTAGATACCAGAAATTAATATACATTTAATTGGTTTCTTTATTATTATTGTCAAAAATGTGTAAAATGTATCATCACGTGTACATCCTTAGGACGAACACACACGCACACATACACTCTTGGCTATAAAGTTCATGCCATCTGACAACTGTGCCTCATACATTTTTATGACTCACAGTCATATTTTTATAGAACATCGCTGCCTGCCTCAGTGAGTGTGTAGTGTGTAGATGTGTGTATGTGTTTAGCTAGAAGCATAAACTTTGTCATCAACTTAAATTAGACGCCACACTCAGGCGGCCGACCGTCTTACACACACACACACACACACACACATACGAGTACATAGGCTACACTATGAGCGCAAAAAAATGTTTACATATACATACATACATACATACATACATGTACATGTACTTATAAGTAAACCGTCTCTAGGTCGCAAGTCAAAAGCCGCCAAAGCTGTATAGCAAGCAAGTACGTTGCCATCTTCGTCTTCGTCGACTCGCACATGTTCATTGAAATGCATTAATTATGCTTATTTATTTAACGTTATTGTTTGCTTGCGCCATTATCATTATCATCTCCATCCCCCTCTCCATTTTTATTTTCTTTCATCGTCATGGTCAGCTCGAGCGGCATCTTCACGGCCTACGGTTAGCGGTTGTGGGATAGCGGGTGAAGAGCGAGCGAGCATTACAGTTATCGACATCACTGACTAACGGCGCTCAACTCGCCGCTCAATTGAATTATTGCGTACAATCGCATAAGAAATACGTAAATATTGTGTAAGCGTTCATGCAGGATGGAAAATTTTAAGTAATTATAGTAAGAAGTGGCATGCACACACACACTCACACACACACACGCACACAAACACATATTTTTACACAGAGCACGTAACGTATACGTCATACAAAACAACTCAATTACACGGCCGAGCTGTGACGACAGCGCACAGTGGGCCCACCCCAATAGAATACTTGTAATGATAATTGATTTTACGTAAATTGAATTAAAGTCTTAATTGCGGTTACGCCCTTATTTTCAGTTTTTGTTGTTTTTGTTGTGCAATTTACATTTTCTTACCCGATGTATTTTTTACATTTTTAACGAATTTATTGCCTTTAATTCATTTTCAAAAAAAATATGAATAAGTCTTTGACTACTGCCTCCAGCTTAAGCTTTAGTAATGACTTTCTTCCTCTCCACAACCCGGCCTTACCAGCTCACCTGCATATAGTATTTCAAATATTATTTTTAGAAATTGGGAGCTCATCGATGACTTTCATTATTAGATATTGATGCATAGTTGGAGACCGGACCTTTCCTTAATCCACGTTTTAATTATAATTGATACTTACAGATTTTTTCAAACAACATATTTTTATTTAAAGAGAAGGATAGAGAGAGAAATATAATATTCTTATCGAGCTATTTATCCCCCCACTAGTCGAATTGCTTGTTAGGTTTTGCGAGCTCCGTTCGTCTCTTTCTCTTCCTTTTGCACTAATTGATCATTCAAAAGAAATTTTAATTGGAAATTCATAAATTCAATCTTTTGTAAGAGAAAGATAATACACTCTTTCTCTCCCTCTCCCTCGCTCTCTGGTAACAACTAATTAGCCTTAAATTTTTGTTGACTCTGCGGCCCACAGTGCTGTGATGGCCACAACGCTTGCCAAGAATTTCATTTGGCCAGCAAGTCACGTGATGTGCAACAGCGGCTGCCAAGCGAATGTGTGAGTGCGCGAAAGTGTGTGAGTTACGTATACGCAGCGTTTGCCAGCACTTTGATAAACTGTGTGCCGCAATATGAGCAGCAAAACTTTTTGGGCCGTCCAGCCGAGCAGTGCTGTGCAGAATTTAATGCAAAAAAGCGCAACGCACACGAGAGCCGCCCAAGGCGCCAAGCGCGTCCAAGGAGGCTGCCTGAGCATGAACTGAGACGCAAAGCGCACTAATTTATGTTGCACGTCCTCATTGTCCTGGCCATCGTGAGCATCGTTGCCGTGGCCATGGCCAACATCACCTCCACGCCCGCAGCCTCTCTCTTGTAGTTTAGTGTTTAACGTGTGCTTGCGGTCAAGCGTTTCGGCATGAAATCCATGCCAGCACCACCAGCAGCAGTGGCGGCGACCGCTTTTTATCGGCTGCCAAGCAAGCGAGAAACCAATGCTCTCTCACAAACACACAAGCACACATACAGAGATAGACATATAGACTTGACATGGGCACGTGTTTGTTTGCTTTAACGTTTATACGATGCACAGCATGCAGATTACATTTCATTAATTGTTTAAAAAGTAGAAGCGTCAAATATAACAAACATTCTTGTTATAAAGATAAAAATCGTTTAAGATAATAATAATTTACAATAATAATTCTTTCTTTCTTGCTAATAGACTTAATAGACACGCCTACAAATTAGTCCTTTGAAGTTATTTCATTTTAGCCCTATACTATGAATTTGTATTATAATTAGACAATGGCAACGTATTGTAAGGGAATTCAATTGCCTCAGTGGCTTATCTTTACCACACCTACTTCAGAATAAGGCGTATTTAATCTACATATTAGTGTCAAGAATTGACACATTCTGAATTTATGTGTTTTTTCTTTTTTTGCCTCCATCCAGATCAGCTGTAAATGCCTTGAATGAATGAACATAATCAATGGCGTGTATTTTTGACTTATTAAAGGTTATATCCGTGTAAGACTATCAATCGTTAAAACTGAAACCAAGAAACCAATTCTAAATAAATGAATTCTTTCAAAATCGCTAGCAATAATACAAGAAATTGCAGGCAGTGTTAATAGCTTCAATTTTATATGGCAAATCAATGAAACCAAATAATGCTTTGTTCAGTATATATTTGGGTACCCGGTTGTTGCAATAGAAAAGCTAACGAAAGTAGAAATACCCACTAATTGTCGACGATAATAACCACACCATAGGCTTCACAAACCTCTACTAACTCTCCCGAAATTCGAACAAAACAGCTCTGTGAAAACTTTAAGTTCCAACACGTTCTAGAAATAAATGGACGTGATCCTCCGCTTCTGTCACACTAACCCACAAGCACCTTTTTCATCCTGTGATAATAATAAGCATCTGACAATTCTGCAATACTATACTCCTACCTCTGTGAAGCACATTTTATCGGAATATCGAAATAATGTAATGTAATATCAGTTTTAAATACCTATAATAACTCAAGCTTTAGGCCACGTCAGCTCAATTTATTCGCGATTTTAATTCCCTTTAATAAGAACTCACACTGCATTCCTACATTACTTCAAAAGGTAACAAATCAGCTCAAAGCAATTAACAAAAAGAAAAAAGAAACAAACAAACGTTTGCACAAAACTTCGACTTTAATGAAAATTCAAATTTCTCGCCAAAATCATTTCCTTTACTAATATTCTATTATGTATTTTTGCCTATTCTCGCTTAAGTGATAAAAAACACAATAGCAATACTTGTATATATGTATTTCCAATCATTTTGTATTTCTTTTAGAACGTTTTAATAATTGCATATAACTCTGATTGTGACAACTGTTCAGGCCGCAGCTAATGTTGGAAAAAATAATTTAAATAAATCTGATTGTGACAGGCATTTAAGCCACTTCCTAATGTCGTTGAAGATAAAAAGCTTTCTCAACTGTTTCCACAAAACTAACGATTTTCGCATAAACGTATAAATATATCTACAAACGTACATATGTATATACGTAAATATATGTATCAATATATATTTGTGCATTTGCATGTGTGTGTGTGTGTGTGTGTGTGTGTCTATATATGTGTGTGTTAAGTGTAAAAGCAGAAGCAACAAACATTCCCAGCGGCACGCTTCGCAAGCATCAATATTCCGGCTGTTGTCTATGGACGACGGCTTGGCAGGCCACCTCTGGAGGTCAGAGTCAGAGTCAGAGCAGCAGCATAAGCAGCTAAAGCAGCAGCGGCAGCAACAATAACAATAATAACAACAACAATAACAACAACACAAGCAACAACAATTGTTAGAGCAACATTGACTGGCAAAAGCAAACAACTGAAAACGCAGTACAAATGCTAGAAACACACACATACAAAGACAAGGACGCGCACACACACACAAAATAAGAGTCGAAATATTGACACGAGCTATAAGAAAATGCCTTTGCCCATTGGCCATGGCCAATAGCAACAACAACACCAACAGCGAACATGGCTTGCAAACCTAAGCGAATTGTTGCGCTTTATTGGCACTGCCACAGAACGTGCAAAGCTTTCGCTGCTTCTTTATACTATTATTTGTACTTTTTTTTTAATCTGATTTTCTCTTTGCCGATTTTAAAGACGTTTGTGGCTTGCCGCTGTCGCTGTTGCTGCGTGTCGCAGTCGCAGTCACAGTCAGCGGCAGCGTCAGCGTCGGCGTCAGCAGAGACTGAGCTGCGTCTGCTGTCTCGAATGGCTTGCATTTGGAAATTCGTTTACTTCAATAATACCAAATAATGGCTGAGATTTTGTTGTGCGACTTATATATGGGAGAGCGTCGTGCTTGCCACATATAACATGTACAACAACAACAACAACAACAACAACAACAGCTGGTCGTAGCCCTGGCAAATACACGAATAACTGAAATATGTTGTGAAATATCGTTGGTATTTAGTAAATTTTGCCATGGTATTTATGTGCGGTGCATTTATGTTGAGTTCGTACACAAACAAACACAAGCCCATACACACACACACACACACACACATACACTCAATACATGGCTGTGCAAATTAATGTCGAAATTAGATGAAAACGTGAAGCGAAAGCAACAGCGGAAGCAGAAACAGAAACAGAAGGAATAAAATATGTGCCACATCTTACATCTGAAGATCACGCACTTTATTTAATTTACTGATGCTTAAGTACATACTTAGAATCATTTAATACATGTACTTATATAATTTACGTATACGAATTTATTTGGCAATGTTACCAAACAATTCCTATGTAAATTCCTATTGCAGCCACATGATTTTAAGTAAAATTATGTATAGACTAATAATATAGTTTGTAAATAAAAACTTATTTATATTATGATTAGCATACACATTAAACCGTCTATGTGATATGAATAGTAACAGTAATATATACACGTCCTAGAGTAAACGGTGTTTTGTTTTTACAAAATGAATTTATTTTATTCAAAATAATTATCTTCCGACTCAATACAACGCTTTACACGTTCACGAAGCATTTAGGATGAGAGTTTTAGGCCATTGGCTGGCCCATCCGACTCAGAATACTGGTAGAAGCCTTCTAAATAGCCTCAATGTTCTTAGAGCGCTTTTCTAAAGAGGTAGTACTAGCACTCAGCCAAATCTGGTGATTATGCTTAGCGGTTTCTGGTCACAAAATTTCAGTCGCCTTGAGCGGAACAAAACAAGAAGGCACCTTTTGCAGATTTTATAGCAACGAATTACAGATTTGGAGAAATAGTAATCCGTTTAGAAATATTTACGTGAAATATTTTGGTCTTCATTATGGAACGAACATAGTCTTAACTCAGCCGATAAAAGATGTAACATACTAACGCATCCATCTATCAATATATTTCGCCATCAGATATCCATATCTTTTTTAAAAAGTCTTGTTAACTTGCACCTGTACTAAAGAAAATAATAAAAATTGACGAATGGACGTACAAGTCCAGCACAACTTTGATTTTTTATTGATATAAAATCTGTGAATGTGTTCATTAATCATTATTAAAAGTAGTTTGCAAAATGAAACATAAAACAAAAAATTAAGAACATTTCTCTCACATTTCCCACTCTGATTAAAACTGTGCCATTCACAGGCTGCTAGCGCCATACCTACATTATACTACAATTTTATTTTATTTTATTTTTTAATTAAATTGATTATCACTCACAATATTGTATTGATAGTGGAAATAAAATAGCCTCATTATATTTCTATTCATCAAGGCTAAAGAGCAGAAAGATTTATACTTGTATGAATGCACGCGATTTAATTTTTGAAAAATATCTATTATGTAAATCACACATGTGCACGCACTCAGAAAAAATCGAGAATTACCAGAAAGTGATCAAATTTGGTTAAACTCGGAAATTCTTATTCCAATACCAAACATCTTGGTATTAAGAACGTTTTTTAAATCTTTCAAATTCCTAATATGATCAAGCTCTAAATTTTAACTATTTTGCAGAAAAATTATTTGGGAATTAAAACCCAAGGAGAGGATAAAATAGTGAGTCATGTTTAAAACCTTACGATTAAAGATTAAAGCAGTTTTTGGCCTGGATCAAAGACGAAGTAGAGTGCATGTCGCCAGAGTTGCTGATTATTTTTCTATTTTTCGTTCAGTGTAGATGTTGTTTACAAACATTTTCAAAGAATTGTTTTTCATGTGAATATCAATTACACGCATTCGTACGTGCGTTCAATTAGAGAAACACACAAGTGCCGACATAATGCCAGTTAACTCCAACAAACTTTTAGGCGTTTCGAATGACTTATATGTTAATTTCGTCATGACCCGATTGCAATCGAGGGTTAATTTATTTATCGCCAAACTGAATTAAAAGTGCATTGAAAAAAGCCACAGAAATGAACAATATTTAGTTTTTTATATTAAAACCCTTGAATGATTTCAAAGAAGAGAATGAAGTTAAATTCTTTAATTTGAAATTTAAGCTATTCAGAGATATATTCTGCCATTTAAATGACCACTAAACAATACTCTATCTGTTGTGCATCTAAAATAACTTGTTACTACAGTAGGACTTATTGTCTACTAACATCAATTGACAGCTCTCGAGACCTTCGATGTGCAAAGTATCTATCAGGCAGAAGAAAACATATCAGACCCTATGAAGTATATATGAAGTATATATATATATATATATATATATATATATATATATATATATATATATATATATATATATATATATATATATATATATATATTCTTTAAATTCATTTAATTTAAGTTCTCCATTGTATTGATGACACTATAAAACATATCTATAGTTCTATATTTTCTAATTTCATTTAGTTTAAGTTCTCTATTATTTTGTTTTATTTTTTAGCATCGACAGGTTTGTTTATTGATGTAATAAATAAATATAAATGAATAATATTAAATAGTTTTCAGAATGACCAGAACGCGTGGATTTCGAAAACGGCTGAGCTTACATTGACTGAACTTAGTAAGTAGACTCTCCTTATCCCCAGACAATACGAGTTGATTTCACCTCACTTCCAACGCTACAAAATTTGGTCAGTATTGCCCATAGTTGGAAAACTACTACACGTAATTAATATACTTGTATAATTCCCTACATTATAATTCCAAGAAAAGTTAGCAGCGAATCAATTTCACTCCAGTTCTAGGCCCCAACACTACAAGGAGGGGGCACGCTATTCCTCTTCCTTCTGCTTCTGCTATAGGATCCTATAATTCAACGGAAATTTTTTTTGTTGGCACAGGGTATACTATATCCCTGTCGGGCTCGGTCAACTGTGGCATTCTCTCTTGTTCTCTTATTATTGTTCGTTTATTTCTCGTTTGGAATATTATTTCAGCGTCCAGTATGCTGTCAGTTTCGATCTGCAGAGCTCTAATTGTTGCATATTGCGTTGCGTACTACCAACACGTACTATAGTATTTGTTGTAGTCAAGGCCGTATCATTATTATTTATTTACAGAGCTTTGTCCACTAATGCCCTAACATCAATAGCCACTCACCAAAAGCCCCCCTCTCGCCCGTCCGTCAGCTCATCAACACTAGATATTAGTTTTTAATTATGCCACATTTGATTGCATTAACTTGCATATGCAGTTATTTAGATGCATGCATGCAAATGTATGCAATAAAAAAAAACAAAAAACCAAAAAAAATTGAGTAAATAAATGACATGTATTCTGTAATGCAATAAAATGAAATAATAACCACAAAAATGCAATTTAATACAAATCTAATTCAAGTGCATCAAGCGTTGCCAAAGCCAGTGGCAATATTGCCTTCACCCGCCACCTCCACCCCCTGTATTTGCAGTGCCCGGGCCTGGGCCCGGAGCTGTGCATTTAATGCCGTGCATTTTGCTATGGCGATTTTTAATTGGAAGCGCGACTTTTGGACTTTGCCAACAAACACATACACACACACAGGCACACCACGCATAATAATAAAAACAAAAGCTGTAGCAGCTGCACATACGCCAGAGCGCTGTATAAATTTCATTAGTAAACTTTTAATTAGAAAAATTTCAGCGTGAATTTAATTAGTGCAAATAGACACAGAATTTGCAGCCCAAAAAGGCCAACACACATACATACATACGAGCTGCGTAAAACCAAATTAAATAAAATGAAATGCAGCCAGCCAACACCTGACACCTGACTGTCAACCAAAGCAGCAGGAACAACAGCAGGAGCATCAAAAGCAACAACAGCGGCACCACCAGCAGCAGCAGCAGCAGCAGCAGCAGCAGCAACAATAGCCACAAGAGCCAAGGCATATGAAACAAGCAGCAGGGCGAACCACTTGACGTATGCGCAATATTGTGGCCAAACGAAACCAATTCACGCCATGCCACACCACACCACGCCACATCATACCACATCAGGCCAGGCCAGACCAGACCAGACCAGACCAGGGAGAATGTAGCAAAGACACAAACCCAACGAACCGCCAGCAAATAATTTTCGCAAACTTGTCCAAATTGCACACAAACTGCACACAAAACGCTGAACCGCATGTTCATACGCGCATCTACATGTAATTACATGACCACTTCCAGTGTTGCCATCAACATCAACGCCATAAGTTGGCTAATTACCGAGCCACGTTTAACGTGACAGACGACGGCAACGACGACAGCCATGGCGACGGTAGCGCCAACTGAGACGCCAATAAATATGTATGTGTAGATGCCGACCCGCTGTTGCCCTTCAATTACACTTGACCGAGCAATTACACAAAGTAGGAAGTGCAGGCAGATAGGCAAACAGACAGATAAACCCGTCCCACATGATCATTAGCCGTCAGTTAGTCAACAGTGAATATCATTTAAATGGAACTCGCTATAACCAACTACTTATATGACCATAGCCTTACGCCAAAGCCGAAAAACTTTATTTTTCATATATTTTATATTTAAAAACTGACAACTAAATTGTATTTTGATTTATTTTCGATTTAACGCTGATGAAAAATTCAGTATCTAAGTAGATGTGCCATGAAAACATAAATAAATACCCAAGTATTCTACTTATGAAGAAAAAATATAAACGAGTTCATCTTATTTTCTAATAATTTGCACGTCTGATCTTAAAAATATCCGGAAAATGTACAACACAATTACAAATTGAATCACTAAAAATAGTTTTCAAGCTTCATTTCGCAAGAAGTTGGCTAAGTTATTAAAAGTTTTGAAATTTGTTCACATTTTCTGAACCAAACAACACTTAATTTCGAAAGGATTTACTTTATTATAAAATGGGATTTACTTAAATGCAAAATAATTGCAAATTAACTAATAATTTAAAATAAAAACACAAATCCCAAGTCCCATTATAATTTAGACAAAAATAGAAAAAGTGGCCAAACAAATGCAGAAGAAATGTATCTACAGTTCAAAATTTGTCTTTTAGAAATTAAAGCTATGAGAAATGTGTAGATATCTATAATCTATACTATTTTTCATGCCCTGTAAAATGTCACCAAAAACAAAAATATGTCGGGTCGGAAAAGAAATTGCTAAGTATAGTATTGAGATTTTAAAAATAGTTACATTCTACAAAAACCTGCTATTAGTGAATTGTTAAGCGTTTGTTAATAAAGAGCCAGTTAGGTAATCTATATATTGGCATTGGTACAATAAGCACAATCAATTGCCTTAGAATGTTGTGGTTTTAACAAAATGATTTCAATTGCTTGGCTTGGAAATTTATAAAAAATGAAATACAGCAAACATTTTAAAAATAGGTTCCATTTAGGCAATTTGTACCGCATGGCTTGTTTATAATTTCAGTTGTTATTGTTGTACACTAGACAAATGTTAATTATGTTGCCAATAATAAATTAGTTAATAAATACTATGTATGCCTGCTACAAAGGAAAAGAGAAAAAACCAAACAAACAAAACAATCAAAAAATATACATAGCTACATACATACTTGTATGTATGTATGTATTTATATATTAAACACGTTATCTTCCAAAGCAGAAATTGCATAGGAATGATTACGATTGCAAGTATTTTTGAAATACATACATACATGAAAAGCTCATGCTTGTCTTAAAACAAAAATGAGTATTATTTTCATATTGAAAAATTGCAGTGTTGGCATTTGAAGTCATCAAACATTGTGGCAGCGAAGCGACGCGCTAACAATTAACTTCTGCGCGATTAATCATAAGCATTTTATGCAAATTATATGCCGATGCGCATTAGGGTTCTTGTTGTTGTTGCTGTTAATGGTTGAGCGCTTGCGCGCCTCTTCTCTATCACGCACACGGCTAATTTGTGGCTAGCCGCTACATATTCAAAAGAAAAAAAGAAAGAAAAAAAACGCACATTTTAATTACAACTACAAAGCAAAGACAAGCACACACTGCAGATACAAATAAACAACAGAAAACAACGGAAAACAACAACAAGAACAACTGCGAGAGCAGCGTCGACAGCACCGTCGACTAGTGTATGGCGAAAAGCATTAAGAACAAAGCTGAGAGAAGCGTTAAAAGTTTTCAAATGAATTATGCACACGAGCACTTTTGCCTTTTACGTTTGTGTTTGGCTTTGTGTTTGTTAATGTTGTTGTTGTTGTTGTTGTTTTTGTTGCTCTTGTTGGTTGACTTTGCTTCATTTTTGTGGCTTGGACGAGCGAACATCGCGAGCAAATCATGCATACACAAACACTCATGCACTCATACACTCACACACTCACACACTCAAAAAACACTCGCACACACAACAATTGAAATTATGCAGCGCTAAGCCCGAAAACAACGTCATTTATGGCTCTTGGCTTGGCTTGTAATGTGACGCATTTCTGAGATTATACGGCAATGTAATGTAAATAAAGCATTAAACATTCTGGCCCTGGACTTGCCCGAGTCATGGCTTTACCAGAATTAATGATAATGAAGCACTGACATGTGTGCGTTAAAACCAGCGCTACCCAGAAGCTGGGAATGATAGAGTGAGGGCGAGGCGAGTTCAACTTAAAGAATTAACTACAAAAGCAGCCGCGGTACATACAAGGTCCAATTCAAAAGTTCCAGGACTTTTATTAAAAAACGAAAACTACAAGTATTTTTTTTTTTTTGAAAAATTTATTGGTCGCCTTCATAATAGTCTCCTTCCGCCTGAATACAACGTTTTGCACGTTCAAGAAGGTGATCGAACGACTTTTTTAGGTCATTTGTCGGTATAGCGTTGAGGATGGCGGTCGCCGCCTGTTGGATGGCATCAACGTCAGCATAGCCGTTTCCTTTCATGGCCAAATGTAGTTTTCCGAAAAGGTAGAAGTCGCACGGTGCCATATCAGGTGAATACGGCGAGTGGTTAATGGTTAAAATGTGATTTTTGGTCAAATAATCGGTCGGATTCTCAGCAATTTTTGGTCGTCAGTCAATTTGTACGGAACAAATCGTGCACACACCTTTCAATGATGTTTGCGGCTGATTTTTGATGAATTCACGCACAGTTTCGATGGAATTTTCGGTGATCACGAATTTTGATTGGCCCACATGTTGATCGTCATTTATGTCCTCACAACCACTTTGAAAATGTTGAAACCACTCGTGCACTCTGCTACGGGATAGGCAATCATCGCCATAAACTTGTTTCATCAATTTCGGTAAAAGTTTTACCAATTTTAAAACAAAATTTAATGTTGGCTCTTTTTTTCGAAGCTCATTTTCCGACCGATAACACAAACATGCTGACACTTAAAACGCAATAACTTCACTTCCAATCGATGAAATGTAATGAAACTGGACAATCCATAAAGATAGCAGATTCTAACGCACCAGTCGACATATAGATAGCGCCACCAGGGGGCGCTAGATTCAAAAATTCCTGTTTATTATGGAACGCACCTTGTACATACTTATTATTATTATTATTTACATTCCACTAAGAAACGATCGGACTAAAATCATTTAGCTAACCGAATCTGCGTCTGCTTAAAGACTTTGATATTTTCTAGGAACTGCTCTAAGAAGCTAATCAAAAGCATCTCTTTGGCATAATAAGCTACGAATCGAACAAAGTTAATCCTAACTATTTTCTATTGCTCTTAAATCACAAAAGTCACAAATCTGCCGACATAAGCTGCGACTTAAACATAGCCAGAATGCAAGACAAAAAGAAACCCATACGTATGGATAATCCCTTTTCAAAACTCTACACAGTAGCGTTGGTCCGCAATTAAAAATATATAATGTATATTATAATATTAGTTTAATAATAATTGAACACAACAAAAATCACAAAGAAAATATAAAAAAGAAAATAAAATGAATTAAAATCTATAAATGAATTCTTAAACTCTAATTGAATTAAATTATTGTAGCAGGCGCAAGCAAAAGAGAGAGAAATAACCATTAAAGAGTATTTCCTATTACGGCGTCACAGGAAAAAACGGAGCTTTGGACGCAAGAGCAATAACCTTGGTAATCAGTAAGCTGCTCTCTCCGATGCTCTCCTGATGCAAGCAATAAACGAAGAGTGGAAATATGCCGTTATTTTTTATATGTTCGTTCTTTTCTGTGCTAAGTGCAGAAGTTTGGAGTCTAACAATAATATTGTATGAATTAATTTAAAAATAAATAAATAAAAGTAAATCTTTTAAGTAATTAATTTGTGAATTCCAATAAGACTATTTCTAAGTATATTTCTTTTCATTTAACATTTTTTTAAATATTTTTAGTTTTTTATTTTTTTATTTAATATATCAACAAATAGTGCTGTCGATATATATTCAAAAACTATGATTTATATTATAATATAATATTATAAAATAAAATAAAGATGTTTAATTATACAATTTGAACTTAAAAGATAAGAAAGCCTAAGAAAAAAATACAGTTAGATTCGTAAAATTATTAATTTTTATTTTATTGCCAGTTTTAAAATCACATGTATTCCGTAACTCGTCTTAAAAGTTAATGAAATTAAAAAAAGTTTCACAAAATATTAACAAGCAATGTAGATCAAATTCGACAGTGCACCAATTTTACTTTCCAAGGAATGTTTCCTGCATAAAGAACAATACACATATTTGCGTACTACTTGTATATTTCATTTTTTTTAAACATATCAAACAAAATCTATGTAAGATGTAGAATATATCCAAATATGTCGAAACTGCCACTGTAAACTCCGCCATGGCTTCAAATTAAAGTTTGACAGTTTAAACAAAAAACATTTTAAAGAGTCTTTAAATAAATGTTTTTTAATTTTTACAATATGTACTCGTATATGTAAAATATGTTGAAATATATAAAAAGTGGCCGGTGAATTCATTTATTTGTTAATTCCAATTGGGCTACTAATACCTTCAATCCATATTTTGTAAACTTCAATTCAATCAACTAGTGGGTTAAGCACTTTTACACGCCATCCAATAATTCCCACAAGTCATTTACTAAGAATAGACTCCGCAGCTAAAAGCAGTCGCTGTCGCTGCCACTTTTATGGTAAACCTTAGACCCGTAAAGTTTATGAATGGTAGAACTAATAATAAAAACTAAAAACCACTTAAAGCAACAATTATTGTTATATGTAGGTTTGTATGTATGTATGTATGAATTAATGAGGCTGGAAGATCGAGTGCTTTAGTCAGTCCAAGAACTACGTCATTCCCCAAACACTGTCTGTTCGATCTCAATGGTTATGCAGATTACAAGCGTATTGTTCAGATCCAATTAACAGTTAGCCAAGAAGTGCCGAACCACATCGGTTTTGGCCCGCTCAGCTGTTGCCACGCCTGTGGTTATCTGTGGTGTTGCTGATGGTGTTGCTATTACTGTCTTGGACGCGGTTCTTCTTTTTGCATATTTATCTTTGTTGTTATTTTTTAAAGCTTTACTATTGTTATTTTAATTATCGCCGATTAGGTACCAAGCACGTTTCTGGCGACGGTATTATTTAATTTATTTTTATGTATAAGAGTATGCTTTTTTTTGTTTATTTGTTTTGTTATTGTTGCTTTACGGTGTTGTTTTTTTAACGGCACATAGACAGCGTCGTTGGCTTCGCAGACCCCTGTGTAAGCTGATCGCCCCCAGCCTTACGCTTAACGCTGACTGGCCAATAATTCCCGCTTACGGGCAGCAATTGCCTTGAAGCAATGATTTTTCCCACACTTGCCGCCCAGTAACATTTAACATTTTTTTAAATATTTTTAGTTTTTTATTTTTTTATTTAATATATCAACAAATAGTGCTGTCGATATATATTCAAAAACTATGATTTATATTATAATATAATATTATAAAATAAAATAAAGATGTTTAATTATACAATTTGAACTTAAAAGATAAGAAAGCCTAAGAAAAAAATACAGTTAGATTCGTAAAATTATTAATTTTTATTTTATTGCCAGTTTTAAAATCACATGTATTCCGTAACTCGTCTTAAAAGTTAATGAAATTAAAAAAAGTTTCACAAAATATTAACAAGCAATGTAGATCAAATTCGACAGTGCACCAATTTTACTTTCCAAGGAATGTTTCCTGCATAAAGAACAATACACATATTTGCGTACTACTTGTATATTTCATTTTTTTTAAACATATCAAACAAAATCTATGTAAGATGTAGAATATATCCAAATATGTCGAAACTGCCACTGTAAACTCCGCCATGGCTTCAAATTAAAGTTTGACAGTTTAAACAAAAAACATTTTAAAGAGTCTTTAAATAAATGTTTTTTAATTTTTACAATATGTACTCGTATATGTAAAATATGTTGAAATATATAAAAAGTGGCCGGTGAATTCATTTATTTGTTAATTCCAATTGGGCTACTAATACCTTCAATCCATATTTTGTAAACTTCAATTCAATCAACTAGTGGGTTAAGCACTTTTACACGCCATCCAATAATTCCCACAAGTCATTTACTAAGAATAGACTCCGCAGCTAAAAGCAGTCGCTGTCGCTGCCACTTTTATGGTAAACCTTAGACCCGTAAAGTTTATGAATGGTAGAACTAATAATAAAAACTAAAAACCACTTAAAGCAACAATTATTGTTATATGTAGGTTTGTATGTATGTATGTATGAATTAATGAGGCTGGAAGATCGAGTGCTTTAGTCAGTCCAAGAACTACGTCATTCCCCAAACACTGTCTGTTCGATCTCAATGGTTATGCAGATTACAAGCGTATTGTTCAGATCCAATTAACAGTTAGCCAAGAAGTGCCGAACCACATCGGTTTTGGCCCGCTCAGCTGTTGCCACGCCTGTGGTTATCTGTGGTGTTGCTGATGGTGTTGCTATTACTGTCTTGGACGCGGTTCTTCTTTTTGCATATTTATCTTTGTTGTTATTTTTTAAAGCTTTACTATTGTTATTTTAATTATCGCCGATTAGGTACCAAGCACGTTTCTGGCGACGGTATTATTTAATTTATTTTTATGTATAAGAGTATGCTTTTTTTTGTTTATTTGTTTTGTTATTGTTGCTTTACGGTGTTGTTTTTTTAACGGCACATAGACAGCGTCGTTGGCTTCGCAGACCCCTGTGTAAGCTGATCGCCCCCAGCCTTACGCTTAACGCTGACTGGCCAATAATTCCCGCTTACGGGCAGCAATTGCCTTGAAGCAATGATTTTTCCCACACTTGCCGCCCAGTACACTTGATTACACTGTTTAGTGTGCCGCCGCGGCGATTAAACCGGTTCGCCATGTCGTAGGTCGGAAGTGAGGGAAGCGCCGCTGCCAATTGGAAATTCTGCACACAAGCTCTCGGGCTCGCAAGAAAGCAGCAACAAACTATCAGCTAGAGATGCGCATGACGAGACATGACATGGGAGTAACGCTAAATCGATAAATATCAAACAAATTGTATTGGTTATAAAAATCAACAAAATAAGAAGGTATACAGTTTAATAAAAATGTATTTGTTAGTGTTGTCAATACCTGATATCGGTTTTCTTCAAATTTGTAATGAAATTATAAATTAGAAACTTCATATTTCTGCAATAAAATAAAATTTAAAAATAATAAATAATCGAAATAATATTTTGGGAAAAAAATAGCAATTAAGGAAAAACTAAATTTGTTCTTTAAAAATATATAACTAACACTGTAAAATGTTTGAAGTACAACAAAATCCATTGAAATTAAACTCTAAGTTTTAAAAGATAGCTTAAGGTTAATGAAATCATTTTAAATGTTATCAAAAACAAAATTTTATGTTTTTTAGCTAGTGCATTAGTTTAAAAGAATTTTTCTTGTCACATTAGGAAATAATTAATTAATAAAAAAAATTAAGAGCAAACTTGAATATTAACAGGCTTTTAAAATATATAGTTTAAAAAATGCGCGAACTTTTCACAACATTTTCTTTATATTATATTTACTCACACGTATCAGTCAAGGAAATTTAAAACTCACGGCGCAGAATGTTTGATGTAACGCGATCATCTCTATTGCGAACTCACAAGCGCAGTCGCGGCGACGCGACGTCTATGACGACTACAGCAACAGCCACTGCGACTACGACGACGACGCAACTGCGCAGTCGCAGCCATAATCACAGCCACAGCTTCCCTAACGGCCATAGACGAGGCAACGCTTCGATTCATAAGCCAAATGGGGCGTAATGGCTGAGCTCAGTAGCGCGTGGTGCATGACCCGGTACGGTCTGACGAGCGGTCCAAGGAAAGGAAACCGAACAAACTCTGTCAAATGCTGAGATTATCGAGCAAGTGCAGCATTTTTGCTGCAGTGCTGCTGATATTGCTGCAAGACACTCGAGGAGCAGAAAATGAGACAACACCAACACCAACAACAACAACAACGCCAAGTGATGCAAACACAGCCTATTGTACGCCCTCGCTCTGCGAGCTGTTCAATGGCACACACATCGTACAGATGCCGCACATCGGTTGCGGCAACAACGGCAGCTTCGCCCCTCGCTGCGGTCCCAAGCCCCATTTACTGTACATGAGTGAACGGCGACGAACTCTATTACTGGACCTGCACAATTTAGCCAGAGCCCGTATAGCTGGAGGCGAACTGCCGGGCTACAAGCCAGCCGCTCATATGCCGCTCCTGCGCTGGGATGCCGAACTAGAGCATCTGGCCACACTGCACGCCAAGCGATGCCAGTTTGCGCACGACAAGTGCCGCAATACACCGCACTACAAGTTCAGTGGACAGAACATTGGCTACTTTTGGATCGGACGCGACTTCAAGTCGCATTCGAGGCGTATGAAGGCCTTTGTTGTGAACTGGTTTCGCGAGTACTTGGATGCGAATCAGACATTCATTAATAGCTACCGTCCGCATCCGCAGGGGTAAGTATTCCACAACCCGATAACAATGGAACTTCTTTAATAGGAATTAAAAGAAAATAATTGAAAATATTAACGAAGAAAGATTATTCTACAGTCGTAAGGTAGAGCGGGGCAGAGAAGTGCAAATGTTATTAAAAATCCAAAATTTACACACATATTTTTTAAGGGGTTTTTTAGATGCGTACTTTTTGACTACCATGTTGGCTTGCTGGTCATAAAAACCTTTGAATTTGAAAGATTTGAAAGATTATTCGACAGCCGTAGAGCGAGGCAAACAAATTTAAAGTTATTAACAATCCAAAAATACCCGGTCAGACAGGCAAAAAATTTGCACACATATTTTTCAAAGGGACTTTTAGATGAGTTCTTTTTGACTAGATCCTTGTTATAAAAGCTTTTGAATTTGTGCATTATAAACATCAAGAGAGAATGCTACAGTCGAACATGCCCGAAAGTGAAATACCTTGTACCCAGGTAAATGTCCGACACTGGGGTATATGCGCCTCTAGCAGAAGCAAATGGAAAGGAAATTCAAAAAAGTAAAATAAACTCGTGTAACCTAGGGACTAGGAGCGTCTACTTACCAAGTTTGGTTGATGTGCGCTCAACCGTTTCCGAAATCCAGGCGTTCATCCAGACGGGCGGACAGACGGACGGACATGTCTAGATCGATTTCTCTCTTCATGCTGATCAAGAATATCTATACTTTATGGGGTCGGATATGCTTCCTTCTGCATGGTACATATACCCTTTTTACCCTACGGGTAGAGGGTATAACAAGAGGGTATAACAAGATTTCTTGGAGTCAGTATTTATTGCATGAACTCGTCCATAAAACTTAAACACTTGGCTAATATTACCATTATTCTATTGATTAGGAAAAAGATTGGCCACTTCACACTACTCGTTGCCGATCGTGTACATCGAGTGGGCTGCGCAGCTGTTCGATATCTTGATCCACAACCACAACGAGGCGGCAACATATTCCAGTTTATGCTCACCTGTAACTACGACTATAATAACATATTTAACGAGCCGATCTACCAAACGGGACCGATGGCTTCGAAGTGTCCATATCGAGTAAGCGAGAAATATCCAGCATTATGTGACTGGAAAGATGCCGTTTATGACTACGATAGCGAGGAGAGTGCCGAGGATGGCAATTTACTAGACAATAACATACCAATTTAATTTTTTAAGTATTCTGCCCGCCACAAATTCTACCTATCCTAGCTATCAATTTTATATATATATTTTTTTTATAGAACACTTGATGTAAGATTATGAAATCCTCCAAACGTATGTAAGTAAGCTCTAGGGGTACCCAACTAGTTTATTATTATGATTCATTTCCTCGTGTATTTTTTTTAATGAAAGCCGCTTATTTTGATTCATGCTGCATGAACCCACATTGCCACGATTATTTTAAGATTCCATAACCCAAATATGATATATACCTTCTATAGGTATTACGAATTTTCTATTAAACTGCATCTTTAGGTACACTTGTATATTGTTTTATGTGCATTTCACTTGGGTGTTCTTGTTTTGGTTGTAATTAAAAAAAAAACGTACCGTAATGCAATTTCAGAGAAAATCAATTTTTGGAACACTTCTAGGAGTTGTTTTTGCATTGTATTTCGAAAGGAATATAAAGGCTCGATTGTCCAATTGTTTCTATAATAAAAGTAATAGCATACTTTTTTAATCAAAATAATCCCTGTATTTATTAGTTTTTCAAAACTTCACACAAAAATAGAACACTATAAAAAAAATCCTTAAAACATGTATTATTGTTGGCATTCTGGAGATAATCTCGTAAATCCACTTCAAGAGCGATCCAATGAGGGCTGGTGGGCTGAGTTCCTAAATGGACTTAATCATTCTTATGACTTTAATGACTTTAAAAGTCTCTTAACTTTGTTTAACAAGATGTCGTCAGCTTTGGTTCCTTAGGAACTCCTTCCCGTTGGCATATTTACACGTGAATTTTAAATCGTTTCTTTTCCTGGGCTACTAGTTTGCTTCCAGTTACCTTTTGAGTTGTTGTCCTCTTTGGATTTGGAGTCATCTCCCTTTTGGCTACCTGAACTCTGAGGGGGCTTCGAGTGACCCTTTGAGCTGTTGTCTTCCTTAGATTTGGAATCATCACCCTCATGACTTCCTGAGCTTTTGTGTGGCTTGCTAGTTGGCTTCGAGTGACCCTTTGAGCTGTTGTCTTCCTTAGATTTGGAATCATCACCCTCATGACTTCCTGAGCTTTTGTGTGGCTTGCTAGTTGGCTTCGAGTGACCCTTTGAGCTGTTGTCTTCCTTAGATTTGGAATCATCACCCTCATGACTTCCTGAACTGTTGTGTGGCTTGCTAGTTGGCTTCGAGTGACCCTTTGAGCTGTTGTCTTCCTTAGATTTGGAATCATCACCCTCATGACTTCCTGAACTGTTGTGTGGCTTGCTAGTTGGCTTCGAGTGACCCTTTGAGCTGTTGTCTTCCTTAGATTTGGAATCATCACCCTCATGACTTCCTGAACTGTTGTGTGGCTTGCGAGTTGGCTTCGAGTGACCCTCTGAGCTGTTGTCTTCATGACTTCCTGAGCTGTTATGTGGCTTGCGAGTTGGCTTCGAGTGACCCTTTGAGCTGTTGTCTTCATGACTTCCTGAGCTGTTATGTGGCTTGCGAGTTGGCTTCGAGTGACCCTCTGAGCTGTTGTCTTCATGACTTCCTGAGCTGTTATGTGGCTTGCGAGTTGGCTTCGAGTGACCCTTTGAGCTGTTGTCTTCATGACTTCCTGAGCTGTTATGTGGCTTGCGAGTTGGCTTCGAGTGACCCTCTGAGCTGTTGTCTTCCTTAGATTTGGAGTCATCGTGCTCATGGCTCTCTGAGCTATGGTTTGGTTTCCTCGTGGGCTTGCTGGTTGGTTTCCATGTAGGCTTATAGGTTGGTTTAGTCGGTTTGTAAGTGGGATATGTAGGATAAGTTGGCCCGGTTGGCTTTGTTGGTTTTGTGGGCTTGGTTGGACTTAGAGTAGTTGGCCTGGTAAATTTGGGTGTTGTGGATTCTGTTGGATATGTCGGTTTAGTTGGACTCGTCGGCTTAAGTGTTGTTGGCTTAGATGGCTTAGTTGGTTTCGTTACTTCAGGTGTCGTAGGTTTTGTTGGATAGGTTATTTTAGGAGTTGTTGGAGTCGTTACTTTAGGAGTTGTAGGCTTCGTTACTTTAGGAGTTGTTGGAGTCGTGATTTTAGGAGTTGTAGGCTTCGTAATTTCAGGAGTTGTAGGGTTCGTTATTTTAGGAGTTGTGGGCGTCGTGATTTTAGGAGTTGTGGGCTTCGTGATTTTAGGAGTTGTTGGAGTCGTTACTTTAGGAGTTGTAGGCTTCGTTACTTTAGGAGTTGTTGGAGTCGTGATTTTAGGAGTTGTAGGCTTCGTGATTTTAGGAGTTGTAGGAGTCGTGACTTTAGGAGTTGTAGGCGTTGTTATCTTGGGCGTTGTTGGAGTCGTTATCTTAGGAGTTGTTGGAGTCGTTATTTTAGGAGTTGTGGGCGTCGTTATTTTAGGAGTTGTAGGCGTCGTGATTTTAGGAGTTGTAGGTGACGTGATTTTGGGAGTTGTAGGCGTTGTTATCTTAGGTGTTGTGGGCGTCGTTATCTTAGGAGTTGTAGGCGACGTGATTTTAGGAGTTGTAGGCGACGTGATTTTAGGAGTTGTGGGCGTCGTTATTTTAGGAGTTGTAGGCGACGTGATTTTAGGAGTTGTCGGCGTCGTTATTTTAGGAGTTGTGGGCGTCGTTATTTTAGGAGTTGTGGGCGTCGTGATTTTAGGAGTTGTTGGAGTCGTTATTTTAGGAGTTGTAGGCGTCGTTATCTTAGGGGTTGTGGGTGTCGTTATTTTAGGAGTTGTAGGCGACGTGATTATAGGAGTTGTGGGAGTCGTTATTTTAGGGGTTGTGGGCGTCGTTATTTTAGGAGTTGTAGGCGACGTGATTTTAGGAGTTGTAGGCGACGTGATTTTAGGGGTTGTGGGCGTCGTTATTTTAGGAGTTGTAGGCGACGTGATTTTAGGAGTTGTGGGCGTTGTTATCTTGGGAGTTGTTGGAGTCGTTATCTTAGGAGTTGTGGGCGTCGTGATTTTAGGGGTTGTAGGCGTCGTTATTTTAGGAGTTGTAGGCGTCGTTATTTTAGGAGTTGTAGGCGTCGTTATTTTAGGAGTTGTAGGCGACGTGATTTTAGGAGTTGTAGGCGACGTGATTTTAGGAGTTGTAGGCGTTGTTATCTTAGGAGTTGTGGGCGTCGTTATTTTAGGAGTTGTAGGCGACGTGATTTTAGGAGTTGTGGGCGTCGTTATTTTAGGAGTTGTAGGCGACGTGATTTTAGGAGTTGTAGGCGTTGTTATCTTGGGAGTTGTTGGAGTCGTTATCTTAGGAGTTGTGGGCGTCGTTATTTTAGGAGTTGTAGGCGTCGTTATTTTAGGAGTTGTAGGCGACGTGATTTTAGGAGTTGTAGGCGACGTGATTTTAGGAGTTGTAGGCGTTGTTATCTTAGGAGTTGTGGGCGTCGTTATTTTAGGAGTTGTGGGCGTCGTGATTTTAGGGGTTGTGGGCGTCGTTATTTTAGGAGTTGTAGGCTTCGTTATTTTAGGAGTTGTAGGCGTCGTTATTTTAGGAGTTGTAGGCGTCGTAATTTTAGGAGTTGTAGGCGACGTGATTTTAGGAGTTGTAGGCGTTGTTATCTTGGGAGTTGTTGGAGTCGTTATCTTAGGAGTTGTGGGCGTCGTGATTTTAGGAGTTGTAGGCGACGTGATTTTAGGAGTTGTAGGCGACGTGATTTTAGGAGTTGTGGGCGTCGTTATTTTAGGAGTTGTAGGCGACGTGATTTTAGGAGTTGTGGGCGTCGTTATTTTAGGAGTTGTTGGCGTCGTTATTTTAGGAGTTGTGGGCGTCGTGATTTTAGGAGTTGTTGGAGTCGTTATTTTAGGAGTTGTAGGCGTCGTTATCTTAGGGGTTGTGGGTGTCGTTATTTTAGGAGTTGTAGGCGACGTGATTTTAGGAGTTGTGGGAGTCGTTATTTTAGGGGTTGTGGGCGTCGTTATTTTAGGAGTTGTAGGCGACGTGATTTTAGGAGTTGTAGGCGACGTGATTTTAGGGGTTGTGGGCGTCGTTATTTTAGGAGTTGTAGGCGACGTGATTTTAGGAGTTGTGGGCGTTGTTATCTTGGGAGTTGTTGGAGTCGTTATCTTAGGAGTTGTGGGCGTCGTGATTTTAGGGGTTGTAGGCGTCGTTATTTTAGGAGTTGTAGGCGTCGTTATTTTAGGAGTTGTAGGCGTCGTTATTTTAGGAGTTGTAGGCGACGTGATTTTAGGAGTTGTAGGCGACGTGATTTTAGGAGTTGTAGGCGTTGTTATCTTAGGAGTTGTGGGCGTCGTTATCTTAGGAGTTGTGGGCGTCGTGATTTTAGGTGTTGTAGGCGTCGTTATTTTAGGAGTTGTGGGCGTCGTTATTTTAGGAGTTGTTGGAGTCGTTATTTTAGGAGTTGTTGGAGTCGTTATTTTAGGAGTTGTAGGCGACGTGATTTTAGGAGTTGTGGGCGTTGTTATCTTGGGAGTTGTAGGCGTCGTTATTTTAGGAGTTGTAGGCGACGTGATTTTAGGAGTTGTGGGCGTCGTTATTTTAGGAGTTGTAGGCGACGTGATTTTAGGAGTTGTGGGCGTTGTTATCTTGGGAGTTGTTGGAGTCGTTATCTTAGGAGTTGTGGGCGTCGTGATTTTAGGGGTTGTGGGCGTCGTTATTTTAGGAGTTGTAGGCGACGTGATTTTAGGAGTTGTGGGCGTTGTTATCTTAGGAGTTGTGGGCGTCGTGATTTTTGGGGTTGTGGGCGTCGTTATTTTAGGAGTTGTGGGCGTCGTTATTTTAGGAGTTGTAGGCGTCGTTATTTTAGGAGTTGTAGGCGTCGTTATTTTAGGAGTTGTAGGCGACGTGATTTTAGGAGTTGTGGGCGTCGTTATTTTAGGAGTTGTAGGCGACGTGATTTTAGGAGTTGTAGGCGTTGTTATCTTGGGAGTTGTTGGAGTCGTTATCTTAGGAGTTGTGGGCGTCGTGATTTTAGGGGTTGTGGGCGTCGTTATTTTAGGAGTTGTAGGCGACGTGATTTTAGGAGTTGTAGGCGACGTGATTTTAGGGGTTGTGGGCGTCGTTATTTTAGGAGTTGTGGGCGTCGTGATTTTAGGGGTTGTGGGCGTCGTTATTTTAGGAGTTGTTGGCGTCGTTATTTTAGGAGTTGTAGGCGACGTGATTTTAGTTGTTGTGGGCGTCGTTATTTTAGGAGTTGTAGGCGACGTGATTTTAGGAGTTGTGGGCGTTGTTATCTTGGGAGTTGTTGGAGTCGTTATCTTAGGAGTTGTGGGCGTCGTGATTTTAGGGGTTGTGGGCGTCGTTATTTTAGGAGTTGTGGGCGTCGTTATTTTAGGAGTTGTAGGAGTCGTTATTTTAGGAGTTGTAGGCGTCGTTATTTTAGGAGTTGTAGGCGACGTGATTTTAGGAGTTGTAGGCGTTGTTATCTTAGGAGTTGTGGGCGTCGTGATTTTAGGGGTTGTGGGCGTCGTTATTTTAGGAGTTGTAGGCGACGTGATTTTAGGAGTTGTGGGCGACGTGATTTTAGGAGTTGTGGGCGTCGTTATTTTAGGAGTTGTAGGCGACGTGATTTTAGGAGTTGTAGGCGTTGTTATCTTGGGAGTTGTTGGAGTCGTTATCTTAGGAGTTGTGGGCGTCGTGATTTTAGGGGTTGTGGGCGTCGTTATTTTAGGAGTTGTGGGCGTCGTTATTTTAGGAGTTGTAGGCGATGTGATTTTAGGGGTTGTGGGCGTCGTTATTTTAGGAGTTGTAGGCGACGTGATTTTAGGAGTTGTGGGCGACGTGATTTTAGGAGTTGTGGGCGTCGTTATTTTAGGAGTTGTAGGCGACGTGATTTTAGGAGTTGTAGGCGTTGTTATCTTGGGAGTTGTTGGAGTCGTTATCTTAGGAGTTGTGGGCGTCGTGATTTTAGGGGTTGTGGGCGTCGTTATTTTAGGAGTTGTAGGCGTCGTTATTTTAGGAGTTGTAGGCGACGTGATTTTAGGAGTTGTGGGCGTCGTTATTTTAGGAGTTGTAGGCGACGTGATTTTAGGAGTTGTAGGCGTTGTTATCTTAGGAGTTGTGGGCGTCGTGATTTTAGGGGTTGTGGGCGTCGTTATTTTAGGAGTTGTGGGCGTCGTTATTTTAGGAGTTGTAGGCGTCGTTATTTTAGGAGTTGTAGGCGTCGTTATTTTAGGAGTTGTAGGCGACGTGATTTTAGGAGTTGTGGGCGTCGTTATTTTAGGAGTTGTAGGCGACGTGATTTTAGGAGTTGTAGGCGTTGTTATCTTGGGAGTTGTTGGAGTCGTTATCTTAGGAGTTGTGGGCGTCGTGATTTTAGGAGTTGTAGGCGTCGTTATTTTAGGAGTTGTGGGCGTCGTTATTTTAGGAGTTGTAGGCGACGTGATTTTAGGGGTTGTGGGCGTCGTTATTTTAGGAGTTGTAGGCGACGTGATTTTAGGAGTTGTGGGCGTTGTTATCTTGGGAGTTGTAGGCGTCGTTATTTTAGGAGTTGTAGGCGACGTGATTTTAGGAGTTGTGGGCGTCGTTATTTTAGGAGTTGTAGGCGACGTGATTTTAGGAGTTGTAGGCGTTGTTATCTTGGGAGTTGTTGGAGTCGTTATCTTAGGAGTTGTGGGCGTCGTGATTTTAGGGGTTGTGGGCGTCGTTATTTTAGGAGTTGTAGGCGACGTGATTTTAGGAGTTGTAGGCGACGTGATTTTAGGGGTTGTGGGCGTCGTTATTTTAGGAGTTGTAGGCGACGTGATTTTAGGAGTTGTGGGCGTTGTTATCTTGGGAGTTGTTGGAGTCGTTATCTTAGGAGTTGTGGGCGTCGTGATTTTAGGGGTTGTGGGCGTCGTTATTTTAGGAGTTGTAGGCGACGTGATTTTAGGAGTTGTGGGCGTTGTTATCTTAGGAGTTGTTGGAGTCGTTATATTAGGAGTTGTGGGCGTCGTGATTTTAGGGGTTGTGGGCGTCGTTATTTTAGGAGTTGTAGGCGTCGTTATTTTAGGAGTTGTAGGCGTCGTTATTTTAGGAGTTGTAGGCGTCGTTATTTTAGGAGTTGTAGGCGACGTGATTTTAGGAGTTGTAGGCGACGTGATTTTAGGAGTTGTGGGCGTCGTTATTTTAGGGGTTGTGGGCGTCGTTATTTTAGGAGTTGTGGGCGTCGTGATTTTAGGAGTTGTAGGCGACGTGATTTTAGGAGTTGTAGGCGTTGTTATCTTAGGAGTTGTAGGCGTTGTTATCTTAGGAGTTGTGGGCGTCGTTATTTTAGGAGTTGTGGGCGTCGTGATTTTAGGGGTTGTGGGCGTCGTTATTTTAGGAGTTGTAGGCGTCGTTATTTTAGGAGTTGTAGGCGTCGTTATTTTAGGAGTTGTTGGAGTCGTTATTTTAGGAGTTGTAGGCGTCGTGATTTTAGGGGTTGTGGGCGTCGTTATTTTAGGAGTTGTGGGCGTCGTTATTTTAGGAGTTGTAGGCGTCGTTATTTTAGGAGTTGTAGGCGTCGTTATTTTAGGAGTTGTAGGCGACGTGATTTTAGGAGTTGTGGGCGTCGTTATTTTAGGAGTTGTAGGCGACGTGATTTTAGGAGTTGTAGGCGTTGTTATCTTGGGAGTTGTTGGAGTCGTTATCTTAGGAGTTGTGGGCGTCGTGATTTTAGGAGTTGTAGGCGTCGTTATTTTAGGAGTTGTGGGCGTCGTTATTTTAGGAGTTGTAGGCGACGTGATTTTAGGGGTTGTGGGCGTCGTTATTTTAGGAGTTGTAGGCGACGTGATTTTAGGAGTTGTGGGCGTTGTTATCTTGGGAGTTGTAGGCGTCGTTATTTTAGGAGTTGTAGGCGACGTGATTTTAGGAGTTGTGGGCGTCGTTATTTTAGGAGTTGTAGGCGACGTGATTTTAGGAGTTGTAGGCGTTGTTATCTTGGGAGTTGTTGGAGTCGTTATCTTAGGAGTTGTGGGCGGCGTGATTTTAGGGGTTGTGGGCGTCGTTATTTTAGGAGTTGTAGGCGACGTGATTTTAGGAGTTGTAGGCGACGTGATTTTAGGGGTTGTGGGCGTCGTTATTTTAGGAGTTGTAGGCGACGTGATTTTAGGAGTTGTGGGCGTTGTTATCTTGGGAGTTGTTGGAGTCGTTATCTTAGGAGTTGTGGGCGTCGTGATTTTAGGGGTTGTGGGCGTCGTTATTTTAGGAGTTGTAGGCGACGTGATTTTAGGAGTTGTGGGCGTTGTTATCTTAGGAGTTGTTGGAGTCGTTATCTTAGGAGTTGTGGGCGTCGTGATTTTAGGGGTTGTGGGCGTCGTTATTTTAGGAGTTGTAGGCGTCGTTATTTTAGGAGTTGTAGGCGTCGTTATTTTAGGAGTTGTAGGCGTCGTTATTTTAGGAGTTGTAGGCGACGTGATTTTAGGAGTTGTAGGCGACGTGATTTTAGGAGTTGTGGGCGTCGTTATTTTAGGGGTTGTGGGCGTCGTTATTTTAGGAGTTGTGGGCGTCGTGATTTTAGGAGTTGTAGGCGACGTGATTTTAGGAGTTGTAGGCGTTGTTATCTTAGGAGTTGTAGGCGTTGTTATCTTAGGAGTTGTGGGCGTCGTTATTTTAGGAGTTGTGGGCGTCGTGATTTTAGGGGTTGTGGGCGTCGTTATTTTAGGAGTTGTAGGCGTCGTTATTTTAGGAGTTGTAGGCGTCGTTATTTTAGGAGTTGTTGGAGTCGTTATTTTAGGAGTTGTAGGCGTCGTGATTTTAGGGGTTGTGGGCGTCGTTATTTTAGGAGTTGTGGGCGTCGTTATTTTAGGAGTTGTAGGCGTCGTTATTTTAGGAGTTGTAGGCGTCGTTATTTTAGGAGTTGTAGGCGACGTGATTTTAGGAGTTGTGGGCGTCGTTATTTTAGGAGTTGTAGGCGACGTGATTTTAGGAGTTGTAGGCGTTGTTATCTTGGGAGTTGTTGGAGTCGTTATCTTAGGAGTTGTGGGCGTCGTGATTTTAGGAGTTGTAGGCGTCGTTATTTTAGGAGTTGTGGGCGTCGTTATTTTAGGAGTTGTAGGCGACGTGATTTTAGGGGTTGTGGGCGTCGTTATTTTAGGAGTTGTAGGCGACGTGATTTTAGGAGTTGTGGGCGTTGTTATCTTGGGAGTTGTAGGCGTCGTTATTTTAGGAGTTGTAGGCGACGTGATTTTAGGAGTTGTGGGCGTCGTTATTTTAGGAGTTGTAGGCGACGTGATTTTAGGAGTTGTAGGCGTTGTTATCTTGGGAGTTGTTGGAGTCGTTATCTTAGGAGTTGTGGGCGTCGTGATTTTAGGGGTTGTGGGCGTCGTTATTTTAGGAGTTGTAGGCGACGTGATTTTAGGAGTTGTAGGCGACGTGATTTTAGGGGTTGTGGGCGTCGTTATTTTAGGAGTTGTAGGCGACGTGATTTTAGGAGTTGTGGGCGTTGTTATCTTGGGAGTTGTTGGAGTCGTTATCTTAGGAGTTGTGGGCGTCGTGATTTTAGGGGTTGTGGGCGTCGTTATTTTAGGAGTTGTAGGCGACGTGATTTTAGGAGTTGTGGGCGTTGTTATCTTAGGAGTTGTTGGAGTCGTTATCTTAGGAGTTGTGGGCGTCGTGATTTTAGGGGTTGTGGGCGTCGTTATTTTAGGAGTTGTAGGCGTCGTTATTTTAGGAGTTGTAGGCGTCGTTATTTTAGGAGTTGTAGGCGTCGTTATTTTAGGAGTTGTAGGCGACGTGATTTTAGGAGTTGTAGGCGACGTGATTTTAGGAGTTGTGGGCGTCGTTATTTTAGGAGTTGTGGGCGTCGTTATTTTAGGAGTTGTGGGCGTCGTGATTTTAGGAGTTGTAGGCGACGTGATTTTAGGAGTTGTAGGCGTTGTTATCTTAGGAGTTGTAGGCGTTGTTATCTTAGGAGTTGTGGGCGTCGTTATTTTAGGAGTTGTGGGCGTCGTGATTTTAGGGGTTGTGGGCGTCGTTATTTTAGGAGTTGTAGGCGTCGTTATTTTAGGAGTTGTAGGCGTCGTTATTTTAGGAGTTGTTGGAGTCGTTATTTTAGGAGTTGTAGGCGTCGTGATTTTAGGGGTTGTGGGCGTCGTTATTTTAGGAGTTGTGGGCGTCGTTATTTTAGGAGTTGTGGGCGTCGTGATTTTAGGGGTTGTGGGCGTCGTTATTTTAGGAGTTGTAGGCGTCGTTATTTTAGGAGTTGTAGGCGTCGTTATTTTAGGAGTTGTTGGAGTCGTTATTTTAGGAGTTGTGGGCGTCGTGATTTTAGGAGTTGTAGGCGTTGTTATCTTAGGAGTTGTGGGCGTCGTTATCTTGGGAGTTGTTGGAGTCGTTATCTTAGGAGTTGTGGGCGTCGTTATTTTAGGAGTTGTAGGCGACGTGATTTTAGGAGTTGTGGGCGTCGTTATTTTAGGAGTTGTAGGCGACGTGATTTTAGGAGTTGTAGGCGTTGTTATCTTGGGAGTTGTTGGAGTCGTTATCTTAGGAGTTGTGGGCGTCGTGATTTTAGGGGTTGTGGGAGTCGTTATTTTAGGAGTTGTAGGCGTCGTTATTTTAGGAGTTGTAGGCGTCGTTATTTTAGGAGTTGTAGGCGACGTGATTTTAGGAGTTGTTGGCGACGTGATTTTAGGAGTTGTAGGCGTTGTTATCTTAGGAGTTGTAGGCGTTGTTATCTTAGGAGTTGTGGGCGTCGTTATTTTAGGAGTTGTGGGCGTCGTGATTTTAGGGGTTGTGGGCGTCGTTATTTTAGGAGTTGTAGGCGACGTGATTTTAGGAGTTGTAGGCGTTGTTATCTTAGGAGTTGTGGGCGTCGTTATTTTAGGAGTTGTGGGCGTCGTGATTTTAGGAGTTGTAGGCGTCGTTATCTTGGGAGTTGTTGGAGTTGTTATCTTAGGAGTTGTGGGCGTCGTTATTTTAGGAGTTGTAGGCGACGTGATTTTAGGAGTTGTGGGCGTCGTTATTTTAGGAGTTGTAGGCGACGTGATTTTAGGAGTTGTAGGCGTTGTTATCTTGGGAGTTGTTGGAGTCGTTATCTTAGGAGTTGTGGGCGTCGTGATTTTAGGGGTTGTGGGCGTCGTTATTTTAGGAGTTGTGGGCGTCGTTATTTTAGGAGTTGTAGGCGTCGTTATTTTAGGAGTTGTGGGCGTCGTTATTTTAGGGGTTGTGGGCGTCGTTATATTAGGAGTTGTAGGCGACGTGATTTTAGGAGTTGTAGGCGTTGTTATCTTAGGAGTTGTGGGCGTCGTTATTTTAGGGGTTGTGGGCGTCGTTATTTTAGGAGTTGTAGGCGACGTGATTTTAGGAGTTGTAGGCGACGTGATTTTAGGAGTTGTGGGCGTCGTGATTTTAGGGGTTGTGGGCGTCGTTATTTTAGGAGTTGTAGGCGTCGTTATTTTAGGGGTTGTGGGCGTCGTTATTTTAGGAGTTGTGGGCGTCGTTATTGTAGGAGTTGTAGGCGTTGTTATCTTGGGAGTTGTTGGAGTCGTTATCTTGGGAGTTGTTGGAGTCGTTATCTTAGGAGTTGTGGGCGTCGTTATTTTAGGAGTAGTGGGCGTCGTTATTTTAGGAGTTGTTGGAGTCGTTATATTAGGAGTTGTTGGAGTCGTTATTTTAGGAGTTGTAGGCGTCGTTATTTTAGGAGTTGTAGGCGTCGTTATTTTAGGAGTTGTAGGCGTTGTTATCTTAGGAGTTGTAGGCGTTGTTATCTTAGGAGTTGTGGGCGTCGTTATTTTAGGAGTTGTGGGCGTCGTTATTTTAGGAGTTGTTGGCGTCTGAGAAGTTGTCGTGATTTTAGGAGTTGTTGGAGTCGTGATTTTAGGAGTTGTAGGCGTTGTTATCTTTGGAGTTGTTGGAGTCGTTATCTTGGGAGTTGTCTGAGTTGTTATCTTAGGAGTTGTGGGCGTCGTTATTTTAGGAGTAGTGGGCGTCGTTATTTTAGGAGTTGTTGGAGTCGTTATTTTAGGAGTTGTTGGAGTCGTTATTTTAGGAGTTGTAGGCGTCGTTATTTTAGGAGTTGTTGGCGTCTGAGAAGTTGTTGGTTCGTGCGGACATTGCGTTGTTGTTGGCGTTGTTGGTTCGTGCGGACATTGCGTTGTTTTTGGAGTAGTTGTTTCGTGGGGGCACTTCGTTGTTTTTGGTTGAGACGTGCTTGTGCTGTGCTCGCATGGTGGTGTCGGCGGCTGCAGAGTCGTTGTACGGCTCGGCTTGTTGTTGCACGGGTTTCGGAAGTGCAATACAATTTCGTTTGGACTGTCGCCAGGGACAAGGCGAATATGGGGCCCAAATAGCGTGAACGCATTGCTGGCTGCGACCAGTAAGAATATAAGAATAAGTTTCATCTTATTAGTGATTCGCACTAATGTGCATCCTTTTTTGGCAAAGCGGAAGTGATGGGTTCAGTGTGTCTAAGTGGTCGTACAGTGTCCACAGCTACACGTCGCCTTCGATACTAACTGTCGTCTGGAACAATCCTGCCCTTTTAAGCAGCAGTGATTTTGCTGGCAATTTAGTGTGCAACTATTACGCAGACCGATGCGGGTTGCCGAAATGTGCAAAAATTTGAATTCCTCAAATGCGATCGGTCTAAAAATATATGCGTTTCCCGCGCTGTTTCTGCGTGCACATGCGAACGGCATTCAAGTCCGTGCTGCAAAACGCCTCGTAATCTTTGGGGCAGGTCAGTTTAGGGTGCTATGTATATAGTGTAAAAAACAAAACTTAGAAGGCCGCACGTACGCCCCCCGTATTACACGCTCTGTGTGTGGCACGTGTCGGTGCAGTGTACAAAGCGTAGCTGAGGGATTTTTTTTAAAACGTTTTTTTGAAAAAATTCCCAATAGCAGTGTTATATACAATTTCAACGATTTTATTTTATTTTTGTTGTTGTTGTTTGTGTTTTTTTTAGACGTACTCATATGTAATTGGAATTTTCCCTTTCATCATTACATTTTATTACAATAACTTCTTTTGTTATACTGGGCGAGACACGCCTGTCTACATCTGTTTGCTGTTGCTTCTTGTTAAAATAATTTGTTCATATAAGCATCTCTTCCTGTCTATATATATATACTATATAATAATATGTACTTATCTACATTAAGTTAGTATGTATAAACTAGCTGTTTCGATTTTCGTGAATTTGTTGCTTCTCTAGTTAATGTTTATATTTGGCAATTACACATTGGTTTCGTATTTGGCCAAAGTTGTTAGTTGTTGCTATCGAGCGGCGCGCTCATAAATTTGCACTATACATATTTTTATTAATTATTTTTTACTATGTATATATATAGTATTAATATATATATATACTTCTTTATATAAATAGTAATTTTATAAATATTTTAATCTATAACAAAGTTACTGACCCAACTATATTACGTAATACATAAACAACAACAAAACCTAGTACATACATATATTGTGCGTAACCAACCAACCCAGCAGCCTCACTCTCTGCAACTGTCACATATATATGTATATCAAAACAGATTGTTCATATATTATATAGTTTGAGAGCTTCATGAAACAATAACTCATGCAATACATCTGTAAGTGGGAGAGAAATACATAGTTGTTCCATAGTTGGGAAAACCTGATAATTTACATACGATTATAAAAAAGAGATATATATATATATATATATATATATATATATATATATATATATATATATATATATATATATATATATATATATATGTATATAATAATTAGCAATATTAATGTATCCCCTTTATTTCTGCCAGCAGTTTGTGTGTTAAAATGATGGAAGAGGGAGGCACGCGTTCTCGTAGGGGTATTCGAAAAAGTGGATTAGCTATGCATGTATGTATATATGTACATATATATATGTGTGCAGATCGCAATGGCATCTTTGGCTGAACTTGAACATAATGACCAAAATTCTTGTTGTTTTATTATTTTTTTTTTTTTTGTTTTGTTTTGATTTTTTGTTATCGAGCTACGCGCAGCATTTAGGCGTCTAGAACTCTAGACTGATCGGACTGAACAACGTGCCGATATTTACAATTAACATTACGCTTATTACATATATGTATATGTATTGTATATAGAAAACTCTAGGCCACTAAGTAAATGTTACAGCTACATATGTGTGTGTTCTGTGTGTGTGCGTTAATTCATTTATACAAAATCGGAGAATTGTAAATATACATATATATATGAATATATATATATATTGGTATATATCTCGTATATTAATATTGAAAGTAAGACTCGAGCGAATTATGTTGGATTACCCATACAGTTAACGCTCGATATGGTAAACTTATGAACACACCAAGGGCCTACACTCTAGAGATGGGCAATTGTTTACCTATTTTTAGGGCGCATCTGGTGGAAATAAAATTTATTCTATGTAGTTTTATTAAATGGCAAACGAATTCTTGTTAGCATAATTAAATTTCTGGTCGAAATACCGAAAAAGCTTCAAATTGTTATCGGCTCTAATCGAATCGAATATTATAATACTTAATACTTCATGACATGCTTCTGAATTTCGACAAATTTCCGTACAATTAAATATAGCTTTCAAGGCATTCAATAACATTATTTCCTATTCTACTTAATTTTGTACACTCCTCGCGAATTCATGAAAATAGAAGGTGAAAGTCGTGCCAGCCTGACTTTTGATTACCCTGTACCCACACTTTTTGCCGCAACAGGCTTTTAGCTGAAATAAACTTTGTTGTTCCAACCATTTCCGTGACAGCTTTACAATATGGTTTATCCACTTATGCAGAGCCATATAAACAAAACATTTTTTGTGATAAAACTGCTCTGCATACAAGTATGTTTAGTGTCCCTAGCTGTTATGGTTCAAAAGTTCTTTATGTTCATACGGACAGACGTTTCCATCGTTCGTCTCATACCTATAACCTGGGGTTTGTCTGTATTTGGAACCTTCCCATTCAATATTCGGATACAGGGTAGAACAAATTTTTTAAATAAATCAAATCTCTCGCGAGGATTGGTAATACCCTCTGGATTTTTGAAATTATTAGACATGGTTTAAGGTTATGTATAAATATGCTTAACGCATGCATTATGTGAATGGCTGTGGCTTTGGCTGCGTGGTTGCATTTTAGCGTTTTTATGGTCAGTTGGCTAATCTTTAGACCTCATCGTCGCTGGTTTGGGTGCAGAGAACCTGCTCCTGCCACCAATCATGAACCTCGTACACCGCATTCGCCTGATTATTGAAAGGCAGCAGCTTGCCACTGCCCGCCATCAGGTGACCCACCATGCCCGATGGACTGCCGAGGGCGCCATGATGATGATCGGCATAGTGGTTGGCGGCGGCTGCGGCGGCGGCAGAAGCGGCGGCTGCTGCATTGATTGTCGGATAATGAAACTGTGCTATTTCGTTGTTTAGTTGCGCAAAGAAACCCGACGATTTGATGGCATCCCGCTTGTACAGGGCCGCCGACATATTCGGCAGTGTGGTCATGGAGTTTTTTTTACGCTGCTGACTGCTGATATGCAAGCGTTCCTTGTCGCTGAGCGTTGAGCGTTGTTGGGGATCGGAGGAGGTGGGTGCTAGAAATTTTCTGCCCGCCGAACTGCCCGTAGAATCGGAACGATTTAATGCATAGGCACGTTTTGTTGCCGCAACCACATGACGGGCAGCAGTATGCGTCTCACCATGGGGCAGCCCCACGGCACTACTGCTGGCATCCTTCTCCTCGTTCTCCGTGGAGCTAAAGGTGGGCGAAAAGGCGTCACTGGTGGGCGGGCAGGTGCCGGCTACGGCACCACTAATTGTCGATATAGCCGACTTGTCCACAACGCCAATGGGCGTTTTATCCTCCTGGACGTTGGGACGCATCACAGGCTGTTCGTTGGTCGCTCGCAGGCCAGCAATTAACGAGTTTTGCTGCTTCTGCCAAAGGACAACAAAAAAAAGAAGCGTTAGACAGAGATAGAGAATGTATGACATTGTGAGACCTACGCTGGCATTCTGAGCGCGTATCTTTTTCAAGCAGCCCTCCAACCAAGTTCTTATTGTCATCTTGGCCACTTCCTCCTCCACCAGGTACTCGAATTCCTCGCGCGCCAACAGCTCCTCCAGCTGCAGCGCCTTACGTATGTCAACAGACCGATAAGACAACATGCTGTAAAAACATTTATATATGAAACCATTGACACGAGCAATCATCTAAGTTACATACATACTTGTATATAGTATGTACACATAGTATATGAAAATATATGGCTCTGGCACTTACTTAATGACATCGTGAAATGTGACATCCTCTCCATTGTGCAGTTTGTCCAGCTCGTAGCACATGTACTTGAACAGCAGTCGATCCTTTTGCGGATCACACTCTAGACGGCCCTTAAGAAGTCGCAGAATGAACTTAACACGTCGCACGGGAATCACACCACGCTGATGTATGTCGACAATGTTCCAAGTGTTCTGAAAGTTTCGTATGTCTGCGTAGGAAAGTAAGGCATCCTCCTCGTTTGAATAAAATAGCGAAAAGTTCTCCATGATAATAGCTGCAGGGAATGCAATTGGAATTTAATACAGTTCACCTAAACAGACCTTGATTTGTGCTTACCCACTAGAAGATTGAGCACAATATATGTAATGATGACATAGAAGGTGCAGAAGTATATTAGACTGGCCGTGAAATTTCCACAGTCGGTCTCCCAGTAGTTTCCGCCCAACGTGCAGTACGGAGGCTGCACCATACAGTCATGCATTATCTTATTCCAATCCTCACCGGTGACAATTCGAAATAACATTGCAACGCCCGTCACTGGCGATCCAAAGTTTGCACGACGTCCAATACCCTCGCCATACTTTACCGTACCTGCGAAATAAACAAAAGATAAATTATAGTTCAGCATCATTCCACTATATTCCATATACTAACCGAAGAGTATGGTGCCGGCCAAGGCATAGAAGAAGACCAGCAGGAACATGCCAAAAATAATGAAGAAGGATTTGCAGACAGAAACGCCCACCGTCAACATCAGCATCTTCAATGTGGTGTGCTTGCCAGTAATCGTAAAAAAGCGAAGTATGACGACCATGAACCCAAAGAAGTAGGACAAATCATTCTACAAAAACAACAATAAATATAGAGCATTAATATTATGGAATCGTGGCACTCAACGCATCCACTGACCCTCAAAATAGTCTGCAGAATTATCCAGATGACTCCGGCAACAGTGACGAGCAGGTCGTAGCGATTACGCCGCGATTGCCAATATCCGCGTGGCGTGAACGCAATGTTCTTCATAACCACTTCGATGACAAAAACAAAGGTTAAAACAGCGCTGACAATGACCAAACGCTCCGTGTGTACCTCGCCTTTGATCCACTGTGAACAAAAGAGTAGCAAGCCTTTAGAGCTAAACAAAACTAATGGTGCGGGCAGACAGGTGAAAATAGTTTATATACAAACTCGTCGAACTGTTCAGGTATGCTATTAATATCAGCATCAGGAGCGTATTGAGTCTGTTCAGAAGCAATTCCTTCTTTTTGCGCTACGTGATTTAAGCTGGGATACCAACCTTTGCTTAACATCCTATTCTAGCAGACTGAAAACCTTCCTTCATTCGGTAATTCGTAGTACTGTTCTGGGGGCAGTTTTAATTTTTACATTTTTTGTAAATTTTTCTGTTTCTTGTAGACCAACAACAGGCATTATTTTCCATTCATCTTGTCTAGATGCACAATTGCTCTCGCGTTATTTGTTCGAACTACAATGAACTTTCGCATTTACTTCATCCAGAACTCTCTCTCTCTTTCTCTCTCTCTCTCTCTTTCTCTCTCTCTCTCTCTGCCTCTTTATTCTATAAGAATTGCCCTCTTTAGTTATCTCCGGAAAAATCTCAGACCGTCTAATAAAATTTCCCCCACTGGGTTGGAGATTTCCTTTTATCTCTATGTTTTCTTAATTATTTTTATTAGCTCTTAATTAGAATTTATTTTTCTCCTCTGCTCACTATCCTTTGTTAGGTCTATAACGTCTCTGATAACATTTGGCTGTGAATCGGGTCATAGCTGGTCCTATGGCCAATATATATATTTCATATATTATATTTCATTTTGTCTGTTATAAAAATATTGTAATTTGTATCAATAAATAAATAATAATATTAATAGTCAAGCAAACTGTTCTTTAGATTAAGCAGTGCTTACTTTTTATAGACGAGTTTCTGTATAAATTTTTTGCCTATAAGGCACACCCTGGACACTCACCGTTATGGAGAGGAGCATGCTATTGATTAGAACGACCACAGCAATGACGCGTTTGAAAATAATGTGCTGCGTAATATCGTAGGTGAAGGCGCGTATTTTTCGCCCATCCGGACGTGGTGGCAAGTGTAAGGGCTGAGCAATTTTCAGACGCTTTTTCAGGTCACACCAGCGACGCTGGTCTACAGTCAGCAGCGCTGTGCCCTTGTTCTCCGAGTAGTTGGCAATGACCACGCCCACGAACAGTGTCAAGCCGATCATGCAGCCCAAGAAAATGTAGATGTGAATGTAGATGGCATGTATCTAAACAATTATTAATAGAGTTAATGGCTAATAGAGGAAAAATATTTATGAATAATAGTCGCTTACCGGACCCACAGCTTTGATCAAAACATCTCGTACATCCAGCCAACCTTTGAAGGATAACACCTCAAAGAGGGTCAGCATGGCGTCGCCGATATTATCGAAATTGAAGCGTCGCGGATTGGCCCAAACACGTGGCACCAGCATTGCCGGATATGACTCATCCACTCCCGGAGTCAACTTCATTTTCGTCACAAACACACGTCTCATAAAAACGCCCACACAGTCCTCCCGACGCGGTATTGTCGGATCATTGCAGCGAGCTAGCCGACCACCATACAACTGTACACCATAGCTGGCGAAAATGAACATGAGCAGGATCAAGAGCGTGGATACCAACAGGATCTCCTTAAAGCCGCGACACAGCTCGTAGACAACCTTACGCATGTGCGGCACCAATGTGAAGATTCTCAGTGGCCGAACACAGCGCAAAATCATGAGAAGCTGTGCTGCCGAATTGGTCGGTATGTTAAGGGGCATCCAGCACAGAAAAGACGTGGAAACCACGTAGATGAACACATCGAGGGCCGCGGCAACATCCTTGATGTATGCTTTGGGCGTAAAGAACAGACCGTCGGCGAGTATCTTCATGGCCAGCTCCAGGCTCATGAAAATGACAAAACCATACTCGGCTATCTGCAGCGTTGGGTGATCCATGACGCGATAATTGGGCGTCTCAAACATCATGGAGATGCACGAAAGTGTGGTGGCAAAAATCATGACCCAATCCAGATACGTGACAAGGCCCAAAAAGTTGCTGCAAACAATAAGAGGCACAGGGGCCGGTAAAAACGGATGCTATCCAAACCCAAGCCATATGGACTTACTGCAGACTTTTGTATTGCACTTTGCGCTCCTTGCCCGTCAACGGATCCTTGAGCCGGGCATCGTACCGCGCATGCACGATCTTCTGGCAGATTTTGCGGAAGCGGCTCTCGCGCGGAACCAAAAAGAGCGGTGTGTCAAAAAACGGATGATTCTCCCTCAGATCCTCCTCCCGTTGATTGCGCCGCATCTCCGCCTGCTGCCGCTTCGCCTGCAGTAGCTTAATGTCTAGATCATGCGGACGTGCTCGCCCTGAATTGGCACGTGGTGCGGCCGCAATGTCACCATTCTCCATCAGATGCTCGTAGGTTTGCTTCAGCTTGATGGAACCGGAACGAACGCTGCGGCGTATAGAGCGTGAACCAAATCTGTGAAGTAGCATACACATCAAACGCGGACGCTGACTAGATGAGCGTACTTACTTCTTCTGGTCCACACGCCAAGGCTTCGAATGTGTGATGGTACCCTGAGATTTAAGGCCTCCCTTCGTGCCGACGACCGGCAGCATAGCCGAGTCGCCCAACATCAGTCGCTGATTATTGCTGTCGCTGTAGAAAACAGTTGGTTGAAAATCTCATGCGACATATGTATGTATATACTTTCCCAGCCACTTACTTAATTATATGCGTAATGGCTAGCTTACGTAGACTACTGCCCGCCGCTCGCACCTTCGCCGTCTTATTCATGATGCGCACCGGCTTTTGTTTACGGAAGACCACATTGGACTCCCAACACTCGGACATTGGTCGCTTACAGCTCTCAATAAGTGCCGGATCCTCGGTTTCTAGCTCAATGACGAAGTGCTTCATGAAGGACTCACGAACCTTGGGCAGCATGAAGTCGTTGGGTATGCGATGCAAAATGGTCATCTGCGGTGAGTCGGGGAACTTCTCAAAGATGCGCAGACGAAAAGGCAGTGTCTCCTTGATTTCGGCGCTCTGTTCGCGAAACTTGAGCTGCTTCAGCTTTTTAATATCTTCATCGAGCTCCAAGTTATCCAAAATGACCGCCACGAACAAGCTGAGCACAATGAGTGTGACAAACAGATGGTAGAGTATAAAATAAACGGCCACTAGTGGCGTCAACGTTTTACTCGTTCGTATCATTGTTTCATCCATGACTTCCACCCAGGCCTCCTGCGTCAAAATCTGGAACATAGACATGAAGGCCTCCGGAAACGATTCGAATTTTGTGAAGTCGCATAGAAAACAAAATAGCTGCATCGAAATGCTCGAACTAATGATTAGCAAGCACATGGTGAATATTATGAGCGAGCCGAGCTTCTTGCCCGGTCCAAAAATCTTGTACACAAAACCCTCCAACATGGGCGAGGCCTTGATTAGTCGCACCACTCGCAGCACCTGAAAGTATGTGAGTCCGGACAAATAGAACATAGGCACTATGTGAAGGGTTGTGCCCACAGCCAAAAGCAGCTCGAATTTGTGTATGGAGTGCTTGTAGTAGCCCCGCCATCCCAAGCAATATATCTTGAACAGTGTCTCCAGATCAAGCAGGAACGTGAACACAGCTTCGATGTAGTAATATCGTTCATAAAATACATGCCGTGGTCTCCCATCGTGCTTGAATGCCATCGTGGCAGTCACAATACCATTCGCCAATATCACAGTCATCACCAACATGCGAAAATAGGGAGAGCGTAATATAGCGTGGCATGTTTCTGGTGCCAGTCCGCCGTGCTTATTATCATCAATGGTGACCAGACGCCAACCCGAATCGTTACCGCTCAGTATTTGTGAGGCAGCCGTCTTTTGTATGTGACCCCTTGCGCCCCACATCTGTTGGAACTGCACACGAATTTCATTGAAGGTCTCCGTTATGACCGCAATGAAAACATTCTTAACCAGCCAGGCCAAAAAGAAGATCATGGTACTGAAATAGAATGCGGCTCTCCAGGCAGGCAACGAGTCTATGGCACGATACATAATGAACACCCAACCCTCCTGGGAGGCTGCCTGATAAACGGTAAAGATGCTCGTAGCAATGTCCTCGAAGCCATTGAAGCCGATAACGTAGCTGCTAAGAAAATCCATTTTCATGCATCGCATGCCCGGCGAGCACTGATAGCCCGAATCCGGATCCATCGAACAGAAGGTGTCCGGTATTGCAAGTGAATTGATGGTAAGCACGCTTTTAAGCAAACATATATACATGGGTTAGACTTGATATCGGTAGACTCTTAGTTGATTGTACTTACGGTCTGCCCAGCAGATCATATCCCGTGTTATTCATCACGCAGTGATTCTTTAGCTCGCCAAAGAACTGCACTCCGAGAAGGCCATACAGTGACATAAAAAAGAGGAAGAACAGCGTCACATTGTAGATCTGTTGACTCGAACGCCTGTAGAATAGAATATATAGTGATGAACTGATAGACGTCAATATACAAATTATACTTACTTGAAGATCTGATTGATGCGACTCTTTGGCATTGAGAATTTAAGGAAGACACGTAGGAAACGTATCATGATGAGTGGACGAGGTGCGCGCATTATGGATAGGTATGAAAATCTGAAAGCATACATTGGACTAAACCAATTTCATCAGCTTTGCCACGATATTACTCACTTGGGCACGATCTCCAGCACTTCAAAGATCTGCAGTATAATGGAAACCCACAGAAAGCTAACCATTGAGGCATCAAACTGGCACCAATGGTCCTTCAGGTACGGCACTTCGCCCTGTAATTGTTTCTAGTATTTAGTGAATAGTTACCTAAATAAGAGTTTCGGTTACACTTACATGCAACACACCCCGTATGTGCATCTTGGCAATCATCTCGGCGGTAAAGAGCAACGTTACGGCGGTATCCGATACGAATGTGATATACTGCAACGACGGATGCCGCTCGAAAGTCTTTGGCGTATTCAATGAGACTGAGGCCAAGGAGACTAAGGCGCACAGGCGCATCAGTCGCCTAACCCACAGCTTATTCACCCACTCAATGTCGGCACTTTCGTTCAGCGACTCCTCTGGTCCATAATCGGCCAGAAACGGTTCGCCGCCCTTCAGACTTTGCTTGCGTCCGAGCATTATCTTATTGCCAATGCCGGTGGCAATACCGAGTCCAATGGGCGGCACACCGGTAATGGCCGCACTGCCAACAGTGCTGCTAATGCCACCACAGATGCCCATGCCGGCGCCCCCACTCAAGCCACCGAGTCCACCCATGCCGCCTAGACCACCCAATCCTCCCATGCCGCTCATTCCACAGCCGCCACCTAACAGATTAAGGCCACCACCGCCAGTTCCATTGTTGTGACCCGTTGTTGCTGCTGTTGCTGCTATTGCCGCTCCCACAGTTGTCGCATTGCCACCAAGACCAGGACCAGCTCCGCTCACGTTACCCGTCGTCGTCGTCATGGCCGCCTGCTGTACGCCAGTGCCCAGCATGGGTCCCATCGCTGAGGCGGCGTGAAATGCGTGGGCGGCGCTACTGCCTCCACTGCCGCCACTGCCCGAGTTCACAATGGTCGTTGGACTGTTGAGCGTACTAGTGGTGGCATCGTTCTGATAATGGTTATAGCTTGCGTTGCGTGAGGCGCCTGGGCCAAAGCCAAGGCTAAGGCCGAAGTTATTACCGGGACTGCTGCCCGGAGATAAATTAAAGGTGAATTGACTTGGCGGTTGATGCGAGTGCGACAACGAATGCAACTGTGAATGATGATGGGGATGATGCGAATGCTGATGCGGATGCGGATGCTGATGCGGATGTTGATGCGGATGTTGATGTTGATGCAGAGAGGCACGTAGATGATGAGACTGCTGTTGTTGTTGCTGCTGCTGTTGTTGTATTGTCAGACTATTGCCGCTTGAGGAGCTGGTGCTGCAAGTGGCCGGCGTATTAATGCCAGCACCTCCTCCTCCAGTTCCTGTTACCGTTCCTGATCCTGGTCGCACTGCTGCTCCTGCACCTGCACCAGATCCTGCTGATGCTGCTGATGCTGCTGCTGCTGTTGTTGTTGCTGCTGCTGCTGCTTCTGAACTGCTGCTGCCAGTGGTTGCTGCTGTCTGCTGCTGTTGACTCACGATGTTAACTGGGACTCCACCTCCACCACCACCTCCGCCGCCGCCACCGCTGCCACCCGCTCTTTTATTTCTTGCAGCTGCACCCAAGCGACGTATTTGTAATCGGTCAATCATTCAATCAACTGCTCGCTTGCATAGTAGGCCTCGCTGCTTGGTCTGCAGTTATTGTCGCTATTGAATGGGAAATGTGAAACTATTAGAGGAGGTGCAGGGCGATATAAATTTCAGATCATTTAATGGCATAGTGAGTGCAATGGTGAGAGCTCATGTAAATATTTACATTCGAACAGCTGTCAATTGAAATTAGAGCGAATGCGGCCAATACACACGTGAGCACAAATCACTCACACGGATACAAACACGGGTACTCTCTCCTACACAGGCACATGCATATCAATGAACAGACAACCTTTTTGTAAATTACTTTACCATTCCCGACCCCAAATGACGATGACGATGACGACAACGACGACGACGACTACGATGCGACACGTACAACGGCATCGAAACGATGCGATGAAATGCGTAACGCATGCAACCCCAAAAATTCTCAGGCAAACCTCCAAATTTCTATGCAGCATTCCATAAATGATAGGGACTTGCACACCTCATTATTTTTTACGAACTAGCTGACAAAATGCATCCATTTATATCCACATGAAGATTATGTTTTTGATGGAGTGTATTTCCAATTTTAGATGCGTAGATTCCATTCTGTCTATATAATAGAGACACACTTCCTAAATGGTTTGCCCTTTTCCATGAATAGAAAACATATAAACGTTTATCCTGATTCTAGCTACTCGTACGTAGTAGACCAAAAGTTTCCATAACACTTCCTCTTTAGAGTGTTGCGCCCTCCCATAAAAAGAAAAGACATTATCTTGACTAGAAAGACGTTCATTCCATCTACAATAGTAGACCAACAGTTTCCATCACATTTCCTCTCTAAGCTAAATTGTTTTGCCCTCCCATATAAACGTTTATCTTGACTTGTTTTCCACGTCCGTATAAAATGTCAGCAAATATCTATAAAATGTTATTGTTCTCATTTGGATATCTGTTACTGTTAAAGTATTTTAATTGAAAGGCAATTCCCAACTTAGTGGTTTCAATAATAAACCAAAACGTTGCTGCCTTCTCATTTTTTTTTGTCATTTTTTGTCAGCGAACTAGTTCTAATGACCCCCAAATGACGGGATCTTCAACCTTTGGCCCTAACCTGCAGGTAATGTACACATGCCTGCCCTGATTACATGTGTGTATATTTGTGTGTGTGTGTGTGTGGGGTGGAATGCTTACGTGTGTGACAATGTCTAGCACTTTCGGTTCCACTTACTTTCTTTTTGTAGCGAATTTCGCGCGATTTTTATCACAAAGTAACATTAATGAGGCGCACTTGGAGCCAAACTGCTTAAGCTTTAACAACAACGAACAACGTCGATGACGAACAACAACAACAAGGACGACGACAACTACAACGACGTGACGACGACGGCGACGGCGACGACGATGACGCCGATGACGAAAAAGACAACGAACAAACAACGATAACAACAAATTTAGGGCAGTAGTTGAGGCTGTAATTGAGTTTAGCCTTTTTTGGCCTGTTTTAGGCTTTGCAGGCAGCTTGGTCTGCCTTAATATCCTTAACACATTTTCCTTTGTTTAACAATTATCAACGGGGGGGGAGGGAAAAATAGATTTTGTGCTTTGGAATTTTTGTACTAAACAAACGCGCGTGCAACGTCGTCCGGCCGTTCAGTCGGGCAGTGCCTCAGTCAGCCAACTACTTTGCTCCAAAATTCATGCCTGGCTGTCAGAGATGGCAACGTTGACATGGCCATAACGCCTGCGCAGTTTCCACGCTCGCCAAATGCCAAACAGACCAGCGACGAGGGTGGAAATTTTCTGAATTTGCTCTACACTCGGAAAAAAGACGCATCCATTAAGGGAATTAAAGAAGAAAATCATATAACATACAAGTATGTGTAACTGCAATACATATAAATATTTTGAAGCCATAAAATAGATCTGCATTCTCCAGTATTATTTATTAATTTATTTTTTTAATGTTTCTCTGAATTTAATGAATCCCTAAGCAATAGATCGAATTGAAGATTATACTTTAATACACATTTTAATGAGTGCAATATTTCTTGATTAAATTTATTAGCTTAAAAATTTATTCGCATTCTCAAGATTATTTTTTGAATGTTTCCCAATACAATAAGTCGAATTTAAAATGATGCATTAAATGTTAAATAAATTAAATAAATAAATACTGGAAACATTTTAAAATAAGTTTGCAACATTAGCATTTACTATATATAACATCTTTAAAAACAAGTTTTCTAAGTAGTTTCTTTAAAGATGCAGATACAGATAAAGAAAAGTGGATGTTTAACAAAAACGTAACACATATTTGAAACTATGTATAAGCCTATTATCCAGAGTCAAGTTGTATTGGAAAGTTTAGTTAATACAAATGATTCCAATTAAGACAATATATCCAATATTGGATATTGGAAATACAAATGATTACAATTAGACAATATATCGAATATTGGAAAACCTGCAATTGCAATGATATTTTATGATATTCTTCAGCAACCCTAGCTTACTTCAAGTGCACATAAAACTCTTTAGAAATCATATTTTTTTCAGTGTAGTTGTTATTGTCGCTTGTTGGTGGAGGGTGGTGAGCAGCTATAGATTTGTCAGGCAGTGGCTAAAAAGGCAGACGCACTGCAGCAGCAAAATGGGCGCCACAGCCTCTTGCAGGAAATCCACAGGCTATCCTGATCACGATGATGCAACGTATCGCAAGTGCCAGGAGCTGAAGGTAAGTGTGAAAAAGAAGTTGGCCAGCACAATTGTGACGACCACTCAATCAATGCACCATCAATCATCAATCAGATGGAGCGCTGGATACAGATGCATTACCAAATCAAGCAGCGGGAACAGGCCCTGGCGATTGCCCAGCATCGCGAACTCTTCTACTGGTTAGGCGGTTTCTATTTAAGTGCCCTCTACGGGTGTGCCAGTTACTACCAACGGGTGAAGCGAGTCTCGGCACTGGCCCCACTCGTTCCACTGACATTCATAATGGGCTACTACACGGACTGGGCCTATGGCAGTAAGCTGCATCGCATCCAAGGTGAGTGTGTAGGGGCTTGAGTGAGTCCGATTGCCTCAGTTTTTGTTTGTGACCTTGCAGCCGAGGCCAATATGATAATGGAGCACGAGCAGGAGCTGCTGCATTGGCCTGGAGGGTTGCCAACAGTGGCGGGCATCGATGAGGCGCGCGTTGAGGTCGAAATGGAGAAGAAAATGCATCCGCACCATTTGTAGGTGTAGAGGAACACATCGGCAATGCCTGTTGCAATGCCAGAGACAAGGGTTTGCACAATATATATTAGAGGTTACTGCATGAATGCACCAGCAAGGTATTCATCGGATGCACCCAATCGCATTAATTGATGAGAAATTTTATTATGATTCATCTCTAGATATTTATTCATTTAATTGCACTCACTTGTGAGCATCCATTTACAGAATTAAGATGCGAATATATACATACATGCAGTAGATTGCAACGAATTCGGAACCTCGCAAAGCATTACATAGGGAATCATAACATCGTTAGATATAATGCCAAAGATCATTCATATATGCATTCAATAAATACACAGAAGGAGAGAGCTTTAGCATTGGAGCCTTAGAACAGAACGACCAACAGAATAGATAATCGTGTTCATTCGGTTACTATTCATTAGATTATTCATTTTGTCTATCATTTCAACTTGTTGGACAAAAACTTAATGAATGCATTCCTGCATACCTCTAATGTGCACATGGGCGGCCGCTTTATGATCGCAAAAATCTATTAAGGAAATAAGTATTCCCTAACCTTTTAAGCGCAAATACAAATTTTTTTACTCGCTCTCCTCTCTTGTCTGTGTGTGTGTGTGTTTCGATTTCAGCAATTTTTTGAGACAATACTCCTTATATAAATAAATATAAATTTATATATATACGACATATAGATAATGATTGATATATTGTACTTGTCTTGTACACATAGATATTTATATATACAATACAAAACTAACATTAGCTTAGATCATCTAATAAATGAATTGCTCCACCATACAACCACGTCCAATTTCCTCGACAGTCTAAAAGTTTACAGATCCGTCTAACAACGTTGAGTGCTCAATGAATGCACGAGTGTCCTTCTTGTAGTGAAGTTCACAGAACTCGGCAATCCGGACGCAGGACTCTTCGATCATTTCGGCCGGGACAGTCAGCACAATGCGAATAAAGTTCGGACACTGGAAACAACTGCCGGGAAGACAAAAAACGCTCTGCTCGTTCACCATTTCCTGCACAAAGTGCACATCGTCCTTAAGGGCCGGAAAGTGTTCAATGCTAATACCAATCATCATATACATGGCACCTTTGGGCATTACTGGATTCAGTCCTCGCACTTTCTTTAGCGCTCTGTATGCCATCAGAGCATTGGACTATTGAGAAGGAAATTGCCATGAAGCTGTGGAATCAAAACCTTTAATAAGCGGCAACTTACATGCAACAGTTCGATGACACCGTCGAAGTAACTCTGCGGGGTTTTGACTAAAATGTCTGGCAGAGCGCCCTGCACAATGGTATTCGATCCCAAAATACGGCCACACAAGTTCTTCAAACCGTTCACTGCATCGCCCAGTCGTTGCTTCCGATCGTGGACAATCACCCAACCAGTGCGCCAGCCCGGCACCAGGAAGCGCTTCGTCAGACCCCCGCAGGTGAGAACGGGCACCTCATGTGTTAAGCTACTAATTGCCACATACTCCACATCGGGGAAGACAAAGTGCTCGTAGATCTAAATATTGGAAGAGAAAATGATCAATTTGCTCCATCTAGGGTAGGCTCAGACATTAACCCACCTCGTCCGCTATGATGGGCAGGTAGTGGCGCTCGCATATATCGATCATTCGCTTCAGATGGTCTGCATCGTAGACACTGCCGCATGGATTGCCTGGATTATTGATTAATAACGCCGCCGTATTCTCATCGATAAGGCTCTCCATTTGCTTCAAGTCGGCGCGCCATTCCTGGTCCGGTAATAAATCATAATATCGTATCTCGATGTTCATGCCCTCGGCAAGTGTTTTATAGAGACAAAATCCTGGACGCGGCACCAATACATTCTGGCCCCGGTCGGCCAACGCCAGAATGCACATTTCCAGGGCGGCCGAACAGCCGCTGGTGATGACCACATCATTAGGACTGATCTCCATATCCGGACGCTGGTGTGCACTGTATTTGGCGATGGCCTGGCGTGCAGCATCGTGTCCCATGGATCCGGCATACCCATTGAACTTGGCGCCCTCCACCGCCTTGAGCACTGCCTTCATTGTCTCATCGGACGCCTTCAGGTTGCCAAAAATTGTGGGATCGCCTATGTAAACGACAGAGATGGTACTGATACAATAAATTTCTCAGAATAATCCCGGCACTTCTCTACTCGTATGTATATTATAAAGTGCATTTTTTGTTTTTGTCTGCTTGTTTGTTTTGTATCAGTTAAGATACATGGGCCGATCGGCTAGCTAACTGTTATGATAAACAAGTGACTTGGCATAAATATTACTGGCCCGTGCCTGCGCCCGTACCCTGCGCCCGTACCCGCGCCCGTGCTTCGGCGTCGGCTTCGTGTTGAGGAAACAGGTGAAACTACATTTTATGCAAATTGTTTTAAAAAACGCGCGCGCGACTCGCGCACTGCTACCAAAATCAAAATAACAGCCCACATTTTATATACATGCGTCTATATACATATACTATATATATACACACACACACATATACGCAAATACATATGGCATAAATTAATTAGTTACGAGATTTAAGAAAGAAAAAAAATTGCATATTTAAATGCTACTTCTGTTCAAAACAACAACAAGCCGAGATCGCAACACTATTTTAAACAGTTGCGTATGAAATTAGGTGAAGAACTAGCAAATGGCACTGGCAGCCCATAGTGTTGGCCAGTCAGACAGACAGACAGTCAGATTTCGGCAAAATAATAATTTTCAATTTGCCCCAAACAGGTATTCAAATATGTTTTGTGGCTGTTCATCGCTGAAAACTATAAAAACTATCGATTTCTGAGCAATTTAAATGGGCACGCAAGATATACATATATTTTTTTAAAAGAAATGTTACTTCTTTTTTCTAAATCAAGTATAAATCTGCATACAAGTTGTGGAAGTTGTATTTGGTTTCTAAGTTTTGATTATTTTCAAAGTGAAATTGAAGCACGAAAAACTTCTTAAAGCTCTATTTAATAATACCCTCAGGTTAAGCGAAAAGACGCTATATCTATATTTCATTTTAAATATGTGTGTGTGAGTGTTTGTGTGTGTGTTTCTTGGCCATCGACGTCAGCATCAATATCAGGCCTTTCGCATTGTTCATGCATTTCTGCGCCGGCGCAACGGCGCCAATCGCTGAACGTGCGCTCTGATTGGCCAGCGTTAGTGGGTGTGAGTGTTTTGGATTTTTAGGGGACAATGCCATACACACACGTGCATATATATACAAGTATAACACAATTATTGGCTATGTGTGCCGATATCGAAAACAATATGAAACAAGTTTTATTCACGACAATGCTTCAGAATATGGTTCGTCTCAAAGAAGCTACTTATTGAGGGAATTTTAGGGTGCACAGAATTTCTCTTGCTCCCTCACTGTCTTTGTCACCATTTGCGAGCTTTTCTAATTTATTTGTAATGCGTGCTCAACTCACCAATGGACAACGGTATCATGGGCTTCTCGGGATTGGGCTTCATCTTCAGTGACTCCACAATGCCGCGTATCATGTTGTGTGTGTGGCGCGCCAGAAACGATGACTGCACCTGCCACCCAGTACGCTTTCCAGTTGGCACCTCCATGGCAGCCAGAGCCGCGTCCACCAGATCCACATTCACATGATGGTGGACTGTGGGTGGAGGCGTGGCCGGAGATGTGGCATTGGAGCTGCTTCTGCTCCCACTGCTTCCACTGCTGCTGCTGTTGTTGTTGCTGCTACTTTGAAATTTGAAGCCCTCGTTGGCAACAGTGATGGGCATTATCACCAGACAACGATCAAATAAGTACGAAATTCAAAACAACGAATTCACCCAACAAAAAAACGCAATATATATATTTATATAAATATATCAGTTCAACGATCTATTTCCACTATTCTTTCTGATCGCACTTCAAATAAATGTAAAATTTGTATCCTGTTTATCGTTCCAAACCAGCATTAGATCTATTTGTTGTTGCACTAGGAATGTCTTCGACTTTAGATCTTCAACTCTTTCAAGATGATGTGCGTTTTCTGTGCTAAGCAAAACTGATCTACTTCACAAATCTTGTTGTGCTTTTATCGGCACCGGCGGCGTTGTCGCTTGTCTTCCATATATTTGCCAGGCAACACCAACACAAATGCAAATTAATCTATATACGCGAATTCATATCTGTATGTATATACATATGTATTCGTATACGTATATAAGCACGCTCGCACACTCTCACAATCACAATGGGCGCAACCTGCGCCTGCCTCGGCTCCCAACGTCAGTTAAAAACCGAACTCACTACAATAACACGATCGGATCGCATCGGTTCAGGCCGGCCTCTGATTTGAATACTTGCCAATAGAAAATATATTCATAACCAGATTTCGATTTGATATTATTTTTAAGTCACAACAACACCAGCAACAGTGGCTCATTTAAATGCTAGACACTAACCACAGGCTGTCGACTTTCGGATCAAACGAAAAACAGATATTCAAAGAAAAAAAAACACCAACACCACCCTTAGGATGAAATATTCGTCCATCCAATGGTTCTAGGAACCATAACCTTCAACCACCAGTGCAAATGCATTTATTAGTTTCCCCAAAAAAATATGAATACGGAGTTGGTGTTTGTTAAACGCAGAAAAGAGTTTAAGGAAACAGATAACTTAAATATGTAAGTATGTTCCCAAATAAAGGGTACTTAGAAACTTAGAAACAGCTCTATGAAGCAAATCAATTGTGTTTATTTTATGAAAGACATTATTTTCGATTATTAAACAGCAGCTTATACGATTAATCAAATATGTATAGTATACCTATAATATTATAATAATTTTGATTGCGGGCAATATGTTTAGTTAAAGAATATTGGAATTATAGATCGACACAGTCATAAGCCATAGAATTTTAATTTTAAATATGTTCATTTTAGAATATTTACTATATTTGTGAATTACAGATAAGTTGACACGGACATAACTTCTGGGGTGTTTAAGAACTACTTGTAAACAATGCCATAACATATAACATAGCTTTAATACTACTCCACCGTTCTCAATTGGAAAAGCTGCCAAACGGATTAATCTAAGCTGAATGATATTCTTTTACTTATTATTAAACATTTGAAATGCAATTATATATGGTGCAATTGTTTATGTATACTAGTATATATGTTTCAAGGAAAAATGCGGCTGAATATATGGAAAAGTATTTGTATTGTTTTTGCGTGAAATGTTCAGCGATATCCTGAGCTTTCTAACAAGTATATTATATACACGTATATTCAAAAAAGTTAATGCTTTGCATTTGGACAGCAACTTTTTCGAAAGTACCTGCCTTAAGAATTCTACTGTTCACTATTAGGATCTTAATTGATTATATTAAATATGATGCCTTCAAACCATTCCTACACTTCATTAGTAAGCCAACAAATTTGGAATTTTCTTGAATCGGATCAACAGTTCAAGAACTCCATAAGGTTGCACCATCTGTGGCGTATCATTTATAGCATCTGGCATAAGATTTGCATTCGTACGATTAAATCAGTTCATAATGGATATACGTTAAATAGCAATTTATTAATCAATTGAAATTGCTAAACAGATCGGGTTAAATAATGCAAAACTATAACTCGGTTCTTGACTATTACATACACACCTGCTGTTGGGTCCAATCGATCCACTGCGTCATAGTCGGGCGGAATAAAACGCGTGACAACAACAGCAACTACGATAACAATAACAACATCAACACGAGTCATTCGTTTGGCTGCCATAAAATGCATAGTCTATGGATTATATGGGCGATGTAAACAAAGATCATAACCTCATAACCTCTGTCTGTGCCTTTTTCAAAATTTGTCGCGATTTTTAAATGCATTTTTGGCAAAAAGCCAAACAATAACATTGACATTAAAATTGTTTTTTTAAAAATTCATGCTTGATTGATCAGCAAAATATTTAATAATACATAATTGTATAGACTTTTATATATGTATAGTACATAAGTATGTATGGAATTTTGGAAAAATGTCGGTTTTCTTGCAAAACGGTTTTTAGCTTTTCTCCCAGTTATGCAATTTAGTGAATTTTTCGCTGGCGTCTTATAATTGCGCAGTTTTTGTTTCACAAAAAAGTAAGCCAATAGCTGCTTAAAATATCAGACTAACGCTGTTTGTTGTCGTATTTATAAATGCTCGTATTTATTTATATTCAACATGTTTGTATTAAATCCCTAAAATCATACGGAATCGTTTATTTATCTTTTGATAACCCTATAATTTGTGGAAAGTCTTTAGGCAGTCTTTCTACGAAAGCCAGCGCGTGCTGATCACAAGTCTTAAAACATCATTTGCTATATTGGTTTCAATCTATTGTGCAATAATTAACATCAAAATTGCTTAGTGAACGACAAATCCATATAGTAGTCTAAAGTTGTGTTCAAATTCTAAAATCTAATCTGTTTTTTTTTTTTTCAAGCATTTCATTACATTTGAGATGCCATTACTTATTGCAGTTGGTGCCTGAGGATGCTTGACTGAAGTTTAAGAAATGCTTGAATCGTTCGAAACGAAATCGAACTAGTCGTATGTCTCTTCCGTTTGGCTTCGATGTGAATCGAAAAACCGGAAAACATTCGGCATCAGCATAAGCCTTTTATAGCTTTTTGCCACTGGTATTTTCCTCGGAGCTCGGAATTATTTAACAGTTGCAACATATTTCTGTGTCATCGAAATATAGAATTCAAATATAGCAAAAAAATGTACAAATATTCAACTGAGTTCTTTTGTAGCTTACCTTTTTTTTTCTGTGATTCGCTATAAATATTCTCTTAAGCATCTGTGGCGTCGAGAAATTTTTATATAACCCTAGATGCATAGTTTGTATAAAACCTACCATTATTTCCAATTGAATTTGGGCTTGAACAATCATTTATTTACAAGTATAAGTATTGTTACGAACTCTTTCTAACTACTAAAACTTCTTCAGACTATCTTTGAATATAATGCGAAATATTTGAAATATGGCGAAGTTGTATGCTTAAGTTAAAGAGGGAGAATGTACCTAGAATCTAATGTGGCTCAAATTTTATTGTTCAGATATACGAATTCTTCCAAAGTATTTTCTGCTTGTCTTAAAGGCTACTTAGAGAATCTGGGTTACCTAATTTTTATTTGTCGAAGCCAAAAGGAGAGTTGAATAGTAATACCATTGAGGTATCGTGTTGATCCATAAATCAGAAGAGGTGATGGATAACGATTATATCTGAAGGAGTGTGTTAAATATTTACTTATACTATATACTATATACTTATATTTAAACACTGGCCCTAATCCCTTCATTGTGGAATATGCCATTTGAAATGAGAAAGAGAGATAGAGAGAAGGAAATGATTTTCAACTGTTCAGATATACACACTATACATATATAATTTCATTTAAATCGACTACATATTTAATATAATTTTTATTTTAGATGCTAGCTATTAATAATGATGGAGTTTTATTTCGTATTTTAATTTTGGTAAACAATGCCCAGTTATTGCACAAGACATAATGATTACAAACAAGTGAAGTAGGAATCATATACTCTATAAAGAACATTTTCCATTCTGAATTATAATAAAAACATTTTTCAAAAAGTTGTCCACCACTTCTGTATCCTCGATTGGGAAAAAGTATGAAAATTTGTTGTTTCTTACGATTTTTCCACTAGCTGGACAAGTTAGGACATCGTCAACAAGCAAATGTATTTCAAGAACCACCCCAGATACACATTTCATTGACGTAGATGCATTCTTGTTTATTTTCCACATTAGTCATATGGCAACAGCTAGTTTGTTTTTGTTTTTTTTTTTTAAATTGTAGTTACAAGTTGTAAACAAAAATATTGTGCTGGCCTTGCCATTGCACCATGGAATCGAATCTTGATCGGGCAATCGAACGAGCCTCCTCTTGTTTTGCATGAAGTTAGTAACAGTGGTGTTGTTGTTGTGGTTGTTTTTGTTGTTGTTGCCACGGCTATTGCTGCTGGAACAGGTTTGTTGTTTGTGGTTACAACGAATACAAATTTATTTTTGCAAAATTGCAAATAAAAGCCCCAATAAAAATGTAAAAAATAAATAATATTATGAAAGTTGTGCAGCTCCTCCCCCTCCCCCTCCTCCTTTATTAACATAATATTGTTGTTGTTGTTGTCATTGTTCTTGTTGCATTTTTTTGTATCCATGTGTTGTAAAGAAGATTCCAATACCCGAGCCCAAATAAGTAAATAAAACATATGCCAATTAGTCAAGTTTAGAAATCCTTGCATCACTTTATTGAAAATGTTCTTGTTTTTAGAAAAAAAAATTATGATGGACATTTGATATTTATTGTGCGTATCTGTATCTGTATGTACATATGTATATTTAATTGCTAGTTAATCGCTTAAATATTCTCTGGCATTAGCTCAAATTTCATTTCCCGACTAGCCTTCAAAATAATATGCGTACTGTGTCTAGCAAAGTATAAAATTTCCACACCGAGTGCGCGTGTTTTTTATTTATGAGAAAAACAAGCACATTCATAAATTTAAATTGAACAAAAATATGGATCATACATCGATCGGTCGATAATTGGTAACGACTAGGCCATAAAATAGAAGGCGACCACAGCAATTGTACCAAAAAAAAAAAGTAACATATACTTGTAAATCGATAATTATTTAAAGAGTCCTATTCACTACCAACAGGGATTATACAACTGTTTTATGTAAGGCTTGAATAGAGAATTTATATCAATGCGCCTTTTGCTACATAACATAATAATACAATTCGAAATAGAATTAATGGAGCCCGTTGGGAGCCACAGATGCGTCTACGAGAAACTTTACAGCTTAGGGATATGTTTTAGTTAAACTTAAAGCTACTGCTATACAAAAAAGTGTGTATTGATGGTACTCCTTCGGCTATTTCCGCTTGAACATGTTGCTGAGGCGACGTTTGGGTGGGGAATTCTGAAAAAATTAATTTAAAAAAGGTAATTAATTAACAAGGAATATAGGTGAATAGACAACTTGTCGAAGATATTGCTAATTTCCTGCGCAATTCTCGTCGAGTTGATAAAAACAGATTACTGCTTCAAAAGAGCTGTAAAAAAGGGGCAGGGGTGCTTCGATGAAAACGTGTTAGTAGTTTATTCGTAGTTGTTAGTAAGTAATTCTCTAATATCTCACGTAATCGTAATTCCTGTTGTGAACAGAACACCTTATTTATCGCCACCATAGTAATAGCTTATGAGTACCAGCAGCGATCCAATGGTTGCCGTTGTGATCACACTCAAAGGACCGCCCAGTCCCAATCCGATCGCCATCATCCCTAGAATTAGGCGTGCTGTGACACTCATGCGACGCCATATGCCCCACAGATCGGCGACCGTAATAATACAGTTTTGAGTGGCCCGCTGGCAACTCGTTGAAAGTTGGGGCACTGTCATCACATTGATTTGGGGCAATCGATAGCTATGTACGTTGCCCTGCGAGTAAATTGTGCATGAGGCCGAGGATGCGTTACTATTATTCGACGGCTGCACATTTATGGGAGTGTGGACGGACAATTGATGCGTGTGGTCATCAGATTCCTGCTCTTCTTGTTCTGTCTCATTTCGTCCGATTCCATCACTAAAATTTAGTGGCTGTAAGGCGAATGGAGCCGTCGACACTGTTTCCCGGCACAGCTGCTCGAAGTCATTAACGGCCGCATTCCCGCCATCATCAATACTATCAAATGCAACGGTGACTTGGCTATTGATCCAATCGTTAATATGATCCTTTTCAAATTGCTGCAGTTGGGGGCGAATGCGGGGGGAGACATTAAACGTCATCTCCAACTGATGATGATGATGCTGGGGTGCCATCACCATGGTAGCACCCAATTTCAAGTTCTTCTTGTTGTTGCGATTGAGCAAACTATAGTCATTGTTATTAGTCTGCCTCAACGTATAAGTGGCGTGCCCCGAATCTTCCTCGTCCCCCTCCAACTCGACCCTCTGCTCACCACCACCACCACCACCATCATCATGTCCATCTCCATCTCCATCACTACCCACTAGCTGTCTGCCCTGATCGAAACATGCATAGCGCTGCTGACGCGTTTTATTCTTGATTTTGGCTTGTCGATTCTGCTGCTGCTCCGCCTTTGCTGCTTTCGAGGGATGGCCTGTCGGGGGTCTGCTTCGAGCAAAGATGTTGCCATGCAAGCAAAGTGAGACTCGCGCCCCCCGCCTCCGTACTCGAGCACCACCCAGCGACGATCGGCGTGCAGTGCCAACAGCACTACTGCTGCCAGAACTGCTAGTTGGAGCCACCAACAGTCGCAATCGTCGTGCATCGACCGGAAACTCATTGGCCGGCAAATGCGGGGTACTCTGATTTGCCGCTCCACTCACTGTGGGCACATATTTCACATCCACCTGGTTCTCAGTCACATCACTGTTGCATATCAGACCCTGCTGATCGTTGGAGTGACTCTTCCTCGGCGTTGATGTGCAGAACGCGGCCGCTGCCCTTCCCTGTATATTTCGTCGCTGCACATGCGCCAGCAAATTTTGCCGGAGACGCCTCGATTGTTGCTTTTGTGCTTTCCTTGGCTGGACTGCTGAGAGCTAAACAAAAACGAGTGGTGGGGGGGATGGATGTTAGCAGCGTGGAACAGAAACAATAATGACCACGATAACGAAGACAAAGACGAACACACGAACAGCAAAATACATTAGACTCGCCCAACTACGACATAACTCTCATTAGAACACATATAAAAGGCTATTCAGACCAAGACAAATTAATAAGGTAACAACAGTCTCAGGTGGTGGTTTCTCCGCTTTATAAAAATTCCGTTTACCTATAAAAACATTAATCGATGCATACATAACCATTTGTCCGCCCATCTGTCTGTATGAACATCAAGAACTTTTGCACCATAATACCTACAAGCACCAAAATTAAAATACCGGCTGATCTTACTAATCTGTATCGCTAATTTACTCTCATTTATACAAGTTGGGTTAAAATCAAATTTTGTGTTTGTAATGCCTCTACAAAATCTAGAAGTTTATCATGACTCATAAATATTTTTAGCGCATACTGGTATAATAGTAAGCCTCGGTATAAAAATTAGAAATGCCGACGAACGCGAATAACGTTTGCAAGATCTTTGCGAAAGGGCATCTACGTCCAGAGCCATAGAAACGGAATAGGAATGGGATTTGCGGCTTTGGCAAACGCGCGAAAGAAACACCAACACGAGGCGATGGACATCCTTTGTACATACGTGGAAAGGTGGAGGACAGTGGGTACTCAATCAAGCACGTAACCGAAGCCATAAAAAGCGAAGGACGTAATGGGAAAGATGTGACGTCAGAAAGTTTAAAAAGCACTACAATTCAATGGCGCAGCAACGCAAGCCGGAAACGCTAGTTTTATATAAAAATATTTAACTCGATTCGATTTAATCTTAGCTAGGAACGGGTCATTTCAATATTTGTTTTACCAACCAACATCTGAGACAGTTTCTACAACTATTATATGGTATTACTACAACATGACTCATCACATTCGCCACTTACCTCATCACGAGTGTGATTGCTCGGCAGACAGTGGCCACCTCCTCCCCCATTGCTGCTGCTGCTACCCATGCTGAAGCGAGATGTGAAGAGCTTAAAACGTGCCGGCGTCTTGGAATTGCCACCGCCATCACACATCTCACGCAAAATTTCCCGCGGTGGCTCCGTGCTACCGCCGAAGGATAAACGGCCGCCGTTTTTGCTCGGAGTCGGCGGACCTGGGCGTTTATAGTGCGTACCCATCGATTTTTTGCGTGCTGCACAACCTCCAGTAGTGCTAAGCAAAGCGCTCATGCTATCGTCAAGACTGTGTGGACCATCCTGTGAATATAATTTAAAAAATAAAAAACAACCATTATGGGTTAATCGAGACCGGTCGTGTTCATTGGAGCCTCCCCAAAGTTAGTGAACGGCACTGGACACAACAACATCAACAACAACAACAACAAAACGAAAGGACACATGAAGTAAGAAACGAATAGCAACTAAAAGCACACGAAACAAATGCAAAACCCTAAACCAAAGCATTTAAATCGAAGACCTATAAACCATGATCTCACGTTAATTCCTAATTTGAGTTTCTGGAAATGCATGTCTTTGCATGCATTTCACGTCAGTGTTGGTAAATAAGTGAAACAGTGTTGTCAGCATCCAGTACAGTTAGATCACTATTTGTGTCGATTGTGCCACAATCGTGTCAGATTTGTGTGCAGCGCAGAGCGCTCCCGTTTCCCTTGCGACTTCAACGCCAAAGAGAGCTGAGATTGTTGTATGGGCCCATTAAGTAATGATGCGGCAGAAGAGCTTTTGTTGTTGTTGATATTTGGAATTTTGTTGCTAGCCGGACACTTGACAGCATCGGGGCTTACTTTGAGATCGTCGTCTGGAGCGACCAAATCATACTGCGCTGCATAGGTACTCTTCAAATGCGGCGGCTGCAGTGAGTTCCGATAGTGCAGTTCCTCGGTACTAAAGGCAGATCAAAGAGACAACAAAAGAAATTCCACATTAATATTCATATCAAAATATGTATTATCTACTATATATACATATGTATATAAAAATGTAAGTATGTATGTATGTAATATATGTATGATTTTGATCAAAAATTCGTGGCGATTGTTGAAAGCGATCAACCATCGTTTTCTGGCTTATTTCTGCTCATTTTCATTTGTTTGACAGTCACTTTTTATTCTGTTTGTCAGTGTTTCATTCTATCTATGTACATATGTATGTATATTGTGTATGGCTTTACTTATAAAATGGGGTAGAATTCGTGAGCAAAACTGACTGTTTCTCATTATAAAGAAAGTTTGGACGAGCCCAAACGCATTTTTTGATAAATATTATATTTAACATTATATTAACTCTTTTCCAGAAGAAAGCGTTAAGCAGCCTAGTTATAGATCTGGTTCCACAGGAAGCGATGTTATAGATATTAAACTATATGGCTATGAGCGGATCCCCCTTTGCTCGAGTAGCCTCATACATTTATATTTTATACTTATCTATTAATTTGTACACTTACGTTATTTCGGGCACACGTCCCATTTTAAGATCCGTCAGGTAGGTGTTGTTGAATACTTCACCCTCCTCATCCTCCATTGCTAGATTCGTGCCCAAATTGACCGCCGCAGGGCCGGAAGATGTCGGTAATGCGCTGGGCCGTTTAAAGGGTATATCAGCACTCTGATGCTCCAATTGAAACTGCAACTGCTGCTGCTCCTGCTGTTGTTGCATGTGGCGCAGCTTGGTGCTGAGTATTGCATGTTGCTTCTGGTGCTCCAATATCTTGTCGTTGAGACGTACAATCTGGTTGGAAAGCTTGCGTACATGCTCCTCATATTTGGCATTCTAAAAATACATTCCGTGAGATTGTGGGTTAACAATTTCATGTTGATAATAGTTTTAGATTTTATGGAAAAACACATTGTAAAATAATAAGGGCTCCAGTGGATTTATTAATAACAGATTAGGTTCTGGAGATCGAAATGGAAAATGGTACATGGTTCCCTACATTGATTTAGAGCATTCGGATTAATATATTTGATCGTAGATCTTACCTGTGCTTTTACTGCCTCTAGTTCCGCGTTATTAGTGGTCGCCTCACGTTCCTGCTTTTGCTTCATTCGCGTGATCTCCTCATTGTACAGTGCCTTCTAAAGTTTTGGGTCAAATTTGTGGAAGGATGAGACATAAACACAGACATGAGCGAGCATGCAACCAAATGGTTAAGTGGCTTAGTTTAAAATGAGAGATGAAATAGAGCGTTCCAGAAAGAGATATACAGAAAGATTGTAAAAAAAGAGAGCGAGAAACGCAGAAAAAAACAACAAAATATACACATTTATATTACAAACGATTTTTATTTACACAAACAAATAAATTTTGTTTCAATATTAAAGACACTAAAGTATTCAATAACACAAAAACGAAAAAAAATAAACATTTCAAAAACAATTGATTTTTGATTTAGAATAATTCATAGGAATGTATAGGTTTGTTTTAAAATTCGGGGGGATGGCGTGGGCGGAAGTCAATTTCTATTTCATTGCGATATAGTATCAAATGTAAGATTCCTAAAAAGGCGGCCTGCATGCCCCCAATAAACAGCATCTGGCCAATGTTGATGCGCCGGCCGTGAGATTCAGTTGCCGGTGGCGGTATTTCTTCGGGACGCGCCCTAGGTTCCTCAGCATAAGCATCAGAATTATTTGATTCACGGAAATCTGTCATAGTGGCTACGGTTTTTCTTGCAGTGCTCTCTATAACTACGCCACACGCGTCCGGGGAAACCGATACCCCCGTTTGGGTCTTGAATTTTAGACAATTTCGTTTGAGTTTGACCAGAGAGTGAGAGAGAGGGGAGAGACAGTTTGTTAGTAAATGTAGAAAGGAGTCAAGAAAGTGTAAAGCAAACAACGAAATAGAGGATGAGAGCGTAGCAGCAGGAAGAGAAGAAAACAAAGAAAAAACTTTAAACATGATAAGAAATAAACGTATCCGTCGGCAAGCCGATGCTTAATAATAAATAGTACGTACTCTTTGGAGATTATATAAAAACTAAAGAATTGAAAAGTTGATATTCATCTTACTATATAAATTCGATTGTAATTTTTATGTTCTCACCACACATCTTTCGCAACAGTTGAATGATGACACATAAATACCGATCTGTGCCTTTAAATTTAAAAATAGGTTTAAGTTCAGAAAGTATAGTCAGCAAACAAATGGGTGTGGATAATAAAAGAGAACAAGTCTGGCAGAAGGCTTAGGAATGGAACGCAAAAGACATAAATATCGGGACAAACACACTACTACACACATATAGTATTTATAACAAACGGACGACGACGAGTTCCCATTTTCCCCAGTAATTTATTCAGCCACAACCGACATTGTTAATAAGTATGTATAAGCATGCACCTAAAACGTAATCAGTTTTAGAAGTAAATCGACAAACATACCATTTTGTTCTTCATTTTCTCAAGTTTCCCTTCCAATTCAAGGCGCTGATCCTTCAAACGTTGATCGGCACGGGCTAGCTCTTCCTTCGCTTCACGATACTTGGCCTGCAATACCTGACAGTCGAGCTCGAGCTTCTGGATCTTGGCATCGTTCACCTCCTTATTGGCCATCTGCTGGCACAGTTTATCATGCGTGCTACGCAACGTGGCCAACTCCAGACTGTACTCTTGGAGTTCCTTTTGGAGGTTCACCATTTCGCTGGCGTGTGTGAGAGTGCGTTGCTTTTCCTCCTCGCGCTCTCGTTTAAACTCTTCGAGGAGCAAGTCTTTTTGTTGCATATCCTGAAAGTTCATTTCAGCAACCGTTTGCTCCAGCAGGTTTTGAACTTGCCGCAATTCCTCCTCCTTGTGCAACATTTCACCCTGCAGTGCCTGGTATTTGACCCTCTCAGTCTTCAGTTCTTTCTCCAGTGCATCGATTTGGACGCGTTGCAGCTTAATATTGTCGTTTAGCGTCAACAGCTGGACGGACTGCTCCGCCTGCGCGGCCGCATTCGACTCCTGCAGTGACTGCAGCTGCGCGTCCAACTGCTGCCGCTCACCGCTTAGCTTCAAATAATTCTGGGTTTGCGCATCCAACTCCGCTTTGGACCGCAGCAGCTCCTGCTGCACATCACACAGATCGTTCTGTGTTTGCTGGAACTCTTTCTGCAGCTGATCAAACTTCTGAGTATGCTCCGTCTCGCGCCGTTTGTACTGAGCAATTTCAGAGTTAAGTCCGCCGATGTCGTGGTTTAGAGACACTTTGGTATCATCTGCATCGTTCAGCTGGTGCTCAAGGGTGCGTACGATTTTCTCCTGACGATCGCGCAACTGCTCCAGCTTAGTGATGCGTTCGTGTGCAACATTTTTGTCCAGTTGCGCCTCCTTGCACAATTTCTCTGCCGTGATGACGTTCTGCTCAAGTATACCAATCTTTCCGAGCAACGCCATCTCAGTGTTCGAGCTTTTCTGTATTTGATCGTCAAGAATTTCCTTTTCGCGAATTAGATTCGCCAGCTTCTCCTCTATGCTTGCCTTCTGTGCAGTAAACTCACGTTCATTTTTATCAAATTGAGCCTGTAGCTCAACAATTTTGAGATTCAGGCTCTCTGCATTCTTCGTAACCAAATCGAGCTCTGTACGAAGCATTTGCACCTCTTGCTCTGACTTATTCGCAGTCTCACGTAATGTGGCCGCCTCACTATTGGATGTAAGCAGACGATTTTCAAGATTTTGGACCTGGTTCTGAAGTTCAGTCCGTACTTGAACGAGCTCGACTTTCAGTTTTTCTTGCTCTTGTTGTGCCGCTTCCCGCTGGCGCTCTAATTGCCCCTCAAGGTCCTTAGTCGTCTGATGCATCTCATATGATTGAGTTTGTAGTTCACTTATTTCGTTTTGTGCCTGGCTCTTGGCCTCACTCATACTCTGCAATTGGTTCAAAGCATCGTTGTGAGCGGCCTGCAGGTCCTCATGCTGTTTGATAAGCTTCCGCTTGCTCTCGAGTTCCTCTTCGAGCTCCATGCGCTGCATTTCAAACGACAAACTCAGGTCCTCCATTAATTGGGCCTTACGATCGAATGTAAGTTGAAGCACATCCAGGTTACCCTGTACACGCTGCAGTTCATCCTGTGTCTCGTTGAGAATTTTGGTTTGCAACTCATAGAGACGCGTCGCCTCCATGTCCTCGCCTACCTTCTCCTCCAGCTGGAGAGCCACGGCTTTGCAACGATCCTGTTCTTGCTCTACGCGCTCTAATAGCTGCGCCTCTTGGCTCTGCAGCTGTGCAACTTGAGACTCCAGGCTTGCTATCTCTACTTGGTATTGTGCGAGTTCTGCTCCCATGCGCAGCTGCTTCGCCTCCGACTCCTGGAGAGCTTGCTGCGACTCTCCCAGGACCGCTTCCAATTTAGCAGCGTCCTTTACGAGCTTCTCGTTGACATCCTCGAGGTTTTTAACTGTCTCGTCTAGGTGCACATTATGATTACTGAGCCGAGACACCTGGGCCGTCAACTCACTTCTCAATTGCTCTTCAAGCTCCTTCGAGCTAACCGATTGTTGACTCAATTTCTTCTGTAGATCTTCTTGGTTTTCCATTAGCTGCTTGATCTGCAAGTTGGCTTCTGTGTAGCGAGCATGCATACGATTGAAGCTTTGCAGAAATTTATCAAGTTTGTAGCGCAGCTGTTCTGTATTGTTGGAGAAGTCGACACCTTGGGAAGCACTATTGTCCAAGTCTATGTTATTGTTTTCTTCGAAGCTTGTCAATTTAGCCAGCACATCAGCGGTAGCATCGCCCTGGCTATCCAGTTGGTCCATTTTTTGGGCCAATTTTTGCAACAACTCGGCCGAGGTTGCGCACTCAGCCTTCAACTTCGCTTCTACTTGACTCAACCGCTCCATCGTCTCACTGGCCGTACGCATGCTGGCCGTCACTTCGGCATCTTTCAGGGCCAATGCCATTTGAAGTTTTTCAGCAGTTTTCTCAAGCGATGAGATAAGCAGTTCACGCTGATCGTGCTCGTGACGAACGCGAGCATTGTGATGACGATTTTCGGTAATAATTATGGCATTCTGTTTGCTTAACTCATTGATCTGAGATTGCAGCTCTGCAATCTGGGCTGTTGAACGTTTCAAATCGGCAGCATGGCGAGCCTCTAAAGCATTCCGCTTCTCCTGCTCTCCGCGCTTCTCCTCAGTCAAGCTGCTGATGAGCATCGTCTTCTGGGTGAGCACCGCATCCAGCATGATTTCGGCATCGTTTAGACGACGCATTTGTGCATCGAAATGCTCAGAGAAACGGGAACTATTATCGCCATCAGAACGTCCATGACATGATGCTTGTGCTGGAGATCTCGGCCTTACCCCGCCCCGCGCCAGACTGTTCACTGTTCCATAGAAACGATCAATGTGCAACATGAATAGATTGTTAATCTCCGTAGCCTCAGAACTGAACTTCTTGGCCTGCTCTCTGACTAGCTCCAACTCAGCGGTGAGCCTGGAGTTGCATTCGGATATATGCTTAAGTTCTTGCTGTTTTTGGTCGTGATCGCGCTCTCTATCTAGTAATGTTTCCTTCAGTGTGTTCTCACGAGTTTTAAGATCAGCCTTGATCTTCTGAATGAATTCATTATGGCGCTGACGCGACGCTTCGAGCCGCTCCTCGACGACGTTTTTAGCATCCTGTGCAGCAATCACGTCCATCTCCAGCTTCTGCACCTGTTGCTCATGACTATGTTCAATACTCTGTTGATAGTCCAACGCAGCTTGCAAGCGCTTCTCGAGCTGTTCAATCACCGAAATTTGGGATGCATTGTTGTTCTTAAGTAAGTCGACCTGCTCCCTCAGGGAATGTTTTGCCTTAACACACGTATCCACCTTTGCTATTACGTCATCCCAATTCGAGCCATTAACCAACTTTGCCATTGTTTCTATGCGTTGGTTGTGACTGTAAAGTTGGCTTTTGCAACTCTGATATTTGTTACGAACATGCCTTAGGACACCGCGATCCTTCTCCAGCAGCGCTTCCAGCTCGGAGATGCGTAACTCCTTCTGCTCTAATTTTACGCGAGATGCCTCCATTTCAATGGTGCGTTCGGTCATCAGAGAATTGATACGCGATTCAAGTTCAATGTTTTTGGTGCGCAGCTCGAGAATTTCACGGCCTAGCTCAGCCATTTCATGCTCCTTCTCATCCAGGTTCTGACGCATTTGCGCCAGATGATTATCTGTTTGCGATGAACACTGACGCAATTCCTCATGTTTCAACAACAGCTTCTCATGCTTCTCCTTGAGTACAGCAAGATCGTGACGCTGTTGCTCCTGTTGAGCACTTAGGAGACGGATCTCACCATCGTGTTCAACCTTGCTTGCTGTCAATTTGGTCTGTAACTCGGTCACACGTTCCTGCAATTGATGTTCTTTCTTGTTGGCCATTTCCAGCTGTTGCTCCATGCGAGTCTGATGATGACTCTGAGCCAAGGCTTGCTCCTTCGACAGTTGCTCCCGTTGCTGTAGCTCAAGAGTGAGAGCCTTGACCTTTTCCCGCAAGACCTCATTGTTTTGATTTATTTGCTGGAGCCCTTCATCTTGTTGCTTGATTCTCTGCTCCAATTCAAATTTACAACGCTCCAAATTTGTGTTGTTCTGAAGAACCAGTGCAAGCTCCTTTTGGACAGCATTTATGTTTTTGGTCATGAGCTCTACATGATCAACCAGTTGACTATTGCGTTCGGATAGACCCTCAGACTGATCCTGCAGTTCTTTGACTAAATATTGTTCCTTCTGATAACTAGCACTCAACAATTTTAAGTAGCGTACGATATGATTTAATTGCGAGTCTTCCTTCTCCAAGTTGTGCCCCCATTCAAGCATGTCGTCGCACTCGATTTCAAGATGAAATACTTGCGCCTGCTCGCGAATTAATGCACAGAGTTCCTCACCCATGCGTTGCTTGGAATGCAGAAGACTTTTAATCTCCTCGCGCAATTGATTGTTCTCATGCTCCTTTTCGCGAAGCTGCTTGTCAATCACTGAACTCCCTAGATTCTCTGGCGTGGTGTTCATGCTTCCCTGCGACAACGAAGCATCGAGCAAATCAGATGAGGCGTTCAAAACTTCACGTTTGCTGTGCATGGCATCACGCATCTCCTGCAGGCATTGCTCCAAGTCGAGCTTATCGCTCTCGAGGCCAGCAATTTCTTTCTCCTTCTTGGCCACGGCTTCTGCCAGCTCTTCGGAGCGCACCTCCAGCTCGCGTATTCGATCCATGCACACGCGCATCTGTTTATCAGACATTTTCAGCTAAGAGAACCGAAATATACAAATTAACAAAATTATTGATTTTGATTAAATATAACTTTAAAAAGCACGACAAATAGCCACTCGCAAAAATTGAAAACAATTGCAAGATTAATTTTAGAGATTTGTTAGAGACTTTTCAAACAAAATTTCGTCTTTTCCCTGCCTATCTGTCTGAAAATTTGACACACATAATTGTCAAAGCCTACTCGATTAAAAAAAAAAAAAAAAACAGATTTTATGAAGGCTTACAAACAAACGATAAAATTATATCAATTCTCAAAACATAGCCTCTGTTAAGATTCCACTATTTTTCTATCCATATTGTTGTAGTTATTTTTAACTCACTAAAGATTTGCGACATACCTTGTTCTCCAGGCCCGAATTCTCCAAAATAGCATCCTCCAATTTGTCTTGGATTTTGGCAATGATATCATCCTTAGTGTCGATCTCCTTACGCATACGATTCTTAAGCTACCAGGTAGAATATTAGAAATTATATGCATGTAGGTATTAGGTAGGTATTTATTAGTTGAAGGTCGTATGCGTGAGTTTGCCTATCTACCTGCTACTGAAATGGTATAGCCATAAAATCGAAACTTACATGTTCCAAATCATTGGGCACGTAGTTGCGAACCGCTTCGGATTCATTGCCATCATCATCCATGTTGTTCAAGTGTTTCTGTTTGTTTTCGTTCTCTGTGGTAATTGGAGAAGTGGGGGCACTTTTATGATTGTCTTTATGAACTACACATGTGTAAGGTTTTAGTATGAAATAGGGGAGTTTTATTATTACTTTACCTAACTGGAGAGCTGCTATTAAACTGCTGTTATCCTTCATTTGCTCCAGTAACATTGTCTTCTCATACCGTTCTGTTTCCAGTTGAGCCTAGAACATGTTATTTATGCATATGTAGTTAGTGGTTATGTTTCGAGCTTCGTAACTTACCTTTAGCCCGGTAACTTCTCGATGGCAAATTTCCAAAAGCTCTGTTTTGGGGGTCAATGGCGGTTCCGCGGACCGCGTATGTACAAAAGCGCGTGTGTCTACAGGCGTTACAAATTCCTCTCCAGGGCTTTCAGCACCAAAGTAGCTAGTTGCTGCTGATGTATCACTAATATCGCTTACGTTTGCGCACTCATCCGAGCCGGCGCTAGTTCTACAGGCACGAGGAGTCATAGGACTAGTCGAAATGGCAGGACTGTGAGTTGGTGAAGTATTGGGCTTGTTTCTGAAGAACCTGCGCAATGGCCGAGCATGTGGAGTGCTGCTTATGGTGTTTGTGCTGCCCTCCAAAACACTAGCAGCCGCAGATACAGAAATACTGCTGCGCCGAAAGAGGCACGCTACATTGGCAATGACTTGACGAAGACGATCCCGTGTTAGAGGCACCTCAGGAAGCTGCACAGTCTGCTCGAAGAAACCCTTAATGCATTGCTGGATTTGGTTCGGTAGCTTTTTGCAAATACTATGGAAGTACTCATTCGGACACCTCACGCATGCGTAGTGCATGAGAAGTGTATAGACATACAGGTAGTCGCTGGTCATCACATTACCGCGGTTGTCGTAATGTGGCGTAAAGTCAGGATAAATGTCTGTAGACATATATATTAATAGCAAAAATGTTAAGCCGTATAAGGACACTAAAACATTGTCGAAATTGTTTACTCACTTCGCAGAAACGTTTGCAAATTACATCCATTGTGCGCTTGTGGCGGGCCATGAGCGGCTAGTTGAGTATTCTGCACATAGACGGCAAAGAAGCCTTCAAGGTCCGTCTGTTCGATGGACATATAATTCTTCTCTATAAAGCTGCATTCGCTGACCTGCAATTAGTACCACAGACAAGCAGTTATTAGATGCAGGTACATGCATATGTATGTATGCATACGGACACTTACCCATTGCAGTAACACTTTCTTCCAGCTACGCAAATCCATTTTCACAAAGAAATAATCAAAAAAAAACTTAAATACGCGCGCGCGCCGTGCGCGTCTTGCAGCTGCCGGCTCCGCTAGGCTGATTTAACAGTTATACTACCGGCGATGCAAACAATAAAACGTAATAGCTTACAATTGCCTGTAACGGTGCTTTTCACGTTTTGTTTCACACTTATTTTAATATTTTACCATGTGCGAACTTTATTAATAATTAAGTACATTTATCGCACAACAAAATTCAATACAAAATTTCTCACTTTTACATATAAATGTAGACTGGCGACGCCTTTTAACAAATAATAATTACTACAGAAAATACATCTACAACTAGAGATTTTGACAAACAAAAATCGTCTGACACGAAATTAAAGTGACGCTCCGACGAAACAAACAACCCGGAAATACGAGCGCGTCGTTTATTTTAAATGGCTTTGGTAGTCGTGCTGCCAACTCGTGAAATCCTTAAAAGTCGTAGTGCATTTCGATTACAATCGATTTCCAACACTAATCGGCGTAGCTGCGATTTTAAATTTCATCTCTTGCCTGCCAGCCGTTTAATATCGTAAACAACCGCCTAAATAAGAACATCAACAACAAATAAATGACAACAACAAGTAGGTACATCAAGTATGTTTTTGTGTATTACACTGACGAACGGAATCAATAAACAAATTGTTTTTGCGGAAATTCCTCAAATAGATACAGTAGCGAATTATCGGCATGTGGTCTGACTGCCGCACATGTAAACCATTAAAATTTATTAACGTCAATAATAAATAGACTCCCTCCGTCTTGGTATGTACATATGTATGTATGTATTTGCATACAAACAATGCTTGTGTTGTAAATCGAAAAGATAAACCCAAACCGCAAATGGTGTGGAGTCGGGGGCATTGGCAATGGGCACGCTATTTATTACATTCCATTTCCCAAATCTACACAACCTATGCGTGTCAGAGGGCACGCACGGCTGTTTACATATGTATGTACATATGGATGTATTTACATACATACGTAGATATTAATGAACAATAGAAAAACGTGCAAATATAAGAAATACTTAAGAAAGAAAAACTGAAACCGCTCTTATTGAGCATAATAAATAGTAAAATGTTGCAGTAAAATATGAACTTGTAACGCTATTTTGTTAAACAGCAATGTAGTATACAAGAAGAGCACTTACAAGTATAAAGATTAGTAATGCTTACTGATGCTGTTTAGGATTAGGGCTAATTAACATTCCAGTTTGAGATTTAGTTTAATATTTCATCTGGACAGTCTCTACAACAATTTCAAATTTAGTTCAATTGTGCACAATAAATTTGCTAGACGATTAATATGTTTACATACATACATACATACATATGTATATAGTACATATGTATGTACATACATATTGTTTGTATGCACGGGTAGATATTTTAAATCGATTTTATTGCGATCGTTTCCTTCTGTTGATGGGCATTTATTTATAAATCGAATTTCCTGTTTATATTTTTTATAATACATTTATTTACCCTTATCTACTTGTGTGTGAAGGCACTGCCTCTGTCACGGTGCGGAGTTCATGCGCACCACTTGGGGCATGGGCAGCGTGTCCAGACGCTGGAGACGTTTGCGCTTCTCGCTGAGCTCCAGGGCGGAAGCATCTCCATCTGCAGTTTGTGTTGTCGTCGTCGTTGTGGAGTCGACACTATCCCGATGCTGCTCCATAAGCTTGACATGGGCAATGGTTTGACCAAAAAGCTTTTGTCTAATGCTTGGACGCTTCCCATGGCTCCTATGGACTGTGACAACAGAGGCATCAGCGGCAGGCTGTTGTCTCGACCTGTGACGCCGCGGCTTCTTGCGATGCTCCCGACCAGGCATCAGTTCATTCACATACTGCAATGTGGTAGCAGCACTCCCACTTGGCTGTGGGTCCTCAGACTTTTGCTTCAAGCGTGAGTGCTTCTCCTCCAGTTCATTCTTGTTTTTTAGCGCCACCTCTTCAATGTGACGCTCCTGTGAAGGAGAGGCAGAAAATTAAGGGCTAGAGCTAATGAGGATGCTGGTTCTAACTTACAAAGAGAGCACGTTTGTGTTTATCACGCTTTGCCAGGATAACCACCCAAGCTCCGTACGAGATCATTATGCCGGCAGGCACCAGCATACCTGCTAATGCGGCGGTTTTCCGAATCCATGCATGGTAGATGGCCACAAAGATAACTGTAGTGAAATTTATTGTAATATGAATAATTGTAGTATTTATAATTATAACTGAAATTCCTTAAATTTTATCTGGATTGCTTGCTATACGTAACTCTAAGGAAGAAATACATACAAATATTAATTGATATTTTGGGGAACTCTATATTGTCTAATCAAATTAATTTGAATACAATATAAAGTTGTTTTTATAATTTTGGTTTTGGCATAGTAGGGAGCCCTCTAACTCTACTGGACATTGTTCGTACGTTCTGTTAACAATACTTACCCAAAAAGGCTAAGATGACGGCTACCAGACGGCCATTAGCTTTGCGTTCCTCCTTTAAAAAATACATAAATATATAGATATACATATGTATATGGAGGATGTTTAGTGTTAGGAGGGCGCAAATTTTCCAATTCATAAAATAACATGAATGCGTTTCTGTAAGTGTGTGTGTGTAGCAGCCGCCCATAAAAACTTTGTTTATAAACTTTTCTTCCGTTCGAGATCATGAATATATAAATATATATACTATATATACTAAACCGCGCACATACGATGGCGTCGTATGGAATACATTGATACTATTGCCATGGCCCACGGCTGTCCGGTGTCCACGGCAACAACTTACAAAGAATTGGTCCATTGGCATTTCAATGACGGCATCATAGTGAGCATGAAAGTTTTTCTTCTTTTTTCCTTTTTTAAATCAAGGTAATACTTATTTAGGTGGAGGAATCTGTCAATCACACACACTTGCATACTGAAACATTTTGGTGGGGCTTTGTGCAGCATGAGAAATACTGTTGGAGTGTTTAAAATACATACGCGAGACTGCTTATCAAGTATTTCCTTGAGATTCTCCTGTATAATCTCCTCGTCGGACATGGATGTTAAGCTCTTTCTGGCCACCAAAGCTGCCAAAGTGTCCGGTGATTTTGGTTCTGGCTTTGCCTTTGTTTTTGTTGTTATGCGTTCGGGATTTGTGACCGTTATTTGTGGATTGTTTATAGGTTTTGTTAAGATTCTTGGAGTGGACACAGCATTGGTGGCCATTGCTTTTAAAATTCTTGAATTTCGAGTGGTGTGAAATAAAAAGAAAAATATATATACACTATTTTAATAACACCACACAGTTCACTATAAAACATACACGAGAATACGCGAAAATCTAGCAAGCAAAAAAATTAGCAATCGCATTCGGGTGAAACGCAAAATTAGCAATGAAATTCGGCCAATGATCATCGATTGAATGAAAAACGAAGCGTTCCGCTCATCAGAAAAAGCAGCGACGATGATTCGTCTCTCTGTGGCTGTTGTTGTTTTTACCGCTGCCACGGCATTTGTTTACTTTTGTCAAGTCTTAAGTAGCAGATTTAACAATAATAATGCGTTCAGTATGAGCATTTTTGTTTATTTACATTCCAGTAAATAATTTTCAGCTTGTGTAATTGCCACAGATATGTGCAGTGGTTAAGCTGTATCGCTAACAGCAGTGCAAGCACCTGTAAATGTAATTATGAAATAATTTATTTTTGATATGGATATTTTGGGGTGCTGTCCACATTTTGAATTTATACCAACGTGCATGCAAATATTTATCGGTACTATCGATATGGCTAATATATTTACTGGCGTGTTGAATAATCGTTTTGCGGCAGCATCGTATATCGATTGGCACTGTGACGTTTCAGCATATGTGCAATATCAAATTAAATAATTGTTCAGCATCCGCATCAATATTCAATATCTATGAAATTGTAAAAACTTTCCTACAAAAAGTGCAACGCAATTGTGCGAGTAGTTGGTCTAAAGGAGACGCGTTGCCAACTTGCCTCCAGCTGTTTTGTGGCATTGCGAGCTATCGGTGGCAACACTCTTCGTCACAACACGCACACAGGGACGCACACAAACCAAAGCGGCCACTCTGTCTACGCTGCCTGCTTTAGGTTTTTCAATTTTTTATTTTTGGTGAAAATGTGAAGTAGTTAAAAAACGCAATATAAATTATAAAACAACGGAGCACAGGTGCTGGCAGGCAGGTTGGTTTCGACAAAGAGAAGCCAACAATAATTGGCAGCCGGCAAGAGCCTCGTAAACGACAGAATTGGCCCAGTGGCCCCATACACACACACACGAGCAAATCGCTTGCGTATGCCTGTGCCTGCTGCAGATCCTCCAGGTACTGTCACTGTCAACTCTAACCGAGGCACAGGTGCAGCTGCTGCAGCATGTCTCAACAACGGGAACGAGGTTCCGGGCCATTGCCCAACCGCTGGCTGTATTGTCCACGAAAAAGCGACTCAATTATTGCCGAACGTTTCCTCGCTTTCAAAACGCCACTCAGCAAGGCCTTCCAGGACAAAATGCCCATTGAGTGCACATTTCTGCCCGAGATGCTGTTCGACTATTGCAAAACATTGAAGGTACTAATAAACACCATAACCGTATGTTTATATTTCACTAATCACAACCGTTGTGTTTTGCAGCTGAAGCTGGGTATGTGGGTGGATTTGACGAACACAAAGCGTTTCTATGATCGTGCTACGGTAGAGGGGCGAGGCGCCCAATACATAAAACTGCAGTGTCGGGGGCACGGCGAGACGCCATCTCCGGAACAAACGCACGCCTTTATCGAAATTGTCGACAACTTTATCAACGAACGTCCCTTCGATGTGATTGCAGTGCACTGTACACATGGCTTCAATCGAACTGGATTTCTCATAGTCTCCTATATGGTGGAACGTCTGGACTGCTCTGTGGAGGCTGCCATGGCCATATTTGCCAATGCCCGCCCACCTGGCATTTATAAACAAGACTACATCAATGAACTCTTCCGTCGTTACGAGGACGAAGAATACGCACCACAGGCGCCGGAGCAACCCCACTGGTGTTTAGAGTACGATGATAGCAATGGAAATGCGCAGGAAAGTAGCAGAAAGCGTCAATACGATGACGATACCTCGTCCACATCTCAAGCGGCATCATCTGCGGGCACGTCCAGCGCAAACGCCGCATCCACCCTCGAGGATGATGACGACCTGGAAGGTGAAGAAGCAGGTGATGGAAGCAATGCCGATGGTTCTACAGCGAAACGAAAGCGACGTCGCGAAATGGTCGTTAAGAACGCCGCCTTCATGTCTGGTGTGCCTGGCGTGCGTCAAGTGACGGATCAGCCGCGTCTCTCCGATCTGCAGTATAAGGTGCAGGAGTGGTGTAACTGGAACAAACATGGCTTCCCAGGCGCACAGCCAATCAGTATGGACAGGCACAATATTAAGCGACTGCACGAGATGCCATATCGTGTTTCCTGGAAAGCAGACGGCACACGTTACATGATGCTCATAAACAAGCGAGACGAGATATTCTTTTTCGATCGTAATCACTCGTGCTTTCAGGTCGAGGGCATTACTTTTGTGCGTCTCAACAATCTGAACGAGCATCTTGAAAATACTTTACTTGATGGCGTAAGTGGCATTAAGCATTAATCAATCATCATTATTTTAAATTCTTCTTTGCAGGAAATGGTGCTGGATAAGGTTGGGGACTCGTACACGCCGCGATATCTCGTTTATGATATTGTGCGTCTGAACAACCACGATGTGAGCCAAACGCACTTCTTCCCCAATCGCTTAAACTACATCAAGAAGGAGGTCATCGGTAATTAAAGCCAGTCTCTGCAAATGCTTTTCTTTATGCTCCGTTGACTCTTCTTTTAGAGCCGCGCTACCAGGCCATGAAGCACGGCATCATAAATCGTGGGTTGGAGCCGTTTAGTGTGCGCAACAAGGACTTCTGGGAAATCAACGTAACCGCCTCACTGCTGGGCGAGAAGTTCTCCCGATCGCTAGCCCATGAACCGGATGGCCTCATCTTTCAGCCATCGCAACAGCCCTACAAAGCCGGCGTCTGCAGCGATGTCTTTAAATGGAAGCCACACGAACTTAACTCTGTCGATTTTCGTCTTAAAATTATCACAGAGAGTGGCGAGGGGTAAGCCACACATTATGCTCTCCATTATTTTACTTTCTAATGTATAACTTCTTGGCAGTCTCCTCACAAAAAAAGTAGGATTCTTATATGTTGGCGGCCATGATGTACCCTTCGGCCATCTTCAGAAGCTCACAAAGGATATACGTGAATTGGACAACAAGATCGTAGAGTGTACGATGAATTTACGCGGCAATTGGGAGTTCATGAGGGAGCGTACGGACAAAAAATTACCCAACAGCTATAACACGGCCATGGGTAAGATAAACAGCTCTCAATAGCCACATACTGTTCGCTCATAATCCAGTTTTGGAAATCTCTTGCAGCTGTCGTCGAAAGCATAAAACATCCGATCACCAAGGAAATTCTGCTGGACTATATATCAACTTATGGCTATCGTGACGATCATGACATGATGCCCCCGCCTCCAAACGCAACGCAGCGCAGACAGTGATATATAGAAGCATATAATCGAGAAGAGAGCGCAAGAAACAGAGGATGAACAGAGAGAGAGACACACACACTCTTAGGAAATTAATAAAGAAATAATAATTATTATTATGTCACAATTGACTTTGCTAACTGATCAGACTGCCATTTTCGCAAAGTATTGTCTCCTGCACAATTCCCAGCTCCAGAAGCGCCACGAGAGCCGCTCCTTGTTCCGCTTGCTTCTTGTTTTTTTCCCAGAAACTGCTGCTGTACCGTTGCCCGTCGTAGCTGCAGATAGCGCGGAAGAGTTTGTCACAACGTTGAGTCTCGTATGTGGGCGTCTCATTCCCCTCACGTCCAGCGTGCACATAAAGCACCGTCTTTGGCAACTCATTATCTGCAGGTACAAGGCTCTTCAGCAAAATTGTTACACTTGCCAAGCATGAAAATGTTCTTACCACTTGCGTAAGTGGATCGTAGAAAGGCCACATTTCGTTGCATAACACCTGCGTATGCATCTTCATTCCCCTCAAGCCTGGCCCGTTTCGCCAGATTCGATCCGGGCACAACATCATGTCGTCCCAAATTGCCCTTCGCTTTTAGCTCACGTTGCTTTCGCTTGCAATAATCGCCCAGTTGCCAAAGTTCGCTGCAAAGTTGTACACATTTTTATAAATACATGATCAGACATATTGTTTAAACTTGTAAAGTTTCCAAAAATAACAAGGGTCGCATAATAGATGTCTTGATCGCTGCACCCAACTCAAGGTTAAAAGAATAAAACAAACATACACGATTCAGACAGAGATTCAGATTTAGAGACAGGCACATCTCTTACAATATTTATAGTGAAGCACCCCCAACTAATAACCAATTGCACCATGTTTGTTTCTATTAACGACCCTTGAGGAATCTTCTGATCGCAGCCCACGAAAACCTTGGACAGTAAAATAATTAGAGTAGTATAAAGGATTTCCAGACACTCACCACATTTGCTGGAGCGTTTGGCATTGCAGGAACTGCTTGCCACGTGGCGATTCCTGCAACTCTTTTAGTATGTTCTGCACACAGTATTTCGTATTGTGTGCCGCATTATCGTAATCTACACAAAGGCGCAAATACTTATAGATAATTTCATCCATGGGCAATGATCCTTCCTTGCGGAATATGGAGACGTTGATCTGGGCGGCCCGAGCAACCATGACACTATCCGCGCCGCATTCACGTTGAAATTTGTACAAATCCTCATAGGCATGCATATCGCGGGAACCTCCGTTCGCTATAATGGGTATATCGACAGCATCGGCCACGGCACGCAGCACATCGGGATGTGGCTGATGTTGCGGGCGTTCTGCTTGCGTCCGAGCATGAATGCCAATTGCAGCAATACCTGTGGCCGCAAGCTGACGAACAAGTTGTATTGTGTCCTCTACTTGGGGCAGTATGCGAATCTTGCAGGTAACCGGAATGTCTAGATTTGTGCACAGATTCCGCAATATGTGAGCCGCCTTTTCTGGTTGCGAGAGTAGGGCTGCGCCCATGCCGCCCTTGATGGAAAACTCCTTGGGGCAGCCCATATTAATGTCAAGGCCGGCAATATCCTGCTGCACCAATTTGCCCACAGCCAGAGCACGAGCGGCATCGCTTGTTCCCATTTGGAGCACCAGCTGTGATTTCTCCAGAGCACAGGTTCGGAAGACAATTGTACCATCAGAAGGATCCACAAAATCCACAGTACCCAACGCAGCTGCAGGAAAAGAATATCAGATTGGTGGGAAATCAGAGCAAATACAATCTGTGGTCGTAACTCACGGTTAACTCGCCGTATGCTCTTGATGAGTTTCAAATCGATGAGCTCCTCGGTATAAACAATGTCGGCGCCCATTTCAAGCGCCAGCAAACGCATGGGCAGAGTTCCCACTCGCACCATGGGCGCCAAAATAAGTTTATTACGATAGTTAAGGCACTGAGCCGGCTCCTCCTTCTTCACTGGCATCCTTCGGGTGTGGTAACTCCTAATACCAGCAAACCACAACAACAAATTAGTTGTCAACAATCGCATGGAACAGCAGCAGCGCAACTGACCGACCAGCTGTTGCTTCAGCAGCTGTAGTCCATCACTAAAGCCGTGAAGGTGTACACGTTCAGACACACCTGCTTATATGTATATGCATAATATGAAATCAAATTGATCAGTTGTCGCGATAATTTTAAATTTATTAGCAATATCCGTAGCTGAAATAATAAATAATAATATAATCATTGGGAATTTTATCTAGTAGAGCTTTATTTTGATAAGATATATTCATCCTCCAAGAAACTTATTTATCATCAAGTTGATTGATTATCTGAAAAATGTTCAAAATTTAGTATCACGCACACGTACGGAATTTTCTCAGGCGCTACAAATGTATTTTGCAACTCCAAGCAGTCTTATCGTGTCTAGCGCCCCTAACCTATAATTTGCTCAGCCGTTACCAAAGGCTTCAATGTTATCGACTGAATTAAATGTTGCAGCCCTGGTTGTTTTCATTTTGTGTCGTGCCAAATTTTTTTGTTCTACATTTTGTTTCTTCTCAAAATTCGTCGTTAATTAAAGTGGAAAAAGGACATCGACTGAAGCAGAAACAGAAGCAAAAGCCGTGATCGACGAGAACGACAACAACAAAAAGATTGGCCGCATCTGTTGCCAAAGTTCGTTAAACAATTCATCAGCGACGACTTTATCATAATTGGACAAAGCGGAGGACAAATTCTGCAAACGGGGCCCACTAATTGGATTAGTTCTGAACCCCACTATTTATTGAGCTCTTCGCTTCTTTCTTTTGCTTTTACATTTGCCTTTGCTTAAGCATTTACATACACTAAACAGTTGGCGCCTGGCAAGAAAACGTGTAGTGTCTACCGCTTCGCTCGCTTGTTCTAAAAAAAAAAAAAAACAACACAGGCTTCAAGCTCAAGGACAGCTGTCCAAGTCTGCTAGCTGGTGACATTGGAGCGCGTCGACAGACAACAGCAAGGACGAGGACGAACAATTCGAACGAAAAAACCGTTTTCAAGGACGCAGCACAGCTTGTGAGCACAACAACTTTTCAAGTTGTTGTGTTCATCATCGGTGCCTGCGTTAGTAAAAGAACGCCAAAATTACATTTGGCCTGCGTTTACACCACAGCAACTATTTCAAACCGGAGCAGGAGGAGCAGCGAGCACCCTCGCTCGCAGCCACTGCGCGTTATTATGCAAGGCGGTCGCGTTGGTATGTTGATGAGCGACGATTATTTTTTCAAGCAAACGATACGCTGAGGCTTAGGTACGGACGCAGCTACTACAATCCCAACAACACTGGTGACAGCAACACGGATAGCGGTGGCAGCAAACCGAACTCAACGATGTCGCTGCTGGCCTATAACGGCGACGATGTCAGCTCCAGCGATACGGAGCCGGATGCTCTGATCGACTTTACCGCCATGCTGATGCAGCGCCAAAACGAATATGGAAATTGGTTGGGATGTGGCGGCAAAATGCAAAATGATCACAATGAGCAGGGCTACCATTTGGAGCAGTATGTGCTGGGTGTGCTCGACTTCAGCTCGCAATACGGCATCGACTATAGCATATCCTATACGGCAGCCAATATCATAGGACGACCCACCAAATTTCCTGCCTACGGGGATTACCCTGAGACCTTCACAATGGTGAGTCAGCTAACCTCGCACCATAACTATTAGTTTTTCTAAATCCTCTATTATCCGCACATTCTCGCCCTCTTTCCCACTTCTGCAGCGCACCTATGGGGATTGGTGGCAACGTGCTCCGTCAGCCACACGCGAAATACAACCGCAAAATATGCCAGCGGTCGCCACACATGATTACATTGGTAAGCCACTGACGACATTTAGGGCTTATTTATCAAAAACAGGTCTAAATCTCAAATAATGTTCAAGTTAAAGAACCTAAGGTTTCTTTAAGTTTATTATACGCTTTTAAAAACACAAAAAAAAAAAACAGCATTTAAAACAATTGGGGGAATCGAAACCAAGAATTGCACCACAATAAAAACATTTAATTTTGATTTTTAATTTAGATTCTTGTTTTTGTCAAATCTGACGTATGTTAACATCTTCCTTGCAGTTGTTTACTTTGAGGACTTTGTCGTACCCACAGAAGTGGCCATTTTCGAGACCTATAATCCGGGCGCCGTGGTGCGCATATGGGCGCATAGCATTACCAAGAACTGGGTATGTCTGTGGAAAGCTAGTGCCGAGGAGTTAAGCAAGAGTGGCCCGGCAGAGAGTAGAGCCCGTGAGGCGCGTCGTTTTGCGCCCCCACTCAAGAAAACCTCCATAATTACAAAGTGAGTGCACCGCCTGTTGAGTACGATGCTTCACATATCAATAAATACATTCCACAGAACGCTGCGCATCGACTTCAACCACAGTCGTCTGCACTACTATACAGAAGTTGATGCTATCATGCTGTGTGGGCGGACTGTTTCGTTGCGCCGCATGCAACACACTCTGCAGGAACTTCAGCGAACAGGTCCCATTAGCTGTAAGCTGCGTTCGCTGAAATTCCAGCCGAGCTGCCGTGACAACTATGCCCTCAAGCTGCACGAGTTCATCAACAATGATCTCAGCAAGTTCCTTGTGGACAACAAAGTTGATGAATCTGACGTTGCGTCGGCGACAGCAACAACACAAATAGTGGCGTCGAATGTACCAGATATTTGTTTAACAGATCTGCCGGTAAATTACGGGCTGGCCTTGACTGCAATATCATTGCCAATGCAATTAGTTGATAATTAATTTTGTTTGCAGTTCGAAATATTGTTAAAGATTCTCAGTTACCTGGATCTCAAGACGCTGTTTTGTGTGGGGCAAGTGTCGCGCACCTTCTACGACATCTCAACGCATCCGCTGCTCTACGGCGAGCTAAATTTAAAGCCCTACTGGCAGTTGGCCAACTCGGAGCTGTTGTGCACGCTGGCGAAACGCGCTACCATGTTGCGGAAACTCGATCTTTCCTGGTGTGGTGGCTTTGGCGATGTCTCGCCCACCGAATTTAAAAAGTTAGTGTGAATGATGTCGCTAGTTAAGCCCTTGATATATTTCTTTTACTTACAGATTCCTAACCCAACGAGGCGATAACCTCACCCACCTGCGGCTCAACTCCTGTAAATTTCTTAATGCCACCTGTATTGAAACAGTCGGCATAGTCTGTGATAATTTGACAGGTTTGCACATGCTATCCACCTTTCCATCTCTTTCTCGCTCTGTATTTCTCTCTTTCTCTCTCCCGGACTTTTCTATTCATGCGTCTTTCCAAATTTATAATTGCAGAGCTCAGTCTGCGTAATTGTGCCACGGATCCACCATTGCTTAACTTCTCATGTTTGGCAAATCTAAAAAATCTGGAACGCCTGGACTTGTTTCAAACGGCCTTCGAATCCGAACTACTCCTAAGCATGCTGGAGGGAAATCGCAAATTGAAGCATTTGAATTTGGGTAAGCAATGGATCTACTTGGTTTTTAAATAGCATATACCCCAGAAAGATTTGAAACAGCTGGGCTTAAAGAAAACATTTTTTGAATTGTAGCTTTCACAAAATAAAAGCTCAGATAGAAAGGAATCGCACTAGATCCTTATTTCAACAATAAGAATTAAACAAATTTTGCTATACTAAATATTTAATAATTAATTGATTGTTTCAACCTGCAGCATTTTGCGGCGTCTCTGTAAACATGGACAATGTGGCTTCGCATCTGGCCACATACAACACACAACTGATCTCACTGGACATGTGGAAGGCGCATTTCTTATCCGCACGCGGTCTGCAGTCCATTGCGCGCTGTACGCAGCTCGAGGAGCTCGACTTAGGCTGGTGGTGAGTCGAAAGCCGTCCTTTCTCCTACACTCCTGCCAGCTTCGAACAATTTAACAATCCTCTATAACTTTCAGCTTGCGCGAGGCCTCGCTTGGCGATGGACTGTACCAGCTGTTGGCTAACTGCCCCAAGCTAAAGAAACTGTTTTTATCTGCGGTGCGCGGCACCACCGAACGAGATCTCGTGCACATCGCGACCTTGGGCAAGAATCTAGAACAGCTCGACTTGATGGGCATACTAAATATAACTCGCGAGCGCATCTACGAGTAAGTTAAGTTTAGTTTCAAATACCTATATGTATTGTTCAAGTGTGTATGTCTTCTAGCATTTTGGTAAACTGTCCCAAATTACAATTATTGGACCTGAGTTTCTGCGACAACATCATGGAGCGCGATGTAAGTAATACAACCAAATAAATTTGAGGGTGGATTTTGACATTATTTGTACCCATATTTGTTATAGTTTGATGTAATCGCGGAATGGTCTCGTATGTTTAATGTGGATATTAAAAGCAGTCATGTGCCTTACGACGCCCGATAGAAAATTGGAGAGTAGGCCCCGGCTTGACCCATTTGTGAATGTTAGATAATTAACCTAAGTAGCAATTAAATCACACCTCCTTATCCAAATGTGAAGAATAGAATTTCTTCGTATGCTACACCTATTTATAGTTGTTGTTATTACAATGAAGACATTTGATATTAGACTCCTTATGTATATATGTACTGTATATATGCCATTTGTATGTACATATGTATCTACTAGCAACTATTTATTTACATAGAGTGTATGTGAAAAAAAAAAGATAAAAACACCTGAAATTCTTCAAAAGGAATGTTTTAGATGTTAAATGTCGTTTGTAATACTTCAAATAAATCTAATAAAATATTAAATATATTTATATATTTATAAGGAAATCGTAACCATAATTGTGATTTATCTATCTTATCTGTGGTAGATTTGAAATTTAGGAAAAGCCTCCTATTGAAAATGTTTATTCAAGAGTCGAGAAATTTGTTATGAAATTACCAATATCGATATTATAGTTACGAGATGCACGTTATTGAATCAAGTATTGAACAATTAAATTTTTATTTCGGACTGAATTGAAAAACTTCATAAAATTAATTTAAAGATTGCAGGTTTTATTCCAAAATGGCTATATAGATGAAGAAATGTTCTATTCACATCCAAGAGCTTTAAAAGATAGAGTTTTTAAAAGACATCCACTATTTACAGTAATAATTTATAGGGGAAGAGTATGTGAAAGGTTAAAAAACGATTGTTTTTCAAGAATATCTGATCTGGATTAGTCGGATTTGAAATTGTATGATCGAAATTAGCTTGCATTTGTTTTGTTTTTATTATAATCGATTTTTTTTATTTCATAGTCCTTAAATTAACAATTATTCGTTTAATACAAATCATTGAAAAACGCGCGTTAATAAGTACAGTTAATAAATTAAATAATAGCGAACAATTTGACAAAACTAACTGCAAGCAAGAGTTGCGGAGATTCCGTTAGTAAAATTACACAGTTTACAATTAATTAATTAATTAATAGCAATATATTGGGCAGAATATGTAAAGCCACCCGGTAACACAAACAAGTGCGCACTCCCCCGTTCGAGCGGTTCCTATGTATTTCGAGAGTACACCAAAAGAAGGAGTGCGGTTCCATTTTCTGGGCCTCGACTTCTTGCGGTGTAGTGAAGAAATAAATGCAAGTTTCTTAACTCAATGCTGCACTTTCTATTTCTTTTTTTTAGTATTTACAAAAAATTATATTGTACAACCTAAACAAAAAAAAATTATATATGTACTACATATATATTTATATATATATATATATGAACTATTAAAATTTTTCTTCATTTTTTCAACAAGTTATTGTTTGTTTTTGAATTGCCTAACTTTGAGTTTGGCCATCTAGTTTCAAAAAGGGGGAGAACTTGAAAGGGAAAACATCAATACACCAACAATTTCAAATGGTCATAAGATATCTATAACTATAGAGTAGCACCTAACGCATTGTTTTATATATATAAATATATATATATGTATATACCCTGTACTCGGAAAAAAGGCAAATAGATAAAAAGAGAAGAGTAAGTATATGTATATGTATATACTCGAATATAACGATAGGGTTTGTTTTTTGCAAACCAAACTCCTTCTCAGCTTCAAAGGAGAAGGTTCTTTAATTTTGAAGTCATTTTGGGTACAGGATATATAGTAGTATCTAGAACTCGGGATTTGTTTCTATTTTATCTGTGGCTGTGGCAGTTAGACACTTCTCTATCTCATTTTTTCTCTATTCTGTCCTAAATACACATATTAACTAGAAAACACACAAATCACGCGACACTCACTCACGCACCCATACACGCACGCACTCACTCCTTAAAATAACGCTCTTTGTTAAGATTCAAATATAGCACATAAAATGTTAGCATGGATTGATAAAACAAACCAAACAAAAAAAAAAAAAAATTGTAATTAATCAAATTAATTGCAGCTTCGTTCGAACATCGTCTAAAGGTAAGCTGTGTGTGAAATTATTTTCTCTGGCGCTCTCGTTGAAAAAGAAAATTATTAAAATTTCGTGACTAGCAGTTATACGTTGTTGTTGTAGTTTTTAAATCGCGCTCATGCCTCCGATAGATCACTTCTGAGCGCGTATTAGTAGAAGGGGTTTTCGCTGAATCTCGTTACGGGTTTTCTAATGTTTAGTACTTCTAGTGCGATGTGTTAATCGTTCCAAAGTCGTTGTTAACTACGGACTGGCACTGGTGGGCGGTTAAGCATCTACAGACTACGATATCTACAGATGCTCATCCCCATGGTAGCCATTGCGCAGGGGTTGTCGCTCCTGCGAGTGATCTGTTGGACGATTTCGATTGAAGAAGCCGCACTGCAGAACAATCAAGAATTTAGTTAACGATTGAAATGAAAATTCTAAGTGAACTCACCTTGTAGAGCGCCAAGACGAGCAGCAAAAAGATTAGCGCACCCGCACACGCCGAAAGAACGACCACCCATAGAGGCACCACATCAGGCGTGGGCGTGGGCTCTGGCACCGCCTTGTAGAATATCTCGAATGACTTCTTGATCTCGTCCTTGGGACGGCCAATGAAGGGCAGTAGGGTCACATGCGCCACCGCCAGCGTGGACACATTTAGGGGTACATTCGAGGCGATCTTCTCCATGGTGTGGGCTACCAGGCGAGTGCGTATGGCTACATAGGCCGCCTCTTTCTCATCCAGATTCTTGACAACACAGCGCAGAGTTTCACACTTGGCCGCCTTGCAGGGTGAGTTTAAGTCCACTTGCTTGGGTTCCCCATTGGAGCTAGATGTGGGGCCATCAGCGCGACGGAAGCGACGCTGAGACGATGAACTGGACCATTGTTGCTGACCACCGCCGCCAGCGTTGCTCAATTGCTGTTGTTGCTGCTGCTGCAGCAGATTGTCCTCATCATAGTAATCCTCATTTTCACGGCCGTAATAAGGCTTCGAACCTGAGCTATAGACAGTCTCGTGGTGGTGCACTGTGCCCGGACGACTGCCGTACTGGGTGCTATAGCTGCTGCTGCTGCTTCCGCCTCCTCCAGCGCCACCAGCACCACGGTTGCGCAGTTCATTGTCCACATTGGTGCGATCAATAGTGCCCAAGTCGAGGGTGCCTGTCCGAAAGCCGTCACGTCCCGCATGAATAGACTTATCGGCTGACTGGCCACCCGCATAGTCGCTATAGCCAGCCGGGCTTTGGATCTGTTGCTGGGACTGTTGCGATTGCTGTTGGTACTGTCGGGGCTGATAGTTTGCCCCCTGGGTAAAGGTCTGCTGATAGCCACTGCTTTGTCCGCTGGGTGCGGCCATTTGTATGTGCCCTTGGGTGCTGTGTGCTTTGCCACCGTGGGAACTGCCACCACGTACACCTCCCAGAGAGGCATGCTGCACGTACTGCTGCGCCGGTCCACGTTCCAGATTGTGAACATACTCGGTGCTACTCTCCACGACATGCGGCCGTCCACTGTCATCATAGTAGGTGGTGACGTTCTTGGCTGAAACCACCACGCTGGCTGGAGCAGCACCACCTGCAGAGGAGTTCCATGACGATGACCAGGTTGACCAGCCACCACCGTCCGCACCGCTCGCTCCACCAGTTTCCTGTTCGGCAGCAGCCTGATTGGCGCGGAACGAGTGAACAAAAGAAGCATCACCGGAGACATCTTGGGCATCTTCGCGTTCCAACAGCTCCTTCTCCTTAGGCGACAGGCGTGTGCCACCTCGGCCAACGTGTACGGTTCCTCCAGCTTGGCTGCTCTGCGATATCTCAATATGGCCACCTGATTCGCTGCCGGCAGCGCCACTGCCTATGACAACCGTACTTCCGCCAATGGCTGCAGCATCAGCGGCGGCACTCGAACTATCGCTATGTAGGAAGGACTTGCGTGAGAGAGCCTCATCGAGTTTAAGGTTACGTGGATTGACATAGCTATGAGGATCGCAGCGAATGTTGCCACCCACTTCTGGCTGCTTAAGGACATACATCAGCGGATCCCCAGCAATCGTCTCGTAGGGATAATAGATGAGAACCACCGCCTCCTCAATGATCGATGGGCGATTATTGCGTATCTCATAGATGTGTACTACGTGCGGTCCCAAATCGTTCTCGTTCGTCGCATTCTCTACGGCCTTGTAGTCGCTGGCCTTGTAAGGTGCAAAATCGGGAACCGAATTTCCTCGGATGTCCAGATCCGTGTCCACCCAGATGCCAATACTCTTGCGTATTATGTTGTCGAAGTGAGAATTGGGCTTCTCCAGATTCGTCGAGTTGGCCTCCATGAAGAACTCGTAGCTGCGTGAGCTGCCAAATTTCTCGGCAGGCGTCAATATCACCCTGAAGTTAGCCTGTCAAAGAGGAGATTGAATTTGTTCCTACAACTCTGATTCCATGTCCCATTTGCTTTACACTTACCACTTTTTGTCCCTGCAGAGGATTGCCAATGTCGCACTTGAGCGTATAGTTGTTGGCAGGGGAGGGAGCGGTACATGTGATCGGTGGATCGTTCTTGTCGCCCAGCTGCTGCAGCTTCTTAAAGTCCAGTTCCCTCGGCATTACCATATAAAATGCTGCTTCAAAGGCATCTTCGTTGCCGTTTGATATAAGCACGTCGAAGGTCAGAGGCTCTGGCGAACCAAACAAATATTTGTCCACAGTTCTGCAACAGAAAGTAATGTATAATACTTAGTTCGATATCTTAGCTGGGTCAAGTCCTGCCATTCATATTATTTTTAAGAATTTTTAAGTGCGACCTTATACCGAACCCCCGTCATATATATTTGTTACTCACTTTATCTCCAGCTTCAGATCCGGCTCGCAAATATTGTCCGGACCGCAGTTCTTCTGTATATTGATGGCGTCGCGGAGCACAATTTCGCGATTCTGATCGATGACGGGCTCCAAGGCGTCTCGCTTGCGTCGGACGACAGGCTCGAATTGGCGTCTGCTGCGCAGATTATATCGCGCTTCCACTTCCAAGGGCGTCAGCTTGTCCTGTACGTTGTCGATTAGATATACGGTTTCATTGCGACAGTAGCGACGTCCATAGGCGAGGCGAATGGTCTGGTTTCGAATGTTCTTGCCCTCGTCTAATAGGAAGAACATACGAGGATTGCGCGTCTTCTTTGCATCCAGCACCCAGGATACATCAAAGTCCAGCTCCTCGGGCAGGTACTTTCCGGTGTAGCTCCAGCAAGTGGTCAACTCCATGCAGGGTACTTTTGAGTGATCACGTTGCAGCTGACAGTTGCGCTCTTCCAGGTTAATCAGCTTTGAGGGATTGGAAAATGTCGTTTCAGCATTAACAGCAGCTACGGGACGTGCTTTAAATATGAACACTTGATCAGCGGCATACGCGCCAACCGCCAAGTCCGGATATGTATTGCCATCCATGTCTACGCCTCCAGATAATGAGAAGCCAAAAGTACGCGGATAAGGAGCGCCCTCCACCAGTTCCTCGGCCTTGATGATCTGTGAGGGTTTGGCCAGCGGACCTTGTGCCGATCCATGATAGATATAGACCACACCACGTCCCTCGGGTCCATCGTAAGGTGCACCCACGGCAAAATCACCATAGCCATCCCGATTGACATCGCCTAGTGTCGTCAGCGCTAGACCGAAACGTCCTTTGGTATTGAATCCATCCCGAATATATTCCGTGGTCCAAGGTTCCAGCTGAAAATAAATGTAGGTTATTGAGAAACTCTTAAATCATTTTCAAAGACATACCGGCGTAGTACCGCGTTGCACCAAAACATACACACGTCCCACATCGTATTTGCCCTCAACGTTGCCAGGTTCGGTATACATGGGTGCACCAATGATTAAATCGTCTAGACCATCTCCATCCACATCGCTGGTAGAAAGGGCATAGCCAAAATACTCGCCTATCTGGCGACCCGTAATATTGAAAATGTTGGCCATATTCCAACGATTGACCACTATCTTTCCCAGCAAATTCGCACCACGTGGCATACCAATGGCAACATCCTCGTTGTGATCACCGTTGAAATCGCCGGTAACCATCGAGTAGCCCAGGTAAGAGTCATCATTGGGCGAGGAGCTCTCTGGCGTGAAGAAAACCTGATTCTCTGGTCTGGTCACATCAGTGCTGTAGGTTTGACCTGTGGGTGGTGGGCGTTACAACAACTTTTAGTGATAATTTTTTCAAAACAGACAGCATAGATTACGAAAAACGGCTGCTGGAACTTAAAGCGGGTTTTGGATGTAGTGGTGGATGTTGGCTGCGACTTGGGGGTCTGCGCATGCGGGTTAACACTTGACCACGAAACTAGCGGCGGGTGAATTAGTGCAAAAAAAAACATCTACAGCTACAGCAACAACAACAGCTCAACTACACATAACATACATACATAGCTACCAAAAACAATAGTCCATCTGCCGAGACCCCACTATTTGATTTCGCTTCATCGATAGTGGAGTTCTCCTCATTGCATTTTGGTTGTTATGCAAAATTAAAAGTGGGGTTTTGGTATGACAGATCGTATTGCATAGTGTAATTAAACTTAACTAAGTGATCTCGCATGCAAGTCTATAGAGCTACAACATCTACAAGGTATGAAGGTTTGCACGTATTAACTAAGAACTAAGTGCTCACTACTGTCAGGGCATGCGGTATATATACATATACATACATATGTATTTAACAGAGTGTGTGCGTGTGTGTGTGCTTTGTTTAGTAGTTAGTATTAGTCTATACGGCATGCAGTGCCCTCAATCCTTAAGCAACTACTTGTACAAACAGTTCCATGCAAGCACCTCTTATCTGCGGTTTAGTAAACGACCATACACCGAAAGCAATGAGCATAAGCAGTGGCCGGCTCTCAGGTGCCACTTGTACTTAATTTAGGGCAATAACTTAGACTAAACGAAAGCCGGTGGCATGACAGTCACACTGCGCAATCGCATTTGCAGCTGCGTGCGCCTGCGCGTGATTAATAAGTCGCATAGAGTAGATATCGGTTAATATATATGTATGTATTAGCAATCAATGCAGCTATCAAAAATAGTTATCATAGTTTTTCCTGTATACTTAAACGAGTTATAAACAAGACCAACTTTGAAAGCTTCTGAAATTCAATTTTAAGCAATGATTTCGAAATCTTGGCAATATTTCTATAGACTGAAGATTTATGTGTACATTGCTTTATTACTGTTAGTCCAAAAGAGACTTTGTTTTATTTAGTGTACCCAGCAGTTAAGCAATTAACCGATATCTACTCTGTGCATAATTTGGCGCCCAACAGGGGGCCCGCGTTTGGTTCAATGCTTAGCCTGAACGTCTACCAGTCATTCGACTGCGTGCCAGCTAAAACGTTTGGACGGCTTACCGCTCACGCAGTCAAATGCCTTCGACGAAGGACAAGCAGCCACAGATATTTATTTATAGTATGTGAAGTTGGACAACATAACACCGAGGTGAAAAGCATTTTATATCAGTTGCGGGATGATTGGCTATTGTTGCCGTGCGCAGCGATTAGAGTCGTGCCAAAATTAGCCAAAATACACACCAATATATAATGGCATAATTTGTACTTTTTCGCTAGCTCTGGCAACGCCTTGCCCAGAATATGAGTTCAATGAGAGCTTGTGTGAATGGGTGTGAGTATAATGGAGTATCAGACACCAGGAATATAGATCTTGAAATGCTTTCACGCGCCATAGATGGTATTTTTTTTTTTGTTTTTTTTTATACAAATGTTGCAAGCGTTTGCTTTTATTGATTTTAAGCTGGTTAATGGTTTTTCTTGTTGTAATCGAGTTGTTTATGTGAATAGCATTTGATTATTATTATTACCTCCAGTGCCGAAGGGCTGATAAAAAGGCGGCTTAAATGGAAACTCGGCATCGGACGGTATTGAGTAGGTTTGTCCTTTTGTATTCAGTGTTTTTTTTTTCCAGTATTAGAAGGAAACAAAATATTTATTTCGTTTCGATTTATTTTATTGTTTCGAAAAATTATATTTTTTGTTCGTTTTTTGTTTTTTGGTATTCGAGTTTGGTGTTAAAGTTGAGGTGAGGGTTTTGATTGTTCGATTTTTGGGAGCGCAACGTTCACGTTTTTTTTTTTGTTTTTTTAAATTGGTAGAAAATGCACTCGTTTGTACCGCACAAAAATGCATGCATTTTGTGCAGGCCAAGAGCGCGTATCAGACAAAGTAAGAGTGACAGAGAAAAAGAGAGAGAGAGAGAAAATTTAGATTAATCAAATATGAGACAAAAAAATGGCAATATTTAAATAGAGGGAGCAATATGCGTTAAACGGTACATTAGAAATTATACATTTACATACAGTACGGTACAATAAATGCAGCTACAATTACGGTACAATACTATTGAGTGGGTCTACGCGCTCCATATCGTTGACTTAAACGTTATGTATTAAGTTTACTGTTACAGTTTAAGTTAGTTGGTCTCTTGGTTTTGCTGTCGAGTTGTAGGTACACAATGAAATTTTGAGTTATGGGGAGTGGTTTTTTAGTTTAGCAAGACAATATATTGCGAGAAGAAGAAGCCAGATTAGAGCATTTTGCTGCTCTTTACACAAATGGGGTTAGATGTTTCGACAACAACATCAACGACGACAACAACTCGGCAACGGCAATAAAACACTCTCTTAATTACTTATAGACTACTCGAGTTCGATCCACTCTGAAGCGGTACCAAAAGGTGGTACGCACGCTTATGTCTTTTGGTATTTTGAATCTACAACTACAACGCGGCATGCACAAAGGACGAGGACGACGCATCACATTACGACAAATTCGTTTGGTACTTAAACGATAGCCAGATAAAAATGGTACTATATGTATGTAAGTACTACGTTTACACTATATTTAGCTCTGTGGCCATGCGGCAAATTATAAAATGTAATGGTCATGGACTTAAAACTAACCGGCCTATCAATGGGTACAGTTATGGTTACATATTGTACCATGCTTAATTTATTTTCGACATCTCTCAGCCCGCTTAACATAAAATAATATCTTAAAGAGTCTTAGATAGCGAAATGTGGATTGTGTACCATGGGTACAAATTGTATTAGTACGGAAGACCATGTTTAGTTTATAAACTTTTGGTATCATTCTCAACTCGCTTAACATACGTTTCGAATACCTTAAAGAGTCAGTAAAGAGCCACCCCTCAGATAGACTACTGTGGATTGTGTACCATGGGCACAAATTATAATAATACGTTGTACCATAGGTACACTTCAAATACGAGTGATATCTCGCAATCCGCTTAGCCCACTTAACATTAACTGGATACCTTAAAGAGTCAGTAAAGAGTCCTCAGATATAGATTATTCGTGAGTGTGTTTTTGTGTGTGTACGAGTATGTTATAGACTGGCTTAGATCTTAAATGATGTTGTCCCAAGGGTGGCAGTAAAATTATACACAAATTAAGTAGGTACGAGTACATTAACAAAACTAAATGATTACAATGCAAAATTTATACACAGTATAGCTGGTTTTCATTAGAACTAGAAAGAGTTTGGTAGATTGGGAAAATGGGTGTGGCAATACTAAATATATTTGGAGTTGGACTGCTGGCATACGCATACGTGTGTTTGATTGTTTGTGTACAGGGTGGGGGAAACTTTCATAATCAAAAATCAATGTAACGCAAAATTGAATGCAAAAAGTTGGCAACTAAGTAAAACCAAATACGAAAAAAAACCATACGAATAAAAGAAGCTAGGCTGCGACATGGCAGATCAGACTACGGTACATTTTTGTTTTACGGGACAGTGGTTGAGGTGTGGTTCAGGTTGAGGTTCGGGGTCGATTCACTTATAGTTATAGCTATATATGGCTAAAAGTTACGCTTTACAAATACAATGGATAGCTTTTGTAGTACTAAAGAAAGAAATACGGTAAATAAATAATTCGGTAACATTTAGAAGGTACAGATTGTAGGCAACGAACGGTACATGTGGGAAAAACGTGCACTTACCTTGCCAGTACCAGCTGCCAGGTGCACCGATATACAAACGCGACCCATTCTGCAAATAGACGTTTGAGAGAATTTGTGAATGTGAGAATCAGAAGCAGAATCAGAAACAGCATTCGCTCGTAAATAGGATTGTGAATGTGCATTCGAATTAATGCAAATGTTATGCCACGATCTTGTCGAGGGTGTCAACTGAACGTGCGCCGGGCTACCCACGCCAATCCGGGGCCCGGGCCCCACAACTCCAACCAAAATAACTCAATACAACTTACACTGTTGATAGCCGCACTGAAGCCGGCCTGGCACGAACCCTGCCGATGATAGCCCCAGTTATCTGCAAGAGAAAGAAAAGAAGGAGTTTAAGTTGTAGCTGGAGTTGAACTTAAACTTGAAGTTGAGTTAGCGTTGAAGGAAGTGAATTGTCAGTCACTTTGCCAGCAATAATTTACATAATTTCATAAGCGAAATGTTTACACAAGTCAACAGCCAGGCATCGGATCGATAGGCTGCCAGTCCTGAGCTGTGCATCGAAGGGGACATCGGAGGGGCAATGGGCAATGGCAACAATAAATTGCACATAATTATCGCAACAATGCAATAAATCGGGCCATGATTTGTCAGAGGATCGAAGCCAATGGCAAGGCAGGCTTTATAGCTGCACGCAAGCTGCACTCAATGCAATAAATATTGTGATTTAATCAGCTACAGCTCATGTTATTTTCTTCAAAAACAGCGAATTGGATCGAATATAAACATACTTGTATGGTATATTAAATACATCCATAAGTAACTATAGAGTGCTTTTATATTTTAATCAGAGATCGTTGATCCTATAATCATTGTTAATTTTTCTTAAAATGGGTTAAAAATATTTCAATTCTCTAACAAAAACTTATCGAATCAAAACCAAAAAATTAAATTCAACATTCTTGAGAACAACAATGAGTATAATACATATATAGTAAAATTTTGTAGGCAAGCTTTTTGTGGCTTATTTAGACTAACGAGCTAGCAATAGAAAGATGTATTGGAATACTATTTGGAGCCACTGTTTTAAGGATTAGAGAGAATGGGCAGAGCCTTGGGGCCAAGCAAAAACGGTCTGTCTGTGGAGCATGGAGCTGACAAACGGACGGGCGTGCCACAAGCTTTGGATTGAAAAGAAAATACAATAAACTACACACATACACACATACACACACAGACTACCTTCAGATATATTCAAGCGGCAAACAAAGGCTCCAAAAGTGACCACAAAGGGGCACCAACAGCAGCGGCAAAGACCAAGCAAAGCCAGACAGCAACAGCAACAGCAACGGCAATGGCAGCAGCAGCAATTGCAGCCGTCACATCCTTTTTTCTTTTTTTTTTTTTTCTTTTGCTGTAGTTGTTGTTGCTGTTGGCCTTTTGTTTGCACAACTGTCCATTGTCCATTGGTGCGACTGTCCGCAATGTTTGCTACCAAATAAAAATCACGCAATGCCGCGATGAGGCAGCACCAGCAGCAGCAACAGCAGCAACATGTCGCCTGGCGACTTTTTTGCGGCAACAGCAACAGCAACGACGAAAAAATCAGCAGCCAGATCGTGCGTTTGATCAAATTAAACGATAACAATTTGTCTCCGAAGTGTTTCAATTTGAGCGTTGAGGCAGCAGAGGCAGCAGCTACAGCAATAGCAACAACAATGGCAACATGTTGCTGTTGCTGTTGGCGTGTCGCTGACGATCGTTCCATTGTTGTTGCTGTTTGTGTTGCTGTTGCTGTTGCTGTTGTCGTGGCCAACAGCGCATAAGTCAACTTTTAAGGCACAGTTGACACAAACACACACACGCACACACACACATGCACACGCATACACACTAACACATCGTCACACATTGTAGTGAAGTTGTAGTAATTCCCATAATAAAATCGCCCCCGTCTTGAATTACAATTAGTTTGGTCAGCGCACTATGGGCCAAAAGAGTATCATTATATTCATAAATCTATGCTTGAATGGCGTTATGAATATCGAAATTATATTTGATTCCAACTGCCTAAGAAAGCTGATTGAAATTATACTATTGGTGGAAATTCAAAGTCAGCTGAAGTTGTTCCCAATTTTTATAGGAAACTTTTAAGCTATGTAACGACGCTGGCGGCGAATATCGTAAATTAAATTGCATTCCCTTAGTCAAGCAGTTCATTGGCTATTTATGTTTACGCACTGCTTGTTTAGTTACGGTTTGAATTGGCGATTCGTCTTAGCGCCAACTGCCTATGATCGCATTTTTTATTATTCTTGCCTTAGCAGACGAAACAAACAAATTTTCCATAATTGTTTTTATATATGTACAAAAAAAAAATTATTTTCTGCAGCCGCACGGCTATCGGCCACCTATGGGTTATTTTCAGTATTGCTCAGTGGCAATATTTGCTAGTTGTCAGTGGCCCTTTCTTCAACCTTGACCTGTCAAAGGGAGATTGTCAGAAGAGGGGGTGAAGCAATTTCCGCAAAGAAAAGTTTTCTTGCGTAGCCTCGGCATCCGGATACTTTCTTTTCGCTTGAAGATCGCATGGGAGCAGGTTGTGCCCAATATACTCTGGCTGGCAAATATATGGTCATACATATAGTATAACCTATAGTCCGTTTCAAATTCGGCTGGGCCAAAGCGTTAAGCCTGCTGCAACAAATTTGGAGAATTTGCAGTAATCTTTCACTTCAATTGTGTTAGCAAAAGGAATTCTGCCTGGTGCCACTTCCGGATATCGGGTAAATTTTACTTTTTCCGTTTATTCGCATATAAAATGCAAAAGCTAATGCTATTTCTTCATTGTACATTGTTTTCGTGCAGAATTGGCACTTAATAAAAAGTCCAATCCCCATAAAGGGCATTAACCTTTGCTTATCGCTTTGATGGGCACTTGCTAGAGCGACGACTAGGAAAAGGGAAGTGCACGGGAGAAGGAGGCGTGCTAGAAACGAGATCGGCGCTTCGCTCAGGCCACTGGAACGGCGAAAAGAATCACCGCCTCAGTTGCGTGGATCATATCCGATATGACGGTCGTCGGCTTAAGCTAGGGCACCTGTTTTTTTTGTTGCGTTTCCGTGCACCGAAAAGGTGGCGAAGCCCCAGGTGGCTTTAGTGAAGAGGGCCTGCGTAAAAAAAAAAAAAAAAAAAAAAAATTTATAAAAACTATATATATGTAAAACTATACACAAATGTGGGCCCTGCAAAAACAACAAAAAAAGTGCAACCGAGAGAACTAGGCATTTATTTTTTTTCTATTCTTTCGTCTTATATTCTTTTTTTTTGGGTCGTATACGGCCTTATACTTAAATTGATCTATATCCGATGTGAGCAAAGCAGCACGGCCGGGTGTGTAGAGAGGGAAAAAAAAAGAAATAAGTGAAAACCAAAGAGAAAAAAAAGAAAAGAGAAGGCAACAAAAAAAAAAGGCAAAACAACAAATAAAAACCCCTTTGACTATACGTTTCGAAATAAAATTTTATTAAGCATGGCGACAAGTGAAGGTATGAAAAGTGCATGTTTTTAAAACCAAAATTTCAACATAAAATTTTACAAACAAATTAAAAATCATAATTAATGTGCATGTAAGCAGCAACGAGCCTATGCAGAGCGCCTCAACGGAAAGATCTTTCGACGTTGGACGACAACTGTAAGTAGAACCGTTTGAATTTTATTTACTTTCATGCAGAAGAGCACGCGTACAAAAACAAAAAAAAAAAATAAATAAAACACCTGTTCATATGCGTCATATGTCTGCCTGCTGGCCATGTAAAGTCTAATTTCCGCATTATTATTATTTTTTTTTAAATCACCGTAATAACGTTATACTTGATTGCGGTCATTACTTACTTAAATTTATGGCCAATCTTTACAAAAAAAAAAAAAAAGCGATGCAAGAATTTATAACACTTTAAATATCAACACTTTCTCTTACATCAAATTTTTTTCCTATTATATTACGATCCATTTCAATTATTAACCATCTCTTACAGCCAAGCCGTTGCTTTACTCACCTTGCTCAATTTATATTTACACTAGTATTTTAAGGCAGTCATATGTTTACCTATTCTGCTACTGGCTACGAATCCAGTGATAATTAGCTTTAGATTTCTATTATCGGTTAATGTACGGTCACTTTTTTTTGGAATTCCTTGAAAATTATGATTTTAGTTTTTAATAAAAAGTTTATAATGTTCGCTTAAATTCCGCCTAACATTGATTTCCGCTAGCCACAGCATGTAGAGGTTCAAAGGGGTCATTTGCCTAATTGTTTTTGGATATAAATGACCAAGGATGGGTGGGCCAATACTTCCTCAACACCATCAGGGGAATACCAGAGGTGTGTTCACTTGTGTTACGTGGTCTGCCAACCCGCGATCCTTTTGTTAGTCATATTCATGTATATCTTTACCGGTTTTTTTTTGGCTTCCCCACAGCACGCTTTAACTCTAAATAATAAGCTTAATGAAAGGCCGTATGATTGGAGAGACCTCGAACACCACCCACTAGCCGACGAGCCCGAGCCGGAACATATAGCGTGCGCTCTCCAACATACACACACCATCTCGCCTACTCTACTGGGATATGTCCTATACCCGTTACAGTTATAATTTCATTTATTATTATGGCGCCCAACGTGTGGAGCCCAACTTTTAGTTGTCAATTTTATTTCGTATTTTTGGCTTTCAAATGTTAGGCTTCACAAGAACATAAATATGACTGATACACTTTTTATTCTTTTCTGCAGTAAAATCTTTAGTCTTTTCCAACAATAGCTTCTCGTACGTTAGTCGCAATTAAATTTCTTTTTCCCTTTTGTAGTTTAGCTACATTTTTGTTTATCGTTATCGCTATGTTTTCTTTTAATTGCAACTATCGTAAGGAAAAATAAATCTCTTTTAACGTCATTTAGGTATATTTAGCAGTTAGACGCATTGGACTGCAGGGGATTGGTTCTCTACAGAGGGTACGCCTGACCACGGCTACTGTTTAAATTGCAATGACACTGTATATCTATAACCATTTCTTCTGTCCTTTCTTGTGTACCGCTTTGGTGACTGTCAGACGCATAGGAATACTGGTGAATAGTTTCTTTGAAATGTCAGCAGGCCACGGCTGATAGGAATTAAAGCGATACCAATTCCTTTTTCTATTTTTATTATATGAGTTTCTGCAATTAGACGCATAGGAATTCAGTACGATCGGCTTTAAGAGCTGACTACTGACCACGGATAATGTAGGCATTCAAATAGTAAAAAAGTTCAATATCATTGGTTTCTAAAGACTTTTTGTTTGCGTTATGGGGTGCTTAGGAATACAGGCTGGGTTAATTTTCTGTAATTGCCGCCTGGCCACGGCTCATAATGAAGACAAGGTCACGTAGGTTTGGCATCAGAATAACACCGTCATACCGGCCAAGCGTTGGCTTGCGTTGAGTTTGGCGTTGTTGTTCTTACGACAAACACCAGTGTTCTTTCCTCTTACCCCGCTTTGGGAAGCAGACACATACGTACACAGGCTGATAAACACTGATAAGAATCTCTACATATGCTGTTGGTTAAGCGTGAAATCATAGACTTTTGGTTTTTGATCGTTACCGTTTCGCTATATTTATTTTTTTAGGTTTAATTTTTAGTTTTTCGCTTTTGGGTTTGTTGTACCTATATCTTAAGCTGCAGCAATAGTTTTGTTGACGTGCAGACAACAACAACATTTCTTTTTTGGTTTTGTTGACATTTTAGTTTCGCTGTTTTGATTTGGGATTTTGTTTTGCATTTATTCTTGCAAGTGTTTTGCTTGCATATGCATTGAAGTATTAATAGTAGCTTCGAGATGCCACTAAATCGGTCTACAGAAACCAGTGCCGAATCGGCAACTGACCTTTGCTTTTTATGCAAGGGCAACTTACAGGATTTGGAAACACATAGGGTGACTTGTGGACACATATTCCATAAGGCATGCATTACAACGCATTTCCATGCCTCAAATTTATGTCCCGTTTGCAGAGAGGTTTGCATAAGTAAGCCTTTGGCAAAGCCAACAACTTCGGCTTACAACACAAGGGCACAATCTCGACAACAAGGTTCGGCTAGCACGTCCAGTGAGGCAAGGCGAACTAGTGTTAGTCCAAGCCCACCTAATACCGTCAACCTCAGTACTGTTGGTAATTCAAGCCTTTCTCCTGAGGTCGGAGCAGCGATTGCAGAAGCTGTTAAAGCAATGCAGACTGGATTAATGCTGGAGTTAACTGGTCAGATAGGGAGATTACTACAAGAAAATCTTGCAGCTCAATTGTCAGCTGCACCAGCGGCAGCCACACCAGCGGCCCCTGCAGCAACGGCAGAATCAAGAAACATATCGTTAGAAATACCAGATCAGACCGCTTCTTTGCAACAACTATTGGGCATTGGCTCTAACAATGCCATTAACATACCATCAACGGCACCTCCTAATGCATCGCCTCGTTCGATCAATTCTAGCTTGTTGAGTAGACCCGATAAAGTTGGCCAAATCATTACTAGCTGGAAACTTAGATTTTCTGGTGAACGCAGTAGTTTGTCTATTGATAATTTCTTATACCGGGTTGAGGCTTTGACTCATCAAACTTTGGAAGGAAATTTCGATTTATTATGCGGAAATGCTAGTACGCTGTTTGAGGGAAAAGCTAGCGATTTCTTCTGGCGTTTTCACAAGTCCAGTGGACATATACGTTGGCCAGAGTTATGCGCGGCCTTACGCAAACAATTTAGGGACACTCGCACCGACGTGGATATCCGCGAATTAATACGCGATAGGAAGCAGCGCGAGAAAGAAAGCTTTGATGCATTTTATGATGCGATTGTGCTGCTGACTGACCGTTTGCAAACTCCACTGTCGGAGCAAACGTTAGTTGAGGTTTTGAGGCGCAACTTGAAACCAGAAATTCAGCATGAAATTTTGAATCTGCAGATCAACTCTGTTGAGCAGTTGCGGGAAATTTGTCGCAGGCGCGAATGCTTTTTGGAAAGCATTAATCGCACGCAGACTTATCGTAAAGCACTTCCGTTCAGAACTAACGTAGCTGAAGTAGTCAATGGAGGTAATTGGGAAGAGGCTTCTGAGTTTGGGGAAGACGAAGTTCCTTTAGATATAGAAGCGTTAGCATTAGTCTGTTGGAACTGTAGGAAGGAGGGTCACCGCTATCAGGACTGTATTGCCAAAAGAAAAGTGTTTTGTTATGGTTGTGGAGTGGCAAATACCTACAAGCCATCATGTCAGCGATGCTCAAAAAACGCGAAAGCGAGCACCCAAGGCAGTCGACCGCCTCAGATCGCTCACCATTCTCGGTCGACAAACACGGAGTTGTAGACCAGTATCATAATAAAATAAACTCAACTATTGTTGAAAATATACCGGACGTACCACATTTTGAGACTATGCCTGACATTACGTCATGCTGGCCTCACCGAATTCAGATTTTAAAAGAATCCGCCAACTTTCCAACGTATCTTCATCCTGGTAAACGTTCGCGCAACACAGCTAGACTTAAATCTTTTTGGCATGCAGCGAAAGTTATCTCGGCTATTGGCAAAAATGCTAAGGACCAACGTCCGTATGCAGATATTAAAATATTAGGTCGAGTTGTTTCAGGCTTATTAGATACAGGAGCATCAATGAGCTGTATTAGTGGACAATTGGCCCAGGAAGTTATACGTAGCAAGATAGGACTCAAAAAGATTCTTGGCAACGCTTGCACTGCGGACGGCAGTAGTCAAACAATTTTGGGACGAGTGACATTACCAATTGAATACAATGATAAGAAAAAGAACATTGTATTCCATATAATACCTTCTCTTAGTCAAGACTTATACTTGGGCATAGACTTTTGGAACAGTTTTGGGTTACTTCCATCTAATTTGCAATTGGCAGAAGTAGATAGGGGTACACACAATTTGACTTTGGCTCAGCAATCGGAATTGCAGAATGTTATAGCGCAGTTTCCATCGTTTGCCGTAGCTGGTTTAGGTAAAACACATTTAGTATCTCACTCTATAGATGTGGGCAACGCCAAGGCAATAAAGCAAAGACATTTTCCAGTATCGCCAGCGGTTGAAAAACTTTTATATGCTGAGGTCGATCGATTGTTGAAGCTAAATGTCATTGAGGAGTCAGACAGTGCCTGGTCCTCGCCTGTGGTGTTGGTCCAAAAGCCTGGCAAAGTGCGGCTCTGCTTAGACAGTAGAAAGGTGAATGCAGTTACGCAAAAGGATGCATATCCTTTACCACAAATTGATGGCATACTAAGCAGGCTACCAAAGGCAATGTTCATAACGAGTTTGGATTTAAAAGATGCTTTTTGGCAAATCCCACTCGATACCGCATCTCGCGACAAAACCGCTTTTACCATACCAGGTAGACCTTTATATCATTTTAAGGTCATGCCATTCGGGCTCTGCAATGCTCCTCAAACCATGTCCCGCTTGATGGACAAGGTAATACCAGCGGCTCTGAGGAATGAGGTGTTTATATATCTGGATGATTTATTAGTGGTTTCAGATAGTTTTCAGGCGCATATGCATGTTTTGCGCAAAGTAGCTTCTTGCATACAGGCAGCCGGCTTGACAATAAATTGCGAAAAAAGCAATTTCTGTATGCGTAGCGTAAAATACTTAGGCCACATAATCGGAGAGGGAGTAATACGCACAGACCCTAGCAAAGTGTCAGCGATTGTAGATTTTCCTTTACCTCAGAATTTAAGGGCGTTAAGGCGTTTCCTTGGTATGGCCGGATGGTATAGAAAGTTTATAAACAACTTTGCTGGAGTCACTGCTCCACTAACAGATTTGCTGAAGCAAAAGCGTAAATTTACTATGTCTGTCGAAGGAGAAAAAGCGTTTGAAACTTTAAAATCAATGCTTAGTTCTGCTCCACTTTTGATCAGTCCCGATTTTTCCAAACCTTTTTACTTACATTGCGATGCAAGCAAGACAGGAGTAGGTGGGGTTCTTGTACAAAAGTCAGAAGCAGGAGACGAAATGCCGATTGCATTCGTATCTAAGAAATTAAACAAGGCCCAAAGAAATTATTCTGTCACCGAGCAGGAATGTTTGGCAGCCATCGTATGTATCAAACGATTTCGTCCGTATGTTGAAGGGCATGAATTTACAGTCATTACCGATCATGCCTCTTTAAAATGGCTTATGTCGCAAACCGATTTACATTCCCGTTTAGCGCGTTGGTCGTTAAAACTGCAGGGTTTTCGATTTAATATTGAGCATCGAAAAGGCAAATTAAATATTGTGCCAGATGCGCTGTCACGCGTAAACGAGGACGAATTAGCAGCAATTGACTATAATAAGGGCCTAATTGTAAATTTGGACTCAGAACATTTTAAGTCAGCTGATTATCTGGATATGGTCGAGTCAGTTAAAGCCAACAATGACCAGTTTCCGGACTTGAAGGTGGTTGACAATATGCTGTATAGGCGCACCGTGCATACAACGGGTGATCAGCTACACGACAATTATGCTTGGAAATTGTGGATACCTAAGAACTTGGTCGAGGAAGTACTCCGCAATGCCCATGACAATCCGTTAGCATCACATGGCGGGATCCATAAAACGTTGGAACGAGTCCGGCGTTACTATTTTTGGCCTGGTCTTGTTGATGATGTCAAGACGTACGTAAATGCTTGCGAAACTTGCAAGATGACAAAAGCACCGAATTTTCCGATGCGACCACCTTTGGGCAAACCTGCGGAGTCTGAGAGATTTTTCCAACGTTTATACGTTGACTTTTTAGGTCCATATCCTCGGTCACGCAGCGGAAATATTGCCATCTTCATTGTTTTAGATCATTACTCTAAATTTGTTTTTCTGAAGGCAGTAAGGAAATTGAATGCAGAAACGGTTGTTAAGTACATGCAGCAAGAATTGTTTCATACATTTGGGGTGCCCGAAACTATAGTATCGGATAATGGTTCCCAGTTTAAATCTGAAGCATTTCAAAAATTCTTGCGGGAAAACAAAATTTTCCATTCACTTACAGCGGTGCATTCGCCTCAGGCAAATGCTTCTGAGCGCGTGAATCGCTCAGTTATAGCAGCCATCCGTTCGTATATTCGTCCAGATCAAAAAGACTGGGATGAAAGTTTGAGCAGTATCTGCTGCGCTTTACGGTCTGCTGTCCACTCTGGCCTCGGCACAACACCTTATTACATGGTCTTTGGTCAGCATATGATTACTTCAGGTTCAACGTACAAGTTGCTTAAAACGTTGCGCCTTATTGAGGATAGAGCGGTTGTTTTCTCAAGAGAGGATTCGCTCGATATTGTGCGCAGTAAGGCGCTTGAGACAATGAAGAAACAGCAGCAGAAGAACGAAAAAATCTATAATTTGCGGTCGCGTGAGGTTTCTTATTCAGTTGGACAAGAAATCTTCCTTAGAAATTTTAAACAGAGTAATTTTCCAGCCGGATACAATGCAAAGTTAGGACCAGCTTTTGTGAAAGCGAGAGTTCGACGTAAACTTGGAAATTCTTATTACGAGGTCGAAAATTTGCAAGGGAAAATACTGGGTCGTTATCATGCGAAAGACTTGCGTCAGTAAGAATTTGTTTTCTTGCAGCGTCTGGTGTTTTCAATCTTGCGTTTGCTTTGAAACCCAAGATTGAATTTAGCAGGGGGGAATTTGTAACGACGCTGGCGGCGAATATCGTAAATTAAATTGCATTCCCTTAGTCAAGCAGTTCATTGGCTATTTATGTTTACGCACTGCTTGTTTAGTTACGGTTTGAATTGGCGATTCGTCTTAGCGCCAACTGCCTATGATCGCATTTTTTATTATTCTTGCCTTAGCAGACGAAACAAACAAATTTTCCATAATTGTTTTTATATATGTACAAAAAAAAAATTATTTTCTGCAGCCGCACGGCTATCGGCCACCTATGGGTTATTTTCAGTATTGCTCAGTGGCAATATTTGCTAGTTGTCAGTGGCCCTTTCTTCAACCTTGACCTGTCAAAGGGAGATTGTCAGAAGAGGGGGTGAAGCAATTTCCGCAAAGAAAAGTTTTCTTGCGTAGCCTCGGCATCCGGATACTTTCTTTTCGCTTGAAGATCGCATGGGAGCAGGTTGTGCCCAATATACTCTGGCTGGCAAATATATGGTCATACATATAGTATAACCTATAGTCCGTTTCAAATTCGGCTGGGCCAAAGCGTTAAGCCTGCTGCAACAAATTTGGAGAATTTGCAGTAATCTTTCACTTCAATTGTGTTAGCAAAAGGAATTCTGCCTGGTGCCACTTCCGGATATCGGGTAAATTTTACTTTTTCCGTTTATTCGCATATAAAATGCAAAAGCTAATGCTATTTCTTCATTGTACATTGTTTTCGTGCAGAATTGGCACTTAATAAAAAGTCCAATCCCCATAAAGGGCATTAACCTTTGCTTATCGCTTTGATGGGCACTTGCTAGAGCGACGACTAGGAAAAGGGAAGTGCACGGGAGAAGGAGGCGTGCTAGAAACGAGATCGGCGCTTCGCTCAGGCCACTGGAACGGCGAAAAGAATCACCGCCTCAGTTGCGTGGATCATATCCGATATGACGGTCGTCGGCTTAAGCTAGGGCACCTGTTTTTTTTGTTGCGTTTCCGTGCACCGAAAAGGTGGCGAAGCCCCAGGTGGCTTTAGTGAAGAGGGCCTGCGTAAAAAAAAAAAAAAAAAAAAAAAAATTTATAAAAACTATATATATGTAAAACTATACACAAATGTGGGCCCTGCAAAAACAACAAAAAAAGTGCAACCGAGAGAACTAGGCATTTATTTTTTTTCTATTCTTTCGTCTTATATTCTTTTTTTTTGGGTCGTATACGGCCTTATACTTAAATTGATCTATATCCGATGTGAGCAAAGCAGCACGGCCGGGTGTGTAGAGAGGGAAAAAAAAGAAATAAGTGAAAACCAAAGAGAAAAAAAAGAAAAGAGAAGGCAACAAAAAAAAAAGGCAAAACAACAAATAAAAACCCCTTTGACTATACGTTTCGAAATAAAATTTTATTAAGCATGGCGACAAGTGAAGGTATGAAAAGTGCATGTTTTTAAAACCAAAATTTCAACATAAAATTTTACAAACAAATTAAAAATCATAATTAATGTGCATGTAAGCAGCAACGAGCCTATGCAGAGCGCCTCAACGGAAAGATCTTTCGACGTTGGACGACAACTGTAAGTAGAACCGTTTGAATTTTATTTACTTTCATGCAGAAGAGCACGCGTACAAAAACAAAAAAAAAAAATAAATAAAACACCTGTTCATATGCGTCATATGTCTGCCTGCTGGCCATGTAAAGTCTAATTTCCGCATTATTATTATTTTTTTTTAAATCACCGTAATAACGTTATACTTGATTGCGGTCATTACTTACTTAAATTTATGGCCAATCTTTACAAAAAAAAAAAAAAAGCGATGCAAGAATTTATAACACTTTAAATATCAACACTTTCTCTTACATCAAATTTTTTTCCTATTATATTACGATCCATTTCAATTATTAACCATCTCTTACAGCCAAGCCGTTGCTTTACTCACCTTGCTCAATTTATATTTACACTAGTATTTTAAGGCAGTCATATGTTTACCTATTCTGCTACTGGCTACGAATCCAGTGATAATTAGCTTTAGATTTCTATTATCGGTTAATGTACGGTCACTTTTTTTTGGAATTCCTTGAAAATTATGATTTTAGTTTTTAATAAAAAGTTTATAATGTTCGCTTAAATTCCGCCTAACATTGATTTCCGCTAGCCACAGCATGTAGAGGTTCAAAGGGGTCATTTGCCTAATTGTTTTTGGATATAAATGACCAAGGATGGGTGGGCCAATACTTCCTCAACACCATCAGGGGAATACCAGAGGTGTGTTCACTTGTGTTACGTGGTCTGCCAACCCGCGATCCTTTTGTTAGTCATATTCATGTATATCTTTACCGGTTTTTTTTTGGCTTCCCCACAGCACGCTTTAACTTTAAATAATAAGCTTAATGAAAGGCCGTATGATTGGAGAGACCTCGAACACCACCCACTAGCCGACGAGCCCGAGCCGGAACATATAGCGTGCGCTCTCCAACATACACACACCATCTCGCCTACTCTACTGGGATATGTCCTATACCCGTTACAGCTATAAAGTGTAACTACTATGTGATAATAAAGACTATCAATCATGGGCATATACATATAGTACGGATATCAATCATATTGTGAGAGAATTGAAAGCCAAATTTTTTGAAATGTGGCTTAATCAATTTGCTGACCTCGAGTCGACAGATTCAGAAAGTTCACAAAAACAGGCATATCTTGATACTATTTCGACTTTATGGCAAAGCAAAAAGGCAAAAATCTATTTTTGGCCCACAGTGCCATGCAAGCTTAGGCCACAAGGCAAGGGCAGTAGCAACAACAAGAACAATTCAAGACAAGCATTAAACAAGTGAAGCAGCAGCAGCAGCAGCAGCAGCAGCAGCAGCAGCAGCAGCAGCTTTGAAGCAACTTTTAAACAGAGACCGGCACTTCAAGCGCACCTTTTCAACTTATTTTTATTCTTTTGTCCCCCCTCCCGCCCGCTCCATCACACTCACGTACTACTGTTGTTGCATTTGATCTGTGGAAGTTTTTACCCTTTTTTATTCGCCGTAACTATTAGTTTGGCATTTTGTGCGTTAAGTTGGTATTTATTGCTTTCAGTGATGTCGGAATGTGCCCAACTGTCATGATGAGGAGTTGTGGCTGTCACCGCGACAGCAATAACAACAACACCAAGCAAGAACCGATCGAAGGGTCGACAATGTTAGCATTGTTTCACATAATTTGTAATAGCAATTAATAATGCAACAGCAACAGCAACAGCTATATATGGCTAGCATCTAGAAATTGAGCAATCGCCATTGGAATTGTCCGATCGATCGCCAGTTCCAGTTGTAGCAAGTCAGCAGTCGCTCTACCCCAAATTACACTAAAGAGACAAATATACAGACTAAGCCCAGACATATGCTGTTGTCATTTGTGGCCCAGACAGTAAACAATGCCTATGGGGAATACTTAAGCTGCACACAAAGGGAAAAGTGTGGCGACAATTCTTAGATAGATTGGACATGAATTGAAACCACTTTCTTATTTCAAATTTGTTTACAAAATATTAGCAAATTTTAAATGAATCTTGTACTTGCTATAACTTATTTGATTAATCATAGAATTAGCTCTGATTATGCCAAATTTGAAATTATTTCTTTACTAAAGATCAATCTCTCTAGCATTACTATTCAGAAAGATCATTGACTAAGCATTTCAGACTAAGCTATGAAATGAAAACTTTTCCGCTTTCTTTCTAAATATTAAACATGTTTCTATGTGTTTGAAAGATGTCTTCTGCATCTAACAAGAAAAATAGTTGGAAAATCGAAATCAAACATCGCTTTTTTTGCTTTTTGAAAACCAATTACAGCTGAATAATACGAACCTTTACAATCTGAGCAGGTAAGTGCAAAATCTTGCTATATGACCATTTATATACGAATTTTGCTTTCAGAGTAATGTGAAAGATATGTTTAACAAAGCAGGACAGTTTATTTCGGAACGCAGATGCTTCCTAAAACCAAATATAATCGATAAGTTATTGTTCCTTAACAAAAACATATTCTTGTAATTGACTGATCTCTTTAGAAGTGAAATATGTATTAGCTGTTATATCTATAAAATAAAATATGGTTTTAAAAAACATTTCAATCGTTAAGAAAAATGCTAAGCGTTTGATTTTGGAGGATCCTTCTGTTTTCTTAAATGCATAAAATATATCTCGAGCAAACTCCACTGTACTTATCCACGAAATCAGTCGTACTATTACATACATATACTATAGTATATGTTTGTAGATATGTTTTGCATCTGTCTTGTCTAGTCTAAAAATAGGTTGGAACTACCATGTGCCGTGTGCCATGTGCTGATGCTGATGCTGATGCATAAGCCTAGGAAGCAATCGAGACACGGTTGGTGTGTATGTGTGTGTGTGTGTGTGGGATTCTATACGTAAATATATATGTATATACTCGTATGTTTGTAGGTATGCATGGAAGCATTTTAAAACACCAGAACAGGCGACTATGGCCGAGTATTTGTGAACTGAAAACTGCCGTATCGAAAGTTCAAAAGTTGCTGCGCTCTATTGCAGTTGTCCCAAAAATTTTGCTGTCTATGGGAACACACATATCTACATACATACATACATACATATGTACATGTATATGCATTTATATGTGCATGCATGGGGGCAGACGAACACAAATAAACACGTGTAACTAATGCACCTACAACATTCAAAAGAAAAACAGACTAATAGATATGTTTTCTGGCCGTACAGTCAACGGGAAAATTTATTCATGTCGCGCCGTTGAAGCTTCAAACAGTTGTCAGCAGAAAACAACAGACAATAAATCTAATAACATGGGAACCTGGCGGTGATCCCAATATTTCGAAATCAGCCAAAAGGCCGCGCAATGGCATCTCAAGTGTCAGAAATATAGTCGGGAATTGGTACAGTTGAGCCTTTCTTAAATGAGTCAATCGTTAGCTGAAAAGTTTCAAGTCTCGCCATCTGGATGGAAAATCTTAGCTTTCTACTAAAAACTTCTACTAAAATATTGTAGCATTTTTATTTTTTTTTAATATTGTTTTAAGATAAAGTCAATTATTAACTTCTTCAGCCATGTCTGTTCCAAAACGCATTACAATTCCACCACCTTATATAATATTTATATATCAAGATAGGCTTTTTCATAATTTTAGAATGGATTTAATATTTCTGCGAGCTTTTGAAACGCAAACAAAGAAGTTAAGTTCAAAAAGTGCCCAAAACTGTAAAAAGTTTGATAATTCAATTTAAAATCTTGTTCTTGACGGAAAAGGCGAATTAGAAAGCCGGCTTCTAAAGGAGAAACATTGAACATCCTTTACAAAAAAGGGAGAGTTGTGGGAATATCACCACAGTCAGCAGCAATCAGTGCCCGAAATGCACATTGTCATGTAATACTATACTCGTATGTGGCCAAGACAGGAATTGCCTTAAGTTATGGATCGGTCAGGTCAGTTAAAAGGATTCACACGCACAGAGGGCTGATATCGAAACGCCCCCACAGATCAAGTTACTTGTGACATTCGGACCAAGGGGGAAAAGGTACATAAGTACCTTACGAGTATGGGTATGGGTATGGTTGGCCATCATCATCGTTCATTTAGGCCTCGACCCACTTACTTGTGCGACAGGGGGAGACCTCGTGGAACTGCTGGAAGTTGTGGGATGTGAAGCAGGTTCCGACCGGATCAAAGCGGAGCGCCGACGATGGACTCATCGAGTGGAAGACGTAACGTGGAGCGCATGCCTGAAAATAAACATTATGGAAATTATTTAACAATTCGAAACAATGGACACGCACAAGTATGTGCATTATAAGTACTATATACTATATCGTATGAACCTGTAGTATGCATGAATGTGTATTTATATTGTAGCGCTCATAGATGCTATAAAACAGCGAATGAAACGCACCAAAAATGGCTAAAACGAATTATATCGGCATGGCCATGGACATGTTTTCTCTTAGCCACAGTTGCCAGGCGATGCCAAGCCATGCCATGCCATGGGCCATGGGCCACGGGCCGTATGCCTCGCTCTTATAGTCTGGGTATATATATTTTTATAATGTATAAATGGCTGGCAGTTGGACATAAAACACACAACCCAACACAATACAGCGCCAGCCAACTTGCTGAGCATCGCGGCTCGGTCGCGGCCACACCAAATATGGTTGGCATGCAGTTGAGATGCCTGCCTTCCTGCCTGTCTTCTTGCCTTCCTGTCTGCCTTGCTGCTTGCCGATCTGCCAGGCTACCGATCTGCCAACTTGTGAAGTTATACGCACAATGGGCCTAACCCGCCGCAATGTTCCGCAATCAAACAAATAACAGCTTGCAATGAACCCGATTTGACAACAAAGTTCCATGAATTGCGAGAGTTTTATTTAAACGTCTCTGTTTTGAAAAAGAAGCATAAACCTCATTCGAAATCACCGATATCAGGCGATATTGCAGTGAAATGAAACCGATTTGAAAACAGAGTTCCATGAATTGCGAGAGTTTTATTTAAACGTCTCTGTTTTGGAAAAGAAGCATAAACCTTTTCCGAAATCATCGATATCAGGCGATATTGCAGTGAAATGAAACCGATTTGAAAACAAAGTTCCATGAATTGCGAGAGTTTTATTTAAACGTCTCTGTTTTGAAAAAGAAGCATAAACCTCATTCGAAATCACCGATATCAGGCGATATTGCAGTGAAATGAAACCGATTTGAAAACAAAGTTCCATGAATTGCGAGAGTTTTATTTAAACGTCTCTGTTTTGGAAAAGAAGCATAAACCTCATTCGAAATCACCGATATCAGGCGATATTGCAGTGAAATGAAACCGATTTGAAAACAAAGTTCCATGAATTGCGAGAGTTTTATTTAAACGTCTCTGTTTTGGAAAAGAAGCATAAACCTCATTCGAAATCACCGATATCAGGCGATATTGCAGTGAAATGAAACCGATTTGAAAACAAAGTTCCATGAATTGCGAGAGTTTTATTTAAACGTCTCTGTTTTGGAAAAGAAGCATAAACCTTTTCCGAAATCATCGATATCAGGCGATATTGCAGTGAAATGAAACCGATTTGAAAACAAAGTTCCATGAATTGCGAGAGTTTTATTTAAACGTCTCTGTTTTGAAAAAGAAGCATAAACCTCATTCGAAATCACCGATATCAGGCGATATTGCAGTGAAATGAAACCGATTTGAAAACAAAGTTCCATGAATTGCGAGAGTTTTATTTAAACGTCTCTGTTTTGAAAAAGAAGCATAAACCTCATTCGAAATCACCGATATCAGGCGATCTTGCAGACCGGGTTGCGTGACTCTAGCTTTTATTTTTGCAGAGATTCTTGCGATTATACGGATCAACTCGTCTTGTCATGCTGGTGAATAATCAAAAAATCCTGTTGCAACATTATGAAAAAAGTATTTTAAATAACGTTCATTTATTATAAATATTGGATCTTTTGTTTTAGGGCCTCAAAACCTAAAGCTAAAATATTCCTTCCAATCAGCGCCCTCCACTAGACTTATTAATACTTTATTTGCATGTTTTGTTATTTTACAACTAAGGTTTTCAATATTCAGGTGTTTAGCAAGAAATACGAAAGAATATTTTAAAAGGTGAGCAGTTGAGATCGAATACAGTTCAGTGAAAATCATCCGTGTTAAGGCATTATTTTTTATTTTTTTTATTTTTTTATTTTATTCATAATATCAACAATACTACTGTCGATTATATAAAATCCTTTTAAATTTATTGTTGTTCTTTTTATTTTTTATTAACTAACTATTAACTAACTATTAACTAATAAATTTATGATGTTTCCGATTGCTTATGCAAATCAAAGCAAAGCATTATATATATAATATATTCATAATACTACGATTACTATATATAAATTACAAAATTCGTAATCTAATTTTTATCTGCGAATGTTTAACTTTTATTTAGAAAGTGAACTCAGCTGTTTCAGTTGGGATTTAACAAAGAAGAGATTTTCAAAACCGAAATGTCGTGTGAACTTCAAAATAAGCATAGATCTCTGCTGTGCTTCTATAGTCAGAGAATTTGTGCCCATTTCGCGTTCAATCTATCCAAGAAGGCAGTGAGCTATGACGACATACAAGTAGTACTTGATTAAGATTTAAATTTTGTGGTCTACTAGTACTTTACAAATTGAATGAAATAGACGTCTTTCCTTTATTCTATAGTTTTATAGTATGTGTAAATATATGATTTGTTTATTGTCCTTTTTGTGCGTGTCAGCAATGGAGGGTATTTAAAAATGTATTTATTTTATTCAGGAAACTAGCTAACCATCTACATGTCTCTTGTGGAACTGTAGCTCCACTGTGCGTTGCCTGTAAACAGTGCACTGCATTGTTTGATGGTCGCACATATGCCTGCAATTATTTTTACAAATTTATACATATTGTGCCTTTTATGGAATCCCAGTGCCACGACCGCAGCTATTGACTTGCCACAGGAAAATTGCCGCCGCACCGCTGACATAAACTCAAAATGACGCGCTATCGCCAAAAATGCATGCTGATCATCGCCCTCCCTCCACATCCACATCCCGCTCTCGGTATCTAGCACCGTACACTCTGAAAGTTTTCATTCAAATGCCTTGCGACAGGAGAAGAGACCACAAAGATGCTGATACTGATGATGATGATGATGACGATGACGACGGCTACTGCTGGCAGACCATTGAATCACAAATCTATGTGATGGAGCGACGGCCATAGAGTCGGACGTACATATTATGCAAGAGACTTCAATCCAAAAAAAAAAAAAAAAAAAAATACAAAATATCCCAACCAAATCACAGAGCCTGCCATCTTGGGCCATCCCGCTTCGGACTCCAGTGTTCCAATAAATGCGAGCGCTTCAGGTGTACCGTTTTTGGGCAGCTCGATGGCCCGAACAATAAAATAAAAATAAAGACAATCAGCTCGCCGCAAGGCAAACTGCGACGAAGAATGGAAGAATGGATGGCAAGCCAGCGTCGACCACAGCCATGAACAATTCAATTGAATTCAATGGACAATGTTCGGGAAACGTCCTCGTGCAGCGCTACAGTAAGCCGGCCGTCCTCTTTTGTACATTTGTCCGCCAGCCCACCAGTGGGTAATAAGTTAATAGCATTTTCCTATTAAAAACTTTATTATCAGCGCGTCGACGATGTCGAGCCAAGAGTTTGAGTGCGGCTAAAAATTTTAGTTGGTTTCGCGGTAAGATCGTTAGATATGCAGATGCAATTGATGCAGTGGCCGGAGCAATTGCTGCACCCAAATCTGGCTGACCACAAATAATATTACATGGAATTTATTGATGCGGCCCTCCGTTGGGCGCCATTAAGTTGCTATAATAATGAAAAAATTAACTACGATCTGGCGGTGTCATAATCTGGGCTAGGTTGCCAAAGACATAACATTTTTTATGAATACATGTTTCTAAAATTGCAGTGTAAAAATGGCGCCCAAAGTGGGGCAGGTAAATAAGATGACCAAATACTCGTAGATGCATGCACAATTTGGGTTTGAAATGCTTAACAAAAACATCGACTTTCTGACTATAAACATCTGTTGCCTTTGCGAGTTAAATGTCTGATCTAAAGGCTGTTGACTACTCTAAATATACATCTGCATAAATCCGGACAGCCCAGATGGAACAGTACATACTACAAGTATATACTGTAAGTATAGTATGTGCTTCATGAGAACTTGAGTTGTGAATATTTTCCCAACCATTCGGTAGGGCCCCAACTGGGTAACAGGCTCTTAGCGTTATTGTTATTGTAGCTGTGTTGTCGTCTGACTTTATTTTTGCTTTATTTATACGCTATTCGGCTTTTACCAAATTGTTTCTTCGTGCTCGAGTTTGGTTTAACGTTTTCTTAAAGCCGCTTGCTGGCAACATTTTTAAATGATTTTTTTTCTTCTTTTAAAGTGTGCTGTTGTTGTTGTTTTGTGTGGTTTATTGCCATGTTTGGCACATTGCATACCGAAATGCCAACGATAAATTTTTTAGACATTAAACTGCACTTTCGCAGACGCCGCCGCAGCCGCCGCTGCCGTCGTTCGTTGGCGATGTTGTCGTCGTTGCGGCTGCTGCGGCTGCTGCAACAGCAACAACAACAGCAACTACAACAAAAGTCAAAAGTCAACACGTTTGACATGGTCGACATGCAGACGTTTCCATTGCAAATGCAAAAGTTCTGGCTGCGACTCGAATCTGACTCTGACTCTGACTTCGGCCTCAACTCTTTCCATATTTGCGTTCAATAGCGAAACAATTTCACAGATCGTGTCGATGATCATGTCGCAATCGAGGCAACGCAGTAACACACGAAAAAATACAACAACAAATAAGATTTAATATTATTCGGAGCTTCGTTAAACATATAATACTCTATATAAAAATGTATGTAAAGCCATGGCCTATCAAATTCTATTAAACATCATATGCCAAAAAAAAAACCAAAAAGCAATTGTAGATTTTCAATTTAAATCAGGAAAAAACTAAATTTGTACTTTGATGGATGGATAGATTGAGGACTTCAATATTCTGATGCTTTTTATAAATCCCTTTATTCAATTCACTTAGAAGCATAAGGTTTCAACCCAATATTCAATTTGCTACACTCAAAATAGTGACTCAGTAGCTATAGAGACTAAATTTTTTAAAGTAGAATATTAGCTAACAATAAAAAGTGTCCATGTTCTCCCTATTTCTTCAAAAAAAATTGTCCCTTTAAAATGAATATGAATAAACATTTCTTACAAAATAATTACCTTTTTATTTTGAAGTCATTTCAGCTCTTTTGTTTTTTAAAGAAAGTTATATCCCCATGTTAAGAGAATGTTGTTGTATTTAAAGAATACAGTTACAAGTTATTGTTGAAAATGTGTATATTTTTAAGAAACTAACTCATTTTTAAAATACATTTTTTTAACACCGATATATGAGAAACAAATATTGAATTGTTTTTAATTAGATCTTTCAGTACTAGTACAAGTACTTTTTTCTTTTAGATTCCATTCTTGTGATGATTATTTGATGGCCAAAAGGTTGTTTTCCAAGTTCCAAGTTCTGATTAAACATATCTCTTAAAAATTATTTAGAAAATAGGATTATATTACATTAATAAGCTACTTAACGATGTTCATCGATCAAATTATTTACTTTATTTTTGCAAATTCTGATCAAACAAATCTTTACTATATGTAGATGAATCGCAATCGTTGACCTGCTTTTGTAATTGAATGAATTGATATTCATCATAATTATTGAAAAAGGTCCAGGAATTATGGGAGCTACGTTGAATTACGATGACTGTCCTATCTTTTCACACATGCGGCTCATTCATGGTGGTACTTATCTACAATAAGCTGAATAATATGTTCATAGTCCCCCGGAGCTTTTGTGCAGGGTATAATAAAGTGAAAAAAGAGCTCACGACATGCGGCACATGCCTATACCCATGCCTATGTCCAGGGCCAAGCCTCTTGCAACGTGATTTCAGCTGTCCTAGTCCATGGTCCATATTCCGTGAGCCGTAGTACGTGGTGCGTGGTGCATGGGTCCCTGATCCATGGTCCGTTGGGCCGTTGAGCCGTTGTTCCTTCAATGGGATCACAATGATGTCACCTTTGCTCTGAGCTGATGTTGATTGCCAGCGCGCGCAATTTTATGGCACGATCAACTTTATGGAATGACCATAGCATAGTTTGAATATTTATTTATTTGTGCTTAGCCACATACTATATTTTTTGGCAATGCTGATTTACTCCAGTTGGGTCGCTGGCCAACCCTCGACAGAACAAAGTTGATGGCGTTCCCAGATAATGAGAGCGGTGATGTAGTCGCAACGCACTTGGCGCTAAAATAAATCGATGGCTTTTAATGGCCGGTCAGTTGGTAGGTCGGTCGCGTTTTTGAAGGCCAACAGAGCAGGTTTAATAAACGGGCCACACACACACACACAGAAACACACACACAATGACGTGCAACGGAAGTGCCCAAGACATGGCCAACAAAAGGGCCATCAATGCGTTTAACGGTTTTCTTGCAGGTCAACATCAAATGGGCCAAATCAAAGTTAATTGAGAACTAAAGTGAAAATCAAATGTTATGGTCGCCTCGGTTGGGTGGGCTCCCTCGTGCTCGATAATCGAATGGTGTCTTGTTTGGTGTCTCGATGCCCCGGGCCGCCAACGCAATTAACAAAAGCAGCTCCAATGAATGAGTGAATGAATGAATGAACCAATGACTCGACTATGTGGCGCACCTCAAAAGCGACCACGCTGGCATATTTCTGTTGCAATGAGTGTATACGAGTGTGTATGTGTGTGTGTGGCTTACTTTAAGCAATCTGAACCAACACAAGGTATAAGCACAACCGCAAGAACAATAGTTACAAATAATAATAATAATAATAATAATACCAGCAATGCAAACTGTGACAAAAGTTGACAAAACACAAAATCAAAACAGAAATGTTGTACGAGAGTTTACTCTTTAAATAAAAAAGTGTATTTACATGTTCTCTCAACTTAGATTAAAGATATGGCACATCATTTCGTCACTAGACAGATCATGTGTTTGCAAGGGAAACTGAATTCGCATCAAGCATAGTTATGGATATAACAATTCAAAGACATTTCATTAGCTCCTTGAAGCTAATTTTCTTCCTCGAAAGTCAGCACCACAACCTGAAGATAATCCTGATTCCAAAATTTGGTTCATTTCACACACAATTATTATCTAAAATTTGTGCTATAATCTAATCTTCCTTGGAAAGCTGTACACTTCTTTTCTTCTTCATATTTTGCTTTTGTTTCTAGTTAATAATTGTTTAAATTGTTTTTCAAGTTTCTGCCTTGAAATCAGTAATACAATATTTAATATTTAAATTAATCGAGATTTTAAATCTTCACAGTTCGTAAAGAAAGGTTCAATTATGAAAGCGAGATATAGCATGTTCCAAGAATGAATTAAATATAATATACGAGTATATCATCCTCTGCTGTTGAAAATGTTTTGATTCAAGTAATTGTATTCCCAATTTTTAATTTATAAGTTACATGTCATTTGATAATTCCGACTACGACGGCTATAAATGTTTCAAGAATTTTTAGAATCCTGTTATGTTGGAAAGGTTTTTGGAGAAATATTTTAAACTGATATTGATAATAGTTGTGGTGAGAACTGAACCACTGATTGAACAATATTTTATATTACTTTCAATAAGGTTTATCTAATTAACAGTTTTGATTCCCCCTTTTCTTAAAATTTGTACTTTGTACCCCCAATTAGTTAGTGCAAAGGCGTAGAAGAGCATGAATATAATTTTCTGTACTTCAGGCAGAAAGAATCTCGATAGTTTTGTTAATTCTTTTATTCTTGAAAAAATCAAACATTGAATAGCTCCCTGCAATTTGGAAAAACTCTATTTCATTTCATAAAAAAATAGAGCCTGGATATGTAAAGCTTTTCTTTGTAAGAAAACAAGTTTCAGAAAAGTTGACGAAAATGCATTTTCAAAGAGCATGCAAATGTCGATGTGTGAGACTTGGATTTCATTGCAGCTGCCACCCACACACACACACACACACATACTCTAACGGCAATGCACACCCACCGCAGTCGCACACACACATGCACACAAAGCCGCACAAGACATTAAAAAAATGCAGCGCAGTGTGGCGCGTTGTAATAAAAATGTCATTTTGATTTTTCTTTCAGTTTCAGTTGCGCCGTTAGTTTCGACGGGCGCCCACCTGTTTTTTTTTTTTTTTTTTTTTTTTTTTGTTTATTTTATTGTGTGTTACTCTCCTTGCTACGCATTGATTGCACTTTCATGTGGACGGCGCCCAACCTCGCCCGCTCTTCCCCCTGCTGCTGCCAACATCGACTGCCATCCAACGAGGTCTTGCGCTATTTTTTTTTTCTTGTTTGGTTTTTTCTTACCTTTTTTTTTGATGATGCCATCAACGCACATTAAAGTCAGTCAGTCGGACGGACAGACAAACAGACAGACAGACTGGGAGATAGAGGACAGGAGACGTAACGACTGAGAGGTAGTAAGGAAGTTAGTCAGTCAGTGGGTCGAAACTAGTTCATGGCGCTGAAAATGAAAGTCCATTTGGCATTATAGAGCTGTTAATGTTGGTTTTTTATAGTGGATTTGGATTTGGGGTGGCATTGCCCACGTGAATGCAAGGTAATTGCTTTTCCCACAGAGATGAAGAGTGTACAGTTGAGGGGGAGGTGATGGTGCCACCTAATTCTGATGACATTCATCTTATGGCAGCTTAAAGGTGTGGGCAGGTCTCGAAAACCTTGCACTACTTCCATTCCTTCATTTTCTGTTTAAGATATTGCAATATTGTAAAGCTCTAATCGATTTAACCAATCCTCTCAATTCATTTCTTCTTTTTAATGCAATTTTTGGGAATTTGCTGATAGCCCCATAATTCGAAATTCAAATTAATATAAAAGTAATTATATACTCATCGAAAGATGATGATTTGTCGGCTGAGTAGAGAGCGTACCATTTCATCCTTTGGTAGTTTTTCCATTTTGTAATTATTTTGTTTATGGACTTCATTACATTAAATATTTATTATGGTGTTGAAGATATGTAATATTTGTAGAAGATAGGTCTAGAGCGGTTGGTGGTTTTAGAATAATCTCTCTTCTGGACTCCTTGTATACTGGTAGATATTTATTTCTAATTTATATAATTTATAGTTTATTTGTTTTGTACATTACATATTTTCATGCAATATAAAACTAAATTTTTCCCCTCTTTTAAAGTATACCTAACTACATATTTTGTTTATTGGTCGAATTTTAACTGTTCTGCGTTTTTTATATTTGTATTTATTATTTTACTCTTACACACTTAAATAAGTTGTTCAAATTATTTGATTTATAAACATTTTTTTAAAGGTAATTATGATCCTTTTCCGATTAAAAAAAGATATATTTTCGAAATGAAAATAATTTAAAATCGATTCGATCTCTCTGCGTTTTTTATATTTGTATTTAATATTTTACTCTTAGACACATAAATATGTTTTTATTATTATTATTAAATTATTTGATTTATAAGCAATTTTTTAACGGTAATTATGATCCTTTTCCGATTGAAAAAAGATATATTTTCGAAATGAGAATAATTTAAAATCGATTCGATCTGAAGAAGAATTGCAGTGGCATCGTTTTACTTTTCAAACACAATCTGAGAATTCGGAGAAATTCTGATTTTGTATCCTTTATATGCCTTTAAATACTTTAATTTTTACTTAGCTCTACCTATATATACTGAGTACAGTCTACTCACCACAACTAAGTCATTATCGCGTCCTGTGGCCACAGTAGCGCCCAGCCATTGGTAGGACTTTCGATCGATAATCTCTCCCTTCTCGTTGCGATTGTTACCTGCGGATAGTAAACAAATTCGTTAAGTAAAAATGTACATAACATTAAAAATCAAGAAATGACACCATTTTTTCCTGGTGAAAGAATAAAGCTTGTGTATTTGGAGCATATATGTACATATATATATATAGGGAGAGGGTGTTGTACGGAACACTATAAAATCAGATGTAAAAAAAAAAAACTATGCTATAAATTTGTAAGCGCGGCGACTGTTTTATGTCCAGACATTAAAGACATTATAAAGAAAATGAAAGAAGAGAATACTAAAAATGTGGACGGGAAATAAACAATTTAGTGAAATTAATATTTTGGCAGCATAAGAAGTAAAGCGTGTGTCGCTGATGGGGAAGGTGGGGGAATGCGAAGAGGTGGTTGGAGGTATGCAAGAAAAAGCAAACTAATTAGGTTGCTCTGAAACAAAACACTTGATGGTAAATGGTAAATTGTAAATGGTGACTGGTGAATGGGCGCTTCCGCTTTAAATGATTTATGGCATTATGTGCTGGAGCTGGAGCTGGAGCACAAAAGACAGACAATTTATGCCTATAAAAATACTTATATAAAGACATCAGTATATACAGAAAATATATGTTACAGACCGTAACGATGCACAGCAATGAAATGATCATTTGTGTACAGTCGATAAATATTATTTTCTCTTAAAGAGATCCCAGAAAGAAAAACAAAAAGTTAGCTTTAAACTAAACAAAGCTGAAGCAAGCTTCAACAAGTGTTGAAAAATCATTGTATGTATATAGAACAATGTTTAAAAGAAATTAAAGTAGTATGTATTTACAATCAATGAACTCTCATTGAAATCTCAGAAAGAAAAACAAAAAGCTAGCTTAAAACTAAACAAAGCTGAACAAAACAAAAGCAAGCTTCTACAAGTGTTGTAAAATTATTGTATGTACATTGAACAATGTTGAAAAGCAATTAATGTAGCATTTACAATCAAAAGGCGTGCAAAAATATTTTGAAATGTTTAGATAAAATGAATCAAGTTTTTTATTACGATATTTCCATTTTTAAATATTTTAATATCTTTTTTAATACCACACTGTGCCTGAGCTAATATAATTATTTGATGATATCATATCATTGTCGAACATTTTGTGAACTCTTGTGTATCTATGAGTTGTGGTGTAAATAGTGATTCATTTTACTCAATGAATTAATTTCTGAAAAGCAATACTGCATCATGATAAATGTATACAGTATGTGTATAAATAAATATGATACGTAAGCAATGAGTAACAATAGAGTTGATGAGAAGCTAGGGGCAGATGTTTATGAATCACAAACTTCACATTTAGATTTCACATTTGTGTATTAACATATTTGGTGCTGGAGCCACGTTCTGATTGGGTGATTGGGTGTCAGTGTCGAAGAGAATAGACAAACCTGCTAGCTTGATAAAACACCTGTTCATTCCTTTGATTATAAGTTTGTTTTGTTTTTTTTTTTTTAATTTCAATTCCGTTTTGAAAGCATAACATTAAAGATCAAATCAGATGGGTTAGCGTTTCGTTGTGTTAAAGGTTTGGCAAACACTTAGATAAATATTTAAGCACACCCACACCCGACACACGAGAAAAAAAATTGATACATTCAACCACATTCAACCAACCATGGGCATTCAACTTTGGGCAACACCCTGTAAATGAGGCTGGCGCTGCAGTAAATCCTTTTTTGGACGGGCCATCGATGAGGCACGCGTCCGCGATCGAAGGTGTTGGCAATTGTCGGGTGTTTTTTTTTTCTCTCTTTTTTTTTTGTTTGTTTGTTTATACAGTCAATATACATAGAAGAAGAAGAAGAAAAAGCGGCGGCAGCAGCAGCACCGACTGTTGAAAATTAAATTGCATATTTATGGCATCTGCGCTTTCGACAAGTTGTCAGCTGAAGTCCGGGAAGGACCATTAGGAGGGAGAACGTTTAGTTCTCAGTCAGACAAGCGACGCCACTGCCATTTGCATCATGCGGGCCCCGATGCAGAGAGGGGCGAGCCAACGGCAACGGCTGCTGACTCTGCCTCAATTGTTTAGCTGAGGGAGCGTCGCACGCACTTTATGGCAGAAATATGCAAACGGCCACAAACACAGCACGCTCGTGCGACTGCCACCAATGCCTCTATTAGAGATGGACACGTGAGCCAAGATTTCGGCGCGCTTGCGCCTCAATTTCTACGAGCTTATGGAAATGGCATTCCCTAGAGAATGTGTTTCTATGTTTTCAAAACTAATTTTCAACAAAATTATAAATCAGGCTCACAAAACGATTCATTAATTTCTAAGACTACTTATACATATAAGAAGAGCATGCCATAGAAAGTTTTGAAATATTGCTACGATTTATATCTATGTATACATATATCATATTGAAAGTAATTCTTACAAGTCTACAAGAGTTTATAAAAAATTGTGGAGAGCATGCCATAGAAAGTTCTTAAATGTTGCTACGATTTGTATCTATCTACCTATCTATCTTTCTATCGATCTACCGTTATCGGCTTGCGTTGTTGCGCCACTGAATTGTAGTGCTTTTTCATCTTTCCGACGTCACATCTTTCCCAATACGTCCTCGCTTTTTATGGCTTCGGTTACGTGCTTGATTGGGTACCCACTGTCGTCCACCTTTCGTCGTCTGTACAAAGGACGTCCATTGGTGTTTCTTGGATCAGATGTGGATGCCCTTTCGCGCATTTATATTCTTGCTCCGTTTCTATGGCTCTAGACGTAGATGCCCTTTCGCAAAGATCTTGCAAGCGTTATTCGCATCCATCTGCATTTTCAGCTGCATTTTTTTTAAATTCGATTTTACAATTTTATTTATTTACGAATGAAATACTGATGCGGCTTCTGTAAAGGAGATTTGGCTACGTTTGTACTCTATATTTACGCCGCTCTGTACTATATACATATGCGTTTTTAAGAGTCTATCTGATCCTTCAATGGCTTTTCGCTCACATCGTAGCCATGGCTACAGCTTCTTCTAACATATACATATGTACTCGTATATGTAAATGCCTTTCACTATATTCGCTCTCCCAATCACGTGGGCTGACCATCTCTAACTAGTGCCGCCTTTTCAGCAACTTCCTTCAACTCCATTCCACTCCACCATTTCCATTCGAGGATTGACGCTCGCCGATCTTCGCTTTTCATTCGACGTTCGACGTCACGCTTTGGCCAAAGCGAATAATTTTTATGTGCGCATCCGTTGCTGCAAATCGTGCGCGGCTTGCGCGCGGCTGCGTTAAAGGGACCTTGAAAAAGGGGGCGGGCGCGCAGTGCGGGCTGGCCAGAGTGGTCGGAGCTACTACCGCTTTTGTTGTTTGCTTGTTAGGCTGTGGCTTCTCATTATTTTCAGCACATGCTCATACACTTACGAGTAAGTACATATGTATGTATATTTATAAATATGTGAACAAACGCACGCCTCAAAGCCCATTCCCCTCCACCCTCTGACTGGCAACAACTACCCTGTCCTGTTGGTAGCGATGGTGTGTTTATAATTTCCGTTTGTACTAAGGAAGTTTAATATAAAGACCAAGACGACAGCGATTTTAGCCACAACAATAGCAACAGCAACCGCTACAGTAAGAAATGGCGAATGTTCAGTGACGACGCTGCGCGACTCGCGCGCGTTTTTAATCGCGCCAAATATAACGCATTTCGCATGCCAAACGATGCGCATGCGTGTAAGCCATAAATAACTAATTGCAAGCTTGTTGCCTACACATGTGTCTATTATTATGGGACTGGCGCCAATTTATTTAACAGGTATTGTTATAGCCAGCGGCCAATGTCGTCGGCAGCGTTTGTCCCATAAGTTATTGGTAGAGGGCTTCCAGACTAGCCCCCATTATATATAACTTCTCTCCCAGAAGACTGCCGACCAACACTGCAATGAAGCCAGTCTTGTATGGGAATATTTTATGATACAAACTCCTATAGATAGATAGTTGATGGCATTTCCATTTCCTTTTCCACTTTTTTTCTGTTACAAATCTTTTTCTAATATTTTATGGCACTTTCTCCTGAAATGCTGGCTTTAAAAACTTAGCCATGTTGCTTTCAAATTACGTACTGTTTGCTAAAAAAAAACTGCATTAATGTGGATTATTAAGAATTTAGAACACAGCTACATTATGTCTTTTAATATTTTGTAAAGAAAGAGCTTGTTACCTTATCTATTTAAATTTTCAAAATTGTGTAGAAATTGATAGTCATTGGAAATATAACACAATTGGAGTTCAGCTACGCCAGGCTTAAAACATGCATTTATAAACTAAACTGAAGAACAAAGAATGTATATAAACAAATTTTTTTTCTAGCAATTGTATTATTTTTGACGCTAAAATTTGTTAACCAGTACCAAAATAATGTGCATTTTTGGGGAATTGTTCTTTTTAAGGTTTAGCTCGTTCAGGTTTACAAAATTCTTGATCTTAGATTCTTCTAATTATAAGCTACTTCACATCATATCGAGTTTGGAATGAAAAGTCTAATATATTGGAGGGGGATTTGTGGTGAGATTTCAGAACCCAAAATTATTAATATGTTTGTGGAATATAGAAATGTTTTATCCACAATTTCGCCTTTCTCTACTCGTAATGAGTATGCTCTAAAATCGACCTAATAACAACATTAAAATGATTATATTCAACTAGATAGATTATTATGGGCTTTTTTTAAGTGATTTTAATTGGGTATTGTATTGGGAATTGTATTTTGCGATCCCTAACCGCGAATGACAGTTTTTTGCAAAGAGGGCTGTTCTTAGCTTGATTTGATTTTTCTGTCTCTTGTACTCACCTTTTGAATCAAAAGTAACCAGCTTACACTCGTCATCGTTCATGCTGCATCTGAAGACGGCGCCCGCCTCCTTAACACCCTGCTGGTAACTGGATGTATCAAATTTGGGAGCACCAACGACGAGTCTGCAAAGAAACAGAAGAAAGACGTTGAGGTATAGTAGGTGTTTGAGACATAAACGCGGTGCATAAATTAGAATTAATTAAGTCGGCCAGTAGCGTAATTGGAGACGTTTTAAAGGTAGGTTAAGATTGGAAACCCGAGCTACCAGCAGCATCGCGTGCTGAGTGCTGATCGTCGGCGGGTGGTGGTGGCATTGCACCCTAGACGAGACACTCTCTTTCAATCTATCCCTCGCTCTTTAAACACTACATTGTTGTTGCAATTGTTGTTGTTGTAGAGTAGTTCATCATGCCATGAACATTGACAGCTGTCATTAGCATTCATTGCGGAAGCGGCAAAAACCATTGAAGGCATTGAGTTGTGGCTGTTAGGGTGCATCAGCCAGACCCCGGGCAGCGGCAAATGGATCTTAATTAAAATTGAAAATAATAAAAATGAAAATACATAAATAAAGCAACAACAGCAATGGCAACAACCACTGTGGCCGCAATGCCAAATCAAACACTTCAGAGTTGATTAAAAATGAAAATGCCGCCCTTGCTCTCGCTCTCGTTCTCGCACTCCACTCCACTCCACTACACTCCTCTCCACCCCCACAGCTGATTCCGATAACCGACTCTTTTTATCTGCACCCACATGCAACAATTTGACGCTTGGCTAGAGCAAAAACTGCACAGATGCGTGCCACATCCACATCCACATCGGGAAAGTTGAGCGGCAGTTGCTAACAATGTCGGCCTTGTGAATGAGGTCGACTATAGTGGCAAAAAAGACAAGACGAGAGTACGAAACGGAATTGTTATGGGATGGTTGCAAAAAAAAAAAAAAAAAACAAGTAATACTCGTACAGAGTAATAATAAAAACATTTCAAGTGCCAATAGAAAACAAACTTCAATTTAATGGTCGCATCCAATCATCTTGCAAAGAAAATTTCAAATAGCATGCTGGCATACAGATGTTTGAAACAAGAATAAAATATTTCAAAAATTAATTTTGAACCAAGGGAAGGAAGCCTTAGATTTAATTTTGTTACTGGATTAGGTCTCAGTTAATTCTCAAATTGTGTGCTCGTGTTAAGCTTTGAATAAAGATTTGAGTACAAAATGTAAATGAGCACAATTTAGCAAGGGTGTAAGTTAGAAGGACCGCTAATGCAAGGATATCCTCAAGACATAGAAAAACTCAGGCATTTAGTTAAGCACCCCTGAAGTCCAGTGAGGAAATAGGTAATTAATAGTTTATATATCTTACTTCAATTTACTTCTGCGAATAAGCCTCAATTGTAAAATGGACTAGAACTTTCAAACTGGTTTTCTGCTGAGTTGTAAACACACAGTGTATGGATTTTGATTTTATTATCTATTGAAATAGAAATAAAGCTCAACAAATAAAAAACGAAGCATCTGGCATAATTAAAACCTACCATACTCACAAAGTTTAACTTGAAACTAGATTTTTAGCTTGGAATAAGCATTTTTGACTGATTCTGAGCATAAAGAGAAAATCCAGCCTTATTAGATCTAACAGCATAAAGAAAAATATTAAGTGCTGCCAACATTTTGTGGCTTAAGTAAGTTTTAATTAAAATAAATTCAAATTAAACGAAATTGTTTCACGATTTAAGAAAAACAAACTTCTAATTTGTTATCAATAATTAACTTTTTTTTATATAAGTCTATTGACACTTACAATATTTATCTAAGAATAAAAGAGATTATGTTTTCAAAGTGTGTCGGCTTCGAAAGAGCCTTTTGTTCTAACTCGGGTCTTCTGAAGAAATCTGCCAACATATTTAAGACTAAAATGAAATCAATTCAAATGAAAACATTTCCCTGCTAATCTGAAGTCGATAAAACCCAATTCGCAATTCTGAAAAGCCGCAAACGCTTCTCTTGAAACGAAATTTCTTATTATTCATAATTTTATATGTATAATATTTGATTCATGGCCTGCAAGTTTTCCTATTTTCTGCTAAAAGGGTATCAACCGTCCTTTGGTTGATTTTTGAAATTGATTACAAACTTGGTTTTGAACTTGAGAATAGCAACGATCCGATTAGTGGAGGGCTTCCTGAGTTCCACCCGTTGTTGATGTCATAACTGAGCTAAGCATTAGTTAATGCTAAACCGGCTGAGATCAGTCAAGTGCATGGGCAGCGTGTACATACTTGTATAGTACAGCATGTGGCATATAGACATATAATTAATAATAATTTATTAACACACATTTGCATGTCAGCGCCGACAACGAGGCGCTAACGAATGCCACAAAACAGGTTTCGACCAGAAGTCCGCCCCCACCGTTCCGGTGCCCCTGGCCATTGGTCATTGGCCATTGCAATCGCTTGGTCAGCATTTGCATTTTAGTGAATGAACGCATAACCAAAAATATTGTGAACCAAGCATGAATAACAAAATGCAAATGAACCAACAATACTTTTGACTCATTCGTAGCCCTCTTACCTGTGAAGGTCTCATGAATGAGCGAGTCAGTCCCACGCAAACTTAAAATCAAACCACAATCATTGACATTTACTCTTACCATATGCCAATAAGTATGAACGGAATTATTTCAAATATGGCCGTAGAAAACTAAAGACCTGCACTGTAGAATTTGTACAATCGCCGTCTCTCTAAAGTGACATCATCCGACATTCTTGTTGCATTATTATTGCAGTGCAAATATTAACATTCTTAATTATTCACTGGCCCAAATAATTCAGGAATTCTTCATAATATTCGTGTAGAGGGAAAGAAAAGAACCGCTTTTTGCTTTACTTTCAAGATAAGTTGTAGGCGATATTATTTTTATAAAGCTAAATCGAACTGCAATGTTAATCTCGTTTCTTGGAAACGAACCACTTATCTTCGCGCTTTTAAGGCGCAAGACCGGAGACTGATTGTCTGCCACTACTCAGAAATAACTACCAGGGAAGAATATTCCAAAGAAAAAATTGTACTGCCGAGATGAAAAGTGACTATTTCAAGAAGAGATAAAACCTAGAATAGCAACACTATAGCCCTAAGCTCCGACAAGGCTTGGTATGGGTTAAGATATTTGAAATGCGGGCATTAAAATAAAATAATTAAAAATAAGTTATGGGTAAGAGGTAAGTCGACTCTTACTTAGTTTGTAGTGCTAGAAGGGTTGTAGTGCTAGAAGAAGAAAATTATGTTTATAGTGGATACTGGGACTAGATACAAATGAAGCAGCTATGCTAAGGAAAAACATACAATTTCTTATGTAAAAATTCATTAAGTACAGCTTAAGCCTTTCTTCCTTCCTTCTTGTCAAATTGTTTGAGCACTTAAAATGTAAACTGCTCTGAAATAGGTATATAGTATTCAAAATAAAATTTTATGTTGTTCCTCGTCATCGAAAGAGTACGCGAAATTCGAGCCATGTTTCATTCTAATTCCCTTAATTATACTCTGTACATGAAATGTACAAGAGTATATTAGGTTTGCGGGAGCTGAAAAATGTAACAGGCAGAAGGAGGCGTGGCAGACCCCACAAAGTATATATATTCTTGATCAGCATGACGAGACGAGTCGATCTAGCCCTGTCTGTCTGTCTGTCCGTCTGTCCGTCTGTCCGTCTGTCCGTCCGTATGAACACCTGGATCTCAGAGACTATAAGAGATAGAGACACCAAATTTTGCACGAAGATGCGTTATGTGTGTATTCTATACGAGTTTGTTTTATTTTTTTGATTTTCCCCCCCACTTCCCCCCTATGGGGGTTTTCCCGATTTTCCATTCGTATAATCGCCTATATCTCGGAGACTATAAGACCTAGGAACACCAAATTTTAGTCCCAGATGCCTTATGTGAATACGCAGAAAATGTATATTTTGGAATTCCCCTCCCTCCCCCCTCTACCCCGCAAATCGTAACTCCCGTAATTCTTGGAATTTCGAACTAAAATTTTGGAAATACCCCCAGTTAGTTATTATGTGTCCGTATGCCAAATTTCATTATGATAGACCGATTTAACAAGAAGTTATAGCCATAAATATATTTGCTGATGCAGCGCTGCTGCAGCGCTGCTCAAGCGCTGCTCAAGCGCTGCCCGCGGCTGTTGTTGATGTTGCTGTTTGGTTGACTGCGAAAATGCTTACACAGACACGAATAGATGCGCATAGGCATACATACACTCACACAGACGCAATTGCTATGTAAATGTGCAATTATACACCCTTTACGTGAGTTCGAATACCGAGAGAGGTAAAATCGATCAAATTTTTTTTTTTATTTTCTTAATTTTTTTTATTTTCTATAATTATTGTAAACATATGTACAGAGTATTTCAAAGTCGGGACACCCGACTTTAGCTTTTTTACTTGTTTTTAATTTAATTTTTTTTTTCTAAGATTTCTTTCATTGTGTCTTCTAAAAGGTAGAATTTATGTTTCGCATAAACTCTTATGTTTCTAATCGAATGTTGTTTTCTACAATCTGAAGAGCATTCTTCAATGTGTCCAAAGAACCATCCATAATTTCTATGTATTTATTTATTGATTATGATTGATGATAACTCATAGATTTATATTAAAAAGAAAAGTCTTAACTTTGAAGGGCTGTCTACAGTTCCGGTATTCCTACAAACAGACTGCCAGCTGAAACCTATTTTGTTGCCCTTCCATCTTTTAGAAACAGGGCGTGAAGAATATTCCAAGTGGTCCGAGTCAAGATCACCTCCACATCTGATACAGATACAGATACTGTACATATATGTGGTACATATTATATACTCGTAGGTATTTCTGTGTGTACGAGTATGTAATCCACAGACAATGCTCGTCCACAGTGCTTGTCGTTCCAATTGGCGCAGCGAATTTGTTGTTGTTGTTGCTGTTTGCGCAATTTTTCAAAATTTAAATTGGGCCCAGCGACCGCACGCGTCAGTGTGCAATGAACCAGAGAAGAGGCGGCAGAGCAGCAACAGACACAACAACAGAAACAACAACAACACTAAAAATAAATTTACATACGTTGCGTATTGTAATCAAAATCAATGCGCCTCAATTAAAAAAAAAAAGCAAAAGAAACGAAACAAAACAAAAATAAAAGGCGGGCGCGTGTCAGAAGCGCCAGGAAAATTTGTTCCTATTCAATTGTCTGCTGCTGCCTCCGTTGTTGTTCTTGTTGTTGGGAAATATCTCAATTATAGTTGCCGTTCGTGGTCGTTTGGCTAGTCGTCTGTTCGGCTGTTCGGCTGTACGGCTGTTTGACTGTTTGGCCCAGCAAGGCCACAGAGCGGGGCAACAACAATTAGAATGCATGGAAATCGTGGCATGAACCGAAACGCATTTCCAATCGAACAATTTTCCGCACACATGCGACGGCCAAATGTCTCTTTTGAAAATTGTTAAGATGCGGCCATAAGGAAACCCAAATTAACTGGAACTGTGTGGCCCATAATGAGAAAAACATTCGTAGGCCTTTTCGTAAAACCTACGCGTCCTCAACGACATCGTCTTCGCCGCGTCTTCGATGCCACGCGTGTTGCATGTTAAAGTGGCAGCAGAAAGAAAAAATAAAAGGACAGACTGGATGGAATGGGCGCTGCAGCGTCGCGTCGCGTGCAGCCGCAGCGCCTTGCAATAAAAATAATGTTAAAAATAAACTTATTTTTCGAAAATTGTTATAGTCATGTACATATGCATACACATACACATACATATGTATGTATGTATGTATGTATATGGCTGTGTGTGTGTGTGCGTGTGTGTGCGTGTACCTTCTTTGACTCTGACTTTTACAGCAAGTCAATTGCAACAACAGCAAAAATAACACAGCAGCAACCACACATGTACAGCATCCGTTCCACAGGATAGCACGGGCCTTTGTCACCGACGATTCGTTGCACAGTGGCACAAAGTCACAAAAAAAGTAACAACAATAAAATCAGACGCAAAATGCAACCTTCTACAGCAATAATCAGTTTATTAATAATACAGTTTGGTCTCAATAATCCAATCTGCAACACAAAAAAAATTTACAAATTTTTATTCTATCGCACCAAAGGCTTATGAAAGAAAATAATAAATACCATTTGTTATTTTGCAAAATTTAATGTCCGTCTTTAAATATATACATATAGTATATATCGATTGGGATATTTTTGGTATTTAATGGAATAAGGAAATAAACAAAATTTCTTCTTAATTTCTGAGGTGAATACGTCCGAGCGTGATTCTGCTCTAATTACAAAACTTATTAAACTTATAAAAAAATATTAAATAAGACCTAAATTCTTTTAATAGTATATGCCTAAGGCCTTTCTATCTATTTAATTGGTTGTGCAAAAAAAAGAATTAATATATATTATAATATATATTTGAATTTTCATGGGACTTTTTTAAAATACAATTAATTGATTAAATAATTTTAATAAAAAACTTATTTCAAAACAAATTGAAAATTAAATAAAGTATGAATATAATTAAAATTTGTTAATAACAAAATTTGTTTGACTTGTAAAAATAAATTGGAAAGCTGGCAAAAAAACTTAAAGAAGGTAATTATATTTCCAAGCCACGTCTTGTTAAATTGTACAAAATATTCCAGTTTTATAATAATCTATTAATTAATTAGGAAGTATGTAGTTTTATTTTGTGGTGATTAATACAAGTATGTTATTCCAAGTGTATAATAATATAAGTGATAATCAATAAGTGACAATCAATGAAAAAAAGCGTAAACATTAAAGAAAGCATCTTCGTTTTGCTCCACTATGCAGCACACAGGAAGAATGGTAGTTGGGCGTAGGGAATGGAGATGGGGAAGCTGAAGGTGAAGTCGCCCATTTGTATCTGACTCTCAGAGCAGGCCGAGTGCGCACAATTGAGCTCAACTCTCGTGCGTGTCTATGGTGTTGTGTGGGTGCGCGTGTGAAGCTGCGCATGCTTCCTGCCTGCCAGCCTGCCTGCCTGCCAGACTCCGACCCTTCCCGCATGTGTGCTGTGCAGGTCTGCTGCGACGTTCGAATTGGAGCAGGCGCTTTGCCTTTCGCATAAATATGTCGCTCATGCAACTACACTGACTGCCATTGATATTTGCAATTATCGAAAAGCGGCCTTACTTGATTATGTAGTACAGTATGAATGTATTATATATTCGAAAGATGATACTCCATTTTTTAAATTTTCTACCATCTAGTTGATTTTTTGCTACGCTAAGACAACTTCTATTTTTCATTTCTACATCGTTATGGCTGGCAATACATGTAGTGATAAAAGGCTGCATTGATCTTATAAACCAGCGAATTAATTTCGCATAGTGACAAACAAATTGTTGATGTTTTAAAATATTGTGAGCTATGATTATCATGACTTTCTTAGATACACCTAATTCTGTTTTTAAACGGTTGATTGGTTCCAGAAACAACCGTGTAGAAAAATACATTGATCATATGCAAAAATAGGTGATTGGTTCCTTATCTCTAAAGAAATATAAGTATATGAAATTTTTAAATTTCAAACCGTGTTATATCAAAATCGTGTAAAAAAATATTTTCCCATCTAACCGTTAATAGATTTATGGTAATGGAATGGACGTGTCTAAATTTTTGGACACAAAATTAGAGCCTAACTTTGCCATACTTATTCGCTGTTCTAAGCTGTAGAATATTTGGATTTCTGCAAACAATTTAAGCAACATTTTTTATACCTAAACACATTTATGCTAAACATAAACTATTTATGCTATGGAAGAATTTGTTAACTATTAACTGGCATGTGATTTATGCTGTCCTTTTTTCAACTCAAGATTTTTAACATTCAAGCCATTTGTGGAAGTTAGGCGCACACTTTTCACAAGCACTGTGGAGACGAACCTTTTAATTTAGTGCAATGCTCAAATAAAGGATTACATTTCGTTTCATTTCAATGCATTTCACAAAAATCGCCAAGTCACTTGGAAGGGGAAGACCCGCTTGGTTGACCGACCGCCCGCCACACAGCCTTTCAGTTGAGGGCGCTAAACATGTGTGTGCCTCATTTCTCACACACACACACACCCACACACACACACACATGGTGGAAAAACTAACCGTTCACACGTGACGCCTGCGCTATGCACTCAGAACTCGGAATCGCACGCCCCGTCACCATCACCACAACCACGACAACGACCACGACCATGACCGTGTCCATATCCATATCCATGTCGAAATGTCCAAAAGACCCCTAAGTCGACGTTTGTTTTTATTTTCATTTGTGTGTTTGTGTGTGTGTGTGTGTGGCACTCGTTCATTGAGCCATTTACCTAAATGTGCCCTCCACTCCACGTCTTTCGGTCCGTCCGACTGTTTGTCTTTCTACGCATGTGCATGTGCATGTGTGTGTGTGTGTCTGTTTTCCCAACACCTTTTTTACACATTGACACTTCCGTACAAATTACAGAGCGAGGCAAAAGGCACAGGATGCAGTGACAGCAACAAATACAAGAAGAGCAGCAACAACACAACTAATGTTGCCCACATTTGCCGTTGTTTATTGTCAATGCTGGCGATCATTGCTGATCCTTATCAAGTCGTTCTTCCACTCCCTCTCTCTCTCTCTCTCTCTTTATCTTTTTTTTGTGTTACTACTCGCTTACTTGGTTTGCAATCAAGCGGCAATTAAATGGCCCACAGAGAGCATAAGGCATTAAGCTTAGTTCACACGGAGGATTTCCATCAAACTGCCTGATTTTTCAAACAATTACCCGAAAACTGTTCATTGTTTATTTTTTTCAATTTTATTATACTGTTATTTTAACAACTTGAATCCATCTTTTAGTTGGAATAAAAATTAAAAATGATTCATTTCTTACAAAGCATAACATACAAGTACATATATCAAATGTAAGAGTTAGTGCTCTTTGTATTTGTTTAAACATTTGATAGCAACTACATGAAATATTCAAACAGCAGAAAAGTGTTTCCATACTAGTATATACATATCTAAACCTAAATTATTTTGGTATTAATGTAATTATTTCCCTTCATACTCATTGCTTTTTACTTACTTTTTTTTGCTATTTGGTTAACGTCAGATGTTTTTTTTTTTTTTTTGTTTTTTAACTAATTGCGCATTAGTAATCCCCTGAATCACGCGAAAATATTTTTTGTTTCATTGTTAAATTATATTTTTAATAGAAAGTGACTAATTTGTCTTTACACATATTTATGGGCACAATAACAACTCAATTGCTCACAGCTTAAATTTATAGCACACAATGGAAGAGTGGGAATTATACTGTAAAGAAATGAAGAAACCATCAAACTAAATATTTTCTGAATTAATTTGTTCCGTTCTGAAAACTTCTACCCCTAAGTCTAATTAGACATATTGAAATGCTTTCAGATATTGTATTTTTGAATCAAACTCCAATTCTCAATTCAAAGTGTTTTCATTTACTTCAAACGAATATTTGAAGCAACAGCATTGCGGGAACATCAAGTTGAATAATTTCATTTGTAGAGGGGATTCATATGGAATCTGGAAAATGGCCGTGTAAACAAAGTCTTTTTAATTCTGCACGGGTGCCAGTCTGCCAAATGCCAAAGTACAATAAGTATTTTCAAATCAATTACATTGTCTTCGACTGCCGCCGCCGCCGTTTGGCATTTCATAACCACAACAAAGCGAGCGACTAGCTGCCGAGCCGCCGAGCAGCTGCAACCGCAGTAAACCCTAGAAGTTGCATCAGCGGTAGACTCCATTATGCAATAGATAGTAAATCGGGGGCCCTAAGTCAACGAGCCAACGGTAATTGTAAGTAGAATTGTTTGGTGGATAGGTAGGCAGGCAGCCAAGAAAGCAGACATGGCAATAATAATAATAATTGCAAGTAAAAATCGAATGCGGTCATTGAACATGGTAACCCACTTAGAGGCGACTCGCTGGTCGCGTTCCATGGAGCAGCATCTAATGAGCTGGCAGGCCGCTTTAAGGAAACTTGCGAGGCAACGAAAGAAAAGTTTGAGGAGCGAATAGTAGGATGCCAAGTGTGGTTCAAGGTGGCTGCAATACCAGATAGTTAGGCAGCACCTGTACGCTGTCTAACGGTCTGGCATGGTCTCGCTGCGTCTTATGGCCAGTTACATATTTGGCGAATTGGGTGAAGCGGCTGTATCGCCATTCGTGCGGTCGTTTGATCGTTTCATCGTTTGGTCGTATGGTCGTTCGGTCAGCCTTGTGCCCGCCACACTTGACCGTAAATAGCGCAGCCATTTGTGCGTTCTATGTTCATTTGCCTCTATCTGCCCCCCCCCCCCCCCTTTCCCCTCGCTCTCTGTCGGCAGCCGTTAACTGTGCCATGCACTGTTAAAACTTCTGGTGACCCCTTCCATATCACCGTTTCTGTCAAAAAAAACCTCAACATTTCTTCAAATGGTAAATAGTTTTCAAGAACATGCGGCCACAATTTGTACAGATTTGCTCCATTCTTTTGATGGACTAACCTAAATAACATTTTTGGAGATTTTATTACCTAATATTGGCAAGAAGAAGAATCAGTACCCAGATTTCTATGGAACATGTCGGAGACGCCTTTGTATAGCTTCTGTTCATTAGATATAAATTTTATTTTTGCCTTTTCACACTAAATATGAGTAGTTCTTGAAAAAAAAAACTATCATATCTTCATAGAGAATTAGAGTTAAGAACATCCAAAGCACTGTTTGTGAAAATTTAGATATATAATCCAGAAATTAAGGCAACTAAATGATTTCTAGGGAACATGTTAACTCAGAGGTGCAATGCTTTAAAAAAACAATTGATTCTTGTATATGCTTACAATCTTAATAATATTTCAAGTGAAAAATAAAATGTCAGGGTCAATAATTGAATAATTTCATCATTCTTTTTTGCAAGTGTATTGCAGTTAAATCAATTGCAATGCAGTAAAAGTTACAAAGCTTTAATATTAGCTTCTATTAATTGCTCTCAACGCTCAGCTTCAGGGCAAACCGCACTACAAGATGAATGGCAGAAACAGAGACAGAAACGACGACGAGATCGGCGATGTCTTGCCATATAAACAATAACCACAACTAGTTGCATATGCTCGTATGCACTGAGACGCACACACACACACATACACATACTCGTACAACCATCTAAAGGTTGGCGTGGACCACTTCAACAGAAACCGCCACAGGTTGGGACCCAAACAGTCCCCGCCCCCATTCTCTAGTCTAGTTGTTCCGCTCCCCACGCTGAGCATTTTTTTTTTTTCTTCTTCTTCTTCTGTTTGCACGCATTTAACACACAATTATCTCTTTATTCTGTGTGCGTTGTTAAACACTTTCCAGAAACGGTTAGGGTATACTATTGCTCTCGTAGCGCTACATCGTACAAGACTGCTGGGCCTAGATGAGAGATAAGTTGAGCTGAAGCTGTAGCTTCAAGAAGCGTTCTAAGGTATTCGTATCTATGCTTTTAATTTTATATACGAGTATATCTCGATAGTCACATTTGAGAACTTAAAAAGAGAATCCTCCAAAATATTGGACATTATTAAACTACTTTTATTCTGGTTTTATTTTGCAATTTGCTTTAAAACGTGCTCTTCCAGCTGTTTTTATAAATTAAGAATTATAGCTCATATTTTGGATTCGATTTCTTTACTAACTGAATTAAATTGTTCTTTTCAGCCCACTTGGTGATGTTATATATCAGTTATTTTAAAGTTTTTTTTTTATTTCACCAAAATATATAAACCTGAGAGAAGAACTTTTTTAATAAACTTCATTTTTGTGTTTGAAATAAGAAAAATAATAAAAATTGCTAAAAATTAAAATTATTTAAAATAAATATGTGAAAGAAAGATAGATCATTGAGGTCCTATGCTAAAGACTTTAAGACAAAGTTGAGAGTTAACCAAGAAAATAGTGAATTCACGCCCACTCAGTTGGGATGAGCCTCCTATTTATTGCATATACATTTTCTTTAATCTCAGTTAGCTTTAATCGCAATCTTATTTTAATTAAGTCGATTGATATTCAATCGAAATGTACAAACTCTGAGTAGCTATAATCTTATGTCCCAATTAATCACAAGTCCAGCATTTTCAGACAACAAATCTCTGCTTAGTTATAATCTTTCTGTGAAATTATAGGGAATACAGCTTAAAATTTCATACCGAAATGATTGATGGTATACATTTTGATTATGATTTGAATATGTCAGTTTTTGGATAAAGATCTTTTTGGTTCAAAATTTAATATTTTTAAATTTTTACAGGTTCCAGAGTATTGAAAATGTATAGCAATGTGTCGGATATAATTATTAGCAGAGCTCTTGAGTAGGCAAATTTTAGAGAGCATTTAAAAATTGTTTTAGAAATTAATATTTAAGATAATACCAGCATTTAGACTTTGGAAACTTTCCAAGAGCAACACCTAATGCTTTATAGTGTATGAGGTGATCGGTTTGTTCGCATTTCAGGTCTGTTTTCTTGTTACTTGTTAGTTGTTTGTAGCTTTTTGTTTGAGCATGTTTTGTATATGGCAATGGAGTCAGGTAATTTTCAGCTTTTAGCGCACTTAAGATCGCCTGAGTGTGATGAAGTGGGGTGTGAGGTGTGCGTAGTGGTTTAGAAGTGAGGGTTAGAGGTGGAGTGGGAGAGGGATGAGGGGGCAGGGGGCACACAAAAGTGCTTGCCCTTCAAAGCCCGTGCGAGTATCACTCAACGAGACGCACAGCATCGAGATACACGTATGTGTTAATTTGCGGGCACGCATATGTTTCGTTATAGTTTCCTACGTATATAAATATCTACAGACATACATACATGCATACAAACGTACATACTTGATAGGCATGTATAAGCATGTATCTGTGTATATACATATCTCAAAGTTTACCTGTTCGTGCGCTGGAAGCTGTGAACTGTGAGCTGTAAGCTGAGAATTGGGCACGCACTGAACACATTTTTGAATCTGTATGCGAGTGTATTTGTGAATGTGTGTGTGTGTGTATGTGTGTTTATCTTTGTGTCTGTTTATTGAATTGTAAACATTTTAACGCTGCATTTAAATAATCTTCGTGCTGCCACAGCAGATGATCTTCAAGCCATTAATATAAACATTGAGATTGGGGCGAGCTGCGTTTTTAGTTAGCAGAGTGCAGAAATAAAGAAATGCGGCTTTTAAAGTGCACTTAAAAGCTAAAGTCATATAAATTACAACAATAATAATAACAAGTCGGCACATTTTTCCACACGTACGCGATGCGATGCTGCGGCTTTGATAGCTCCATGGGCTTTATTTTATTTTTTTTAGTGCTTTTCTGCTTCATTTTTTTTTCTTTTTTTTTGCAGCCTAGCCCGAGCAAGGTATAGAAGCTATCGACGCCTCATATCTCCCAGCTGTCCATGTACAGCCAATGAACGTGTGAAAAGTCAATCTGCATGTGTGTATATGTATGTGTGTGTAAATGTGTGTATGTGTGTGTGAATGGCAGCTGATTAACACGCTCAACCATCTCAGACAGACAAGCAGCAAAGTCTAAAAGTCTAACCGTCGATCCATTCGTCGCCGTCTTCGTCGTCCTCCTTCTCCTTGGTCCATCTTGTCCGCCCGTCCGTCCGCTCGCCCCTCGCCTGTTGACGAACTTTCAAAGATCAAAAGGCTATCGCTCACATAACAGGCATGGCCAGCATACACACACACAAACGTACAGCAACTTAAGCGCAGTTGAATGCGCATTATTTAGCACCACAGTTCCCGCCCCACTCCCCCCCCTCCCCTCACCCCTTCCTCAACTTGCCATCAAGCGTTTTTATGCATATTTCCATGTGCCATAGATCGGTTAATAACGCTTCGGTTCAAAGGTAATATGCGCAGAGAAATCCACAACTCTCTAACGGTTTCATACAGTCTAGATACTCTACAATAGATTCTGAGATAATTAATTACTCGTAGCTTTCCAAATTGCTTGTAGATCGTACAGGAAGATATATGTATGTACTGTGAAGCGAGTCGGTTGGTAATTTGGGTAAGAAAGACTCTTTATGGATTCAAAGGATTGAAGAAGAGCACTTAGCTACAAATTCAAAGAAAGGGAAGGCTCTGAGAACAAACAGAAGACAGACTCATATTATTTTCAAATTGTTGCTTTGTTTAATTGCCCTAAAAGGACAATTATTAAATTAGTTCATGTGCCTTTAGTAGTGACATCTTAAATGGGGCTTCGAAGATTAGAATTAAATGTTATTTGAAGGAGTCTAGTTGACCCCGAAGATCAAGCGGGTGAAGTCTTTTGAGACGTGTATGATGCAAGAATGTTTAAGTGAGCTGAGAGCCGCTGGAAGAAAACAGACTAATCAAAATAGTGCCAATTCAAGCCTTTACTAATTTGCCATTGATAGCATGTTCTTCTGTTCAGCATTGGTTCAGTCTGGAAGAATGCGATGAGCTCTTCAAGAAATCTTAAGTAGACCTCCTAAAGCAAAGCTGCAACTTCAATTGGAATAGGAATTGTAATACCAAACCATTTTACTTAAAAATAACTTCTGAAAAACTAAAAAGCTTTTGGCATCCTTAGAATGAAAATTATAGTGTTGTCTTGAAAAAGCATTTACAAGTAAATACATACATACATCTACAAGTATAAAAATGTTCTACAAATCACTGCACTATCTTCTCATTTGTGTTAGGTTTTATCTTAATGGTGCTCCACTGTACCACTGTATCTGTATGTATGTATGTATGTATGTATGTATGTATGTATGAATGTAATTTAGTGCAATAGGACACGCTTGGGTCCATAAATTTTCGATGCGCTTGCTCTGATTGAAATTAATGGCATTTAGCGTTTTATGTGCTGAACGATGTGACAAGAAGACGGCATTAAACCAACAACAACAACAAGAACAAAATGCTATAGAATGCAGCAACAGCAAAAATAAAAACAACAAAAAAAATCAACCAAATTATCTTCAAAAAATACAAATGCAGAAGCTGCTGCTCGAGAGAAACGATAAACAATAAGAGAAAAGAGATGAAGAAAGTGAGAATGACAGCTCACCCATGGAGCATGTGCCATGAGCGGCAAATGAAGTCCAAGGTGTGGAATCTATACACAGACATATGTACATATGTATATAATATAGGAATGTTCAGATACTCACAAATATGCTTAAGTCTTAATAATCACGAATTTCAGCTTAAAAATATCACATTCGTCAGTTGAAGTATAATATCATGATGATGATGTTTTTTTTTTTTATATGGGGGTGTAGGATTTAGGGAGATGTTCAGCTTGTTTTTTATTTTCAATTCCCCGCCTTTGAGGTCATCAGCAAAATACTAAGTACTTGTATATATACATATATACCATATATATTGGGCAGCCAGTGCGGGTCATTAAGATAAAGCAGCTTCAATATACTCGCACATACATAAGTATATTTTAGACAGTAAGAACACTTATTATTTGGCGTGTCAAGTTAAAAGTTTTATTATCATTACAGTTCTTTGTGCTTCCCTTTCACTCTCTCTTTCTTCGAGATAAGATGCTGCAGAGTTCTGATTTGGTGGCTTATCAGACACTTATCAGGCAGCAGCCCGCAAAACCAAGAAAAACCCGAAAGTGTCGAAACATTTTATGTTCAAACTTTACTCTACCATATGTCAGTATATTAATGTATGTACATACATACATATATATGTGTACTATCTACCTCAAAGTTATGAAACTGTCTGACGGCTAAACTGATGTCAGAAGCGTTTACAATTATTTCACGGCTCATTATTTCCGGCGCGCTTGCGCATTGGCATTGAATTCTCCCCAAGAGACATACTCGTATGTATGTATGTATGTGCATGTACGAGTATATATGTATATGTACGACTATATCCATATGTCACTGTCCGTCTGTCAGGGTCGCAGTGAGCGACTTTAAGTCGTTTGCAACACCGGACGTGCGGCATTGCACCCAAATCTCAATTTACATTCCCAATGTGAGCGACGGAAGCGATACACACACATCTGCATATATATATGTACGTATGTATGTATGTACGGAGGAATAGGCAGCAAGAAGAAAAAGTTGAGTCAGTCTTCAAGATTTAACATTATCCAATCGTAATATTGATTGGTTAATTAAATTCCTTTTAAAAAAAATGTCCAACTTACTAGAAATTTAGAAAAAAAAAACAAATTTACAATTCCAACATTATGGAGGATATTTTAGAATTATTTGCCTGATTCCTATTCTCGTCTACACAAGAAATGAATTGAGAAGGTAAAGTACAATAATCAGAAGCAAGCATTGAGAGTTAATTTCAAACTAATTTACTCAGGATTTGTTGAAATTCAAACTGACTTATATGATAATACAAATTGCTGATTCTTTTCATTTTCTTAAACTCAGAAATCAATGTAATCCTTCTGGTATGTCTGGATCAAAATAAACCAATTTCAAAAAGCAATTAAGGGTGCTTTAGTTCTTAAATTTATGTCTTTCTTTTACGAATAAATTCAATACCGATAGTGATATCAATCAGACTCTCAGACCGCCAAAAAATGCATACAATCAGACGGAATTTCGACGATGTCGTCGAACCCAGACATTCTGACATGCATGCATCGATAGCTTCTTTTCAGAAATTTTCAATAAAAAAGTCTGAGATACTTGTGTAATATTGATTCCAGAAATAAGAACAGCTTTAAAACGAATGGTAATTTTCTGGCCTGCATCGTCCCAGTTGTCCCAAAAGGGTTAAAATCAGTTCCTTTTTGGAAACAAATTACTTTTAATCCAAGAAAAGGAAGCTTAATTGGTAGAAAAGCATGCACAAGTTAATAAAAGCAGGTCTTAATTGAAGAAAATATGGTAAGTATTTATTACTAAGATGTCAAGATTTAGAAAATATTGTTTTTGTCTTTTTAATTAAGGAAATAGTTCTTAGAAAAATTAGTGTATATTTTTTGTTAAACAGAATTCCAGTGCTAAATGATGAAATTATGAAGTTTTTCTTTTTTTTCGCTATTTGTTTTTTAAGAACCTTTTCTAGGAGGCGAAGATGAAAAATTTCAATACTTTAAAACTCCCTAGACATACATAAAGCCTAAAAAGGTGAGGAAAAAAAATTAAAGTATTTCTTGAGGTATTAGAAAAAGTTTATCATTTTCGTTCAACAGTTTGGAAAACATTGCTTTGTAGAAAACTAAATTTTACATGATGGGACATTATTTCTGAGTAAACTTTGGAAGTGGTAATAAATTTTTAGGTGTTGGAAAAATGTAAAGTTAAAATTTTTCCTACACAAAATCTTGTATATTATATCTCGAATGGGATGAACGTGTCTTGCATAATTTAAGTGTTCCTAATATTTGTACAAGAAATATTTATAATTTGAAGTAACTTTTTTTTAAGATCATTATAGTATAATCAGAAAGAAAACACTACTTTATATTTCCTTCACATTAGTGGCGAAGCTTATGGAGATATAGCTGGAAGATCTATATAGCATGTATTGTTCAATTTTAGATTTCTGATATATATATATATATATAGTATTTATGTAGATATATGTCTATAGTTGCAGTTTGGATTTGTACTTACGAATTGAAGTTGGAAAAGTCGTTGCGCGTCTTGTGTAGGGCGATGCTGAATCCAAACATTGAGTTGGGGGCGTGCCGATGTCTCACATAGCTGGGCAGATCGATGTTATAGCTCTGGATGGATTGCAGCAAACATAACAGCAGCGCGATCGCTAGCATCATCATTTTGCTTGTACTTCTACTCATCTACTGTGTAATATTTGTTGTGTTCCGCTCGATTATTTTTCTTTTATTTATTTATTAAATTCAATTGAATTGAATTCAATTTATTTTGTTGCTCCGTCTTGATGGCACTGTTTTTTGTAATTTTCTTTTATATATTTTTTCGATTAATTAAAAGATGATTTTTTTTTTAGTATTTTCGCATCATTTTCGTTGCTTCAATTGCTGTTGCATGGATGGAGGGTTTCGTTAATTGTAATAAAATGTTGCACACAAACACACGCAAACAAGTGTACAATTTATTGTTAATTCTTTTTTGCTTGTGATCTCAACATTTTCTCGCATATGCGATCGTTGTTGTTGTATTTGCTGCTGTTCTTGTTGTTGTTGTTGTTGTGTTGATTTTCATTTAATTTTATTTTTTTTAACTGTCGCGACGCCACCAACACTACGACCTTGGCCGAAATGACTTCAATACAAATACTACAACAACTACATATAATAAAAAACTTAAAGCGCTTGTCTCAGCGAAATTACAAAAACAACGCCAACAAGTGTGCGTGCGCCGATGTGTGTGTGCGTGTGTGCGCGTGTGTGTGTGTCTGCGTGTGTGTGTTTGTGTGGCAAAAGAACAACAGACGCGCGCACAACACACCAGCAATTTGAAAAAATCAAGTTTTGTTAAGAAAGAACCAAAAAAAAAAAAAAGATACGATATTTTCCAGCTAATATTTAAAGCTTGTTTAGTTTTTTGGCGCGCTCACAACAACAACAACAACAACATCGACCAGAAAAAGAACCAAAAGCAATGGAATCGCTCAGCTTCAGATTCTTTAGACACTCTATTCTGTCGACTGCCGCATTTTTGTCATTATCTTGCTGACGTAACGAGCCAAAAAGAAATCTCTCAAAAAGCCACAAAAAAATGAAATCACTTCGAAACAAGTTACTCAAATAAATAAAAGCAGAGACTACAAAAGAATTCGATGCAAACTTTGCAAAGCCAGCAACCAACAATGATAAGTAGTCGCCAAAGCGGCTATGGGAGATGCAGAGTATAGCGTGGGCGGCCAAAGCCTGAATTGTGGCACTCAGGTGCAACTATTACATACTATATATAGTATATAGTAGATCATATCTGTAATGTCTCTCCCCTAAGCAGGCGTAGGTAGTTAGTAGCAGACGAGGTTGGTTTCAATTAAAACGCTAAATTATATCGCAACAGTATAGAAGAGACAGTGTTCACAGTTTTCAAATGCAAAAAGCTAATGACTACCCTGATGTAGTTAAGCAATTATTTTGATAAAAGTTAAGCAAAAGCTATTGTGCCTACACATATATAAAGAATTTAACAAAGCAATTCTTTAATTTTGCAATTCATTAAATTGCTCCAGATTCCTTGAATTTGACTTGGAATTTAAAAAAATATGCTACTTTTAATTTCATTTTATACTAAATAATTGATATAAGAAAAGCTACACGTTTTCTATGAGGTGCGTAAGTAAATCTAATTGAACCTCGATTATTCGGAACTCTATTATTCACTAGGACCACCTGTTAATTGGGATGCTGAGCGCTTGATTGAGATGTCATTTATTTTTAGAAATAATGATAATATTTAGAAATCATTAAATCTTTGAATACATATAAAGACACCTATGACTTGGAGGGATCCCACAGTTTTTTAGAAACGTTTCGAATATTTTTCTACAATCTTTTTATGTTACAAATAATAACACTGTCTGATGCTATCCCAAGGTGAATAAAATGCAATGTTGATATCCCACCGTTTGCTATTATATCTGAAGATGAAACCATGATTCACCAAACCCAAGTGAAGAGTTTGGCTCTAATCCCAAGCAAATCGGATAAAGCAAATATGGAAACACACTCACAACAGATCCCAGTAGAGTTCTTCAAAAATGTTGACAAGCCAACAATTGTCCAGATATTTCACAGCCACACAAACTAACTTATTTAATTGCAAATCAAATAAAAGCTAAAGACTAAACCATCGTTTCAATACTAATAACACAATAATTGGCCCCCTTTTCAAAGGAAGAACTGGTTGCAAACTGGAGGAGAGAAAAAGAATTTCGATATGTCCATCAATAAGCGATTTAAGCATGATTTTGAGAGTTCTTTAAATTACAAAATGGCTCTACTGATAATCCAATATATGAGTATGTTTTCTGATTTCTTGAAAGTGTGGGCAATTGCCAATTGAGTAGGAGGGGCATGATGACTTTTGCTCTGCAAAATTAGAAAACCAAAAATATGTTGTGTGTGTGCAAAAAAATAAATTTGTGTGTGTGTGTGTGTGGGCGCCATAACGACATTTCATTCATAGACAAATACATACAACACAACTATACATATATACATATGTATGTATGTATGTGTGTGTGTGTGGCAATTTAAAACGAGTTGAAATTGAATTTGTTGCGCGCCATATGGCCAACTAAATGACTGAATATCGAATGAATGACTGACTGATGGACGGACGGACGGACGGACCGACTGACTGACTGGCCGGCTCTCTGTTAGTCCGATTCGATCGGTTTTTTTTTTTAATTTTGTTGTTGTTGTACTGAGACGGTCAACGAGACGCTACAACTCATATCTAGATACATTTAGTATCCGCCTCTCTGTCTTTATGTGTGTGCGTGTGTATGTGTGTGGCATTAATATGCAGACCCACGTCTTGGCCCACACATACATACTATAACACATATGTATGTGTGTGTGCGTGTGTGTGTGTGTGAATATTTAGTCAAAAAAGAAACAACACAATTGAAATGACACTGAACCGAACAGCGGCTGTGCTAATAAATTCGTAAAAAATTCTCAAAGCGAATCTTCCAATAACATGTATTTTTTAACGGCTGGACGGCAAGACGCGCTCAGCTTTCCAAATTTTGCAATAGTCCAATATATATGTATAGACGTATATAATTTTCTGTGTAACGGTAAACACACACACTCACGCACATACAGAGCTGGTAGCTCGCAATGATCACAATCTTTTAAAAATAAACGCTTATGTGGATGTGGATACAACTACATCGACGGACGAAACGCTTTTGCCGTAGATACTCAGAACTGAGAGATTTGTGTAGAACGCATACAGATAGAACGGACCAACTAACGCACAGCCCATTGGCGCCCAGCATCCAACAAATACTTGTATATACAAACAAACAAGAAAAAAAAAACAGAATGTACAAAAATATACACAATTCCAGAGATATTGACAGTGCGGGTCAGAGAAATGGAAATGGAAGCACATTAACCAAATGAGCTCCAAGTTTATGGAAGTAGAACGTTTTCTTTCAAACTAATTGAAAAACAAAAATTTTACAACTAATTTTAGGGTTAAACAAACGATATACAAACGAAACAAAATAGAAAACCCAACTAATCGAAGCATACAGCTGCCTAGACAATGCTTAATAATATAACGAATATCGAAGCTATATACCTAGATCTGGTCTAACGTACCACTTGGTACCACAGTCATACACGAACATATTTGAAACTCGCTGGGCTTTCTTACCTAAAAAATCATATCTATTATATTTTATGCCCAATCCTTTAAGTGGATTTTTAGTTAATTAATCAATTCATTAATTTCATATTAATGTAACACATTCCTATTCTAGTGCGCCCCATTGTGTTGTTATAAAAAAGTACATATGGTATACATATACGATTTTACGTTTCTACACATATATATGTACATATATGTATATAGAAAGACAGCATCTTGCTGAGGTGTGCATTAGTCATCGCCCAGAGTTTAAAAATACCTACATCTGACAAATTTTCAGGCACACTCATTTAAACAGGCGGGCACAATCAAAGGGGTTTTCTGCTATTTCGTAAAATCTCAAAAAAAAAAATACAAGTTCTACCCACAGTTAATATTTTGGAAAACCTAACAGCCTATAAAGTAATAAATAAAATGTTCTCTAATTTAACATTATTATAAAGTAAAAACTTTAAAGTTTCAAAATTACGAGGAATAGGTTAAGGTGATGGAAATCATTATAAGAAGGAAATCATATTCTTGTTGTAAGGGTTTTATTTAATTTCTCATATATAGTACAAATGTACAAATTTTAAACTGAAAATGCAGCTTACTGGCCGACATAAGAATATAAAAAAAAATGATTTATGAAATAGTGGCTAAGCATCAATGGCGATTGTGAAATGAATACGAAATCTATACAACTTTTTACTATATGGCCAAAATAAAAACTTCAGAAATAATAAAATATCGATCAGTGCAGAAATCAGACAAAGTACCAACAACTTTTTTGTTCAACGAAATTTATGAACCAAAGTTATATTAAAATCGGTGCACCATATCATCATATAGCTGTCATACGAATGACATCACAGTTTATATTAGTTGAATGGCGGCAGCGTGCAAAAGTGTGGGTACAGAGTACTCAAGAGTCGGTCTAAAATACGACTTTAACAATCCACTCGTTTTTCTCTCCGTCTATGCGCCTTTTATCGCGGAATGTAACTTAAGCTCTACTCCACAAATGTGGCAAAATATGCCAACTATAAATTGGAAGTTCACAATAAACAGGTACGACTGTATATTAAAGATCATAATTAAGAGCGCCAAATGTTTAGCGGCTGCGTGTATATATAGTTTCACGTGTGTGTATTTGTGTGAAGGTTAGAGTTGTTTGAGCGCACGAAACATTTTATTTTCAGTCATGATTATAATATTTTTTTTTAGCACCAAAAACTGTCGTTGCCATCTCTAAAACAAATATTGACGGCACAGGTGATGGCTTTATGCAAATTACATTCCACTAACTAAATAAATAAAGAAAAAAATAGATTCATACGTAACGCCCGTGCCCGTATTTTAGACGTACTATGTACATGTACGTTCGGCAGCGTTCTCGGAGCTCCCAACACGGCGGATAGGTAACGAAAACTGAAGATTGTATCTCACGTTGTCTCTCAGATTGTCTTTACGCGAACACACAGATACACACACACACACAGATGCACACACACACACACACACATATGTATTTAGACGCTTCGCGGCTACCACCTACTCAGAGATCGGTGGCGAATGGCGGGAAGAAGGGGGGATGAGCTGAAAATGCCAAAACTAAACATTGATAGCAAAAACGAAACTAAAATAATTTTCATTAGTTTCTGCCTTTTTTTTCTTTCGATTTCTGGTTATGTCTTATGTTTTGTTTTCGTATTCTCTCCATGTAGTTGTTGTTATTTTTGTTGTTATTGTTGTTGTGTGTGGGCAACAAATCTAGCATATATGTATAGCTACGAAGTAAAGTGAGTGGGTCGGAGCATATGGCATGAAAGATGTAAGTAATTTCCGTTACTCTGCAGCAAATTAAAAGCTAATTTCAAAACATTGGCCCCGAGTCGAAAAGAAGTGCATTTTTTGTGATAAAAATCCATACTTAAGGAAATACTTGTATGTATGTTCAAAGAGCTAAATAAGAAAATATACCGCGAATTATGTGTATTTTCTTAAACATTTATGGCCCATATACAAGTATGTTACACGCCCACACACACACACACATATACCCACATTAGGCGTCTATATATGTTACACTTTTATGTACACTAAAAACACCAATTTAAACAAATTTTTTAGCACGAAATCAGATTAATTTTTCGCTGTTTCTGTTAAGTGTAACTTTTGCCCTGGTTGTTCCGATGGCAGCTAAAAATATAGTGATTCCATTCAATATACAGTGAGACATTACTAAAACAAAAAATAATAATTAAATATAGTATTTAAAAAAAATATTTCACTAACTGACATTTTTTCTCTGATCGTGCCCGCGGCAGCTATATAACATATTCAGGCTTTATTTGATCTTTAATAAACCTGATCTGCGTATGGATAGGACAAGTCTGTATGGCTGGCCTGGTGTCCCTAGCTGTCGTGATTCAAAAGTTATAGGGGTTCATACAGACGAACATGGCTATATCAATCGTATGTATGTAAACGATGCTTGTTTAATCTTCGTGGCATATTCGTTCATCTTTCAGGTGCATTAATTATAAAGAAAATAAACAGTTGGTAAATATCACACATACGCCATATATGGCGTGAAAAGTTGCAATTGTTTGCATTAGGAATTGTAAAAAGTTATGACAAAAATGCAAATTTGTTTACAACTGCAATAACAACAATTCGCGTATCAAGCATCATCTGACAAAGGCAACAATCGCGCAAGTCGGGCAATATTATACTGTCGGCGAGATCTGAATGGCTGGCAAATTATTTATAGTGCGGTCGGTCGGGCGTTTGATATATTTCAATTTTTTTTCTTAATCACTTGCACTTTTTCATCACTTTCTTCATTTCGCTCTCTCTCTAGCTCTGTTTATCAATTATATTTAAAAAGAAAGCAAAAAAAATATATAAATCTGCCGATAGTAAATTTTTGTTAATTTACGTTACGTTGTAACGGTAAATTCAATGTTTAGTAACAAACCTAACGCGCACAACTGTTGCGTCTGACTGTAAATACGCAACTGAATGATAAAGGGGCTTTATTTGTGTTAGTTGGTCGGAAACAGTGTTGCCAACTCTTTAGATGGAAAAAACTGTTTTTGACGAGAAGGAGGATGAAATAAAGCAAAAATTTTTACCAAAAAAGAGTAATAAAAAGCTACATTTATTTGTACAAGAAATGTATCTTCCAAGGTTTTTTTTTATCACCTTGGTGAACATTTCAAATGATATTTACGCATTTAGATTTGTGTTCTCGTATGCACCTTCAAAAAAGGTCAATCTGCGCTATTGCTGTATGCTGAGCAACAATTAGGCACAGCGCTGCTTCTAAACGTATTTTTAAAAAGCCACATTTAAAAAAGCCGCTTTCCGCAATTTCGAATATTTTCCCGCTTTCATTTCAAAAACAACATTTGACGGGAAAAAATCCACAATGGCTACACTGGCCGCAAATCTAGGGTTCCACAACAACTTATCTTCGAGTAGCTATCGATTACAATCGACTAAAATGAACTTATCATTTTTCAACACTACGCTCAGCTGTGGCTGCTGGGCAGGTTACGCGATTGGCACGCACTTCGCGTTGATTTCTTTAATAAATTTTTCAAAAATTATTTAAATATATAAACCGGTCATCCATACTTAGGCAGAATGCACAAAATGTTCAAGCAATTCGGCCAATTGACGCTGCACTCTGCAAATAAGTTGCCAACAACAGCAACGACGACACTCCTGGCCACCTGCAAAATACTCTCCCCCGTCACCGCCCCATTGCTAAGTAATGGAAAAGATTTGCACACGGCAGCCAGCGCTGGCGGAACTGGAGCCCTTTGCAGTAAATGGAATAAACATAATCATGGACCACGCAAGTGGCTGGAAAACAATAAAACTGTGCATCCGCCACAAGAAGTGGATGAGGAGCCCCGCAAAGCGGTGAGTTCCCATTCATTACAACCAGAGATTAGAAATCGTTGGCTTTATTTCACAGTAAATTGCATATTTATCAAATGTGCATATATTTGACTTAATCTAGCCCATTTCCATTCGATAAATGACAGTAGATACGTCTAATCTTCTCCTGATTTTACAGTATGTTTGCCATATGCGCACCAACATTAAATATAGCCCTGATAAGATGTGGTATATTGCCGCCTTTGTGCGTGGCATGTCTGTGGATGAGGCGTTGAAGCAATTAAATTTTGTGCTCAAAAAGGGGGCCACAGATGTAAAGGAGACCATTTTGGAGGCCCAGGAGATGGCTGTGCAGCGTCATAATGTGGAATATAAAAGCAATTTGTGGATAGGTGAATAACCAGCAACTCCCATATACTTTCCATTAAACTCAACTAACTCGAACTTATTTTTCTCTGAATTTTAAGCTGAGTCGTTTGTCGGCAAAGGTCGTGTCTTCAAGGGCATCCGTCGCCATGGACGTGGACGGTTTGGACGTGTAGAGTACAAGCATTGTCACTACTTTGTGCGTCTGGAGGAAGGTGAGCCACCAGAGCATTATTATTTGCCGGAGCAACAGACGCCTCAGCAGCAATATGATCATTGGCAAGAGCAAATGCGCAGTCGCAAGATCATCAATTCACTGTAAACCACTTTGCGACTGCCGTCCTTCTATCCTGCCACGCCCACCCACTCTCTTTTGTAGTGCGTTTCAAAATGTGTGTCTATTACAAAAAATTTTGTTTATTAAATACATGAAAATGAAAGCTACACGACTTCTTCCTCGTCCTGTAGCGTCTCAGTTAATAGCTTCTCTATGGCCATTTCATCTTTATCAGTATCATCTTCGCTATCATTACCGCCGACCTCTTCATCTTCTGTCAACGGCTGAGGCATCTGCAGCTCCAGCTGACGAGCTACATTGTCCAGAATCGATACGTCACGAGCACGAACTCGCCCATCCACTTCCTTCTCAAGCACTAGGCCAGACAACTTGGATAAGTTTGATTTAATGGGCTTGCCAGCATCCTTACGTTGTTTACGTTTAATCTTTTTGGGCGGTGGCTCTTCCTTGAGCTTTTGCACTTGTCCAGTGTTCGGATGGTCCCTTTTCAAGTGCTTGGCCATGTTTTGGGCGCTGCTGAAGCAACGTCCACAGTTGACAGCCTGGCACTCAAAACGTTTTCCCACATGTGCTGTGAGCACATGTTGGCGCAGATTGCGTTCATAAGCATAGGCCCGGGTACAATTGGGTTCCTTACAAACAAACGGTATTGCTGAGCCCATCTCGTCTCCTTCTTTTGAATGTTTAGCGATTACATGCTTACTCAAATCACTGGGCTTGTCATAACAGCGATCACAGTGCCCGCACTTATGGCGATTACGGCCGTGTTGAGTCAAACGACAATGTCGTTGGTACTGCGACCATTTTTCAAATTTAAGCGTACAATTGTCACAGGAATACAATTTGCAGCTCCGTTCATGACTCTCCTGCTGCCATTTCTGATAGAAGCCTCGGCTGCATTTGCCACATCTGTATGGATAATCCTGCGTGTGTTTTGTGATCTCATGCCGGCGCAGCTTTAACTTTTGTGTGAATTTCGCTTCGCAATAGGCGCAAGAGTATTCACGTGGATGCTCGTGAGCCTCTCGCACATGACGCTGCATATTGCTGGCGGAGGTAAACATCTTGTCGCATTCTTCCAGCGCGCATTTCACCGTCTTTTGCGCGGCAGAGTCGGGACGCTCGTGTGTGGTGCGGAGGTGACGCTTTAAATGCGTGATAATGGTGTAGATTTTGTCACAGCCATCGTAAAAGCAGGCGTGCTTTTTCTGTAAGACATGTTGGGTTGATTAAATCTGGTTAATATCGTGCTCTTTTCACTTACAACGCCCGTATGGTGATATTCATGGCGATCCAATTGATCCAGACGTTTAAACTTTTCATCGCAGCCGGCAATGCTGCAGGTATATTTTGGTCCTGTGCTGTCGCGACGTGTTTGTCGCAATTTAAAATCCTGCAATACGCTCTCTAAGTCGCTGTCGGACGTTATTTGGACGTCAGGCGGCATTTTGCTACAATTCTATTAAAACAAACACAAACGGCTCCCAACACAATACACAACGTGCTCCTAATTAAATTGTTATTTTTGCATCAGCTGACAAACACGGCTGCCAGACAGCTAGAATTTGGAATATAACAGCACTGTTTGTGACCTAATTATATATATACATATACTATATTATGTTTTACACGGCATCAACAATGTTAAACCATGTTGTCTTTAAATTCGTTAATAATAATTTTATTTAAATAGGCTTTTCCGTAATCTAAGTAATTTTATATAAGTATCGAATATCGACTAATAGAGAATGTTAAAATCCAGTTAAAAAACAGGGCTGCAGTTAAAAAGTCGTCAACGTACTCATTCGAATTATGGCTTGTAAAAATCATAATGCTACTAGTCATCCACATCGGCATATGGAAACTCAACGCCTGCATATTTATTTATTTAGAAAATCAGCAAATAGTGTTGTTGATACAAATACGAAAACTATGATTTAAAATATATTCATATGGTATGCAGCAGGACTGAAAAATGGTCGAGGATCGTCTGTCACATCAGTCAAGGGTCGCATCAGATGCCTGACTATATCAACTACTTATATTTTGCATGAAATATATATACATGTTCCAATATGCTTTATCACGAGAAGATCCAATTCGTAGCGACTTAAATTGTATGATCGAAATACGGTAATAGTTTGTCGAAGAAGATCTCAAAAGTTAGGGAACGCTTTCATTTGTTTTGTAAGTCAGATTTTCGGACTATACCAGGAATGGGCTAACTGAAAATTATGAACTGAAGCGCATCCTCCTGCAGTATTGAGGGCTTTTATACACACATCGTCATGGCATCTGAAAAATAACTTAAATTTTTGTTCCTGTTACACTTTGAGAGTATACTGATGAGATCATATTAACGACTGGTACAAATGAGCAACAACTAAATACATCTACATATTTTTCAAACGTGAATAACAATTTTTTTTTAAATTGTTAAGTTGCGCAATAGCACGATGATAGTAAAGGACTAACAGAATGATTTAAATTCAGGGACACATTGCCATATCGCGTTATAGTGCTATCGATTACTGTATCAACATCAGCTGGCCGATGTTAATGTCGATATCACTTTTTCGATAAGTACTTTCAGTAGTAATCAGTATAGTTGTAAGCTTAAAGTATATAAAAACGAAATTCAGATTCAGAGCAACAAACAAATAGCATATAATTAAAATAACATGGAATATGAAAGTGTGCTGATTGTGAAGCCTGAGGTGTTTATATACAAAATACCGCCGCGCGCCAGCAACAGAGGATATAGGTGAGTCAATATATGCCTCCGTGCTCGTATCTGTGTGTGAGTGCTTGTGTCCGTGGCCAAAATAAATGGTGCTATTATCTTTTTGTTTTGCATTTTTAATCTGTGCTATTGCAACTAAAAGTTTTGGAGACGCCCCCATGGCAAGCACATCGAAATCTTCAGTGCTCGCGGATGTGGGCGTGTGTGAGTGTGCAGCAGCCAAGGTTAAAGACACGACGACTATGCGTTTTTGTTGTTGTTGCTGGTTCTGCTTTTGAAGTTCAATTCCAATTGATTTTTACTGCAGCTGGTTTTTCACCGCTGCTTTTCATTTTTCTTAATTGCTGTTGTATATTCAATGTAAACGTATGTATGTACGTATGTACATATACATATACGCATATAAGTATGTTTGAATGTGTGTATATTATTGTTGAGCTTTCACGTAGCTGCTCTTGCGGCGGCTGTTATTAACTTTCTTTGTGTGTTTTTTGTTTCATGAAATGAAAAATAACTATAAACAATAACTAACCAAGTTCAAGTGCAAGTGAGCGATAACTATTGTTTCTTTCGTTGTATACCTACAGAGCAGCCGATTGGAATCTGAAAGAGCCCACCTGGACAGGTCGCATGCGTTTGGTGGCCAAAGGGACAGCATGCATTTTGAAGCTGGAGGATAAGTCAAGTGGAGCGCTCTACGCCAATTGCCCCATCGATACATATCCCGGCGTGGCCATCGAGGCGGTGTCGGACAGTTCACGTTACTTTGTTATACGCGTCCAGGACGACAATGGACGATCGGCATTTTTGGGTCTGGGCTTTGGCGATCGCTCGGACTCCTTTGATTTGAATGTAGCGCTGCAGGATCACTTCAAATGGGTAAAGAACCAAGAACAAATCGAAAAGGAGAAAACTGAACCAAAGCAGGAGCTCGATCTGGGTTTCAAGGAGGGCGAGACGATCAAAATTAATATGCGCATAACGGTGAGCAAACAAGAGATATAAGCACAAACGCACATATATCTCGTAGAAGTATCTACTGAGATTGGAAATTTTCCATCTGTTGCAGTTAACTTTTGCACTCCAGAAAACATGTTTTCTAGTCGCAAACATATCACTAAAGATTAGCTCTCTTACTTTTTTTTATTAATAACTTAAGCGCCATTGACTAATAATGCATTTCTCTTTTATGCTCTGCAGAAAAAAGATGGATCGGAAGGCACCTCGCGCACTGGAAAAGGCAAAGGTGTGGGTGGTGTATTGCCACCGCCACCCGGCGGTCTAGGAAAAATTGCTCCTCCGCCTGCAGCGGCGGCGACGGTACGGCAAAGTCCAGGCGTGTCTCCAGCGCACAGACCGGGTGCTGGGGGCACTGGCACGGAATGGACCGATTATGCATCTGCTGGGTGAGCATATTAACAACAATTAAAACCAAAAAAATATCAACAAGCTTTGTTCAAATGAGTTTGACTAGTAATTTTTGTCAGCATTTTTGCATTCTTAATAGACTTGTGTACTTGAAAAGAAAAGTTAGTCAGCATATACATACATGTATGTATTTATATACATCCAAATACTATTTTACCAGAAAGTTTCTTAATTACTTTTTAGAGTGACTATTTTATATATTTAATTATTATGGTTAGATAGAAGTTTTGTAACTGATTAAATCCACGGTACTAAAATAATATAAAAAATGTGTGTAAAGTTTTTATACTTAAAACATAAGAGTCTAACGACCTTATATGCAAAAGATATCCATTTTTATTTAAAATGTATTAAAGGATTTGGGCCTGCAGACATTCGAATAAAATATACATACATCTCAATTGGTATTATACAGATTTTTTTTATTAATTTTCTTACTTATGCGGTAATATTTTGAAGTTTTAAAGCCCGGTTTCCCCATCAACATTTTGACCCACATTTTTCCACACTTTTGTACTCAAATGTCAGCGCTTTGCCTTTGCGTTAATTATGAATCATTCAAACATAGTGTTATTAATGCCTACATAAACAATTAACTTGTCACTTTCGCTCTCTGTATATATGTATATCTGTTTCTCTCTTTCTGTTTTACAGTGGCAACCAGGGGCAACAGAACTCGGCAAACGCAAATTGGGTGCAGTTCTAAGACATCCAATGTTAAGAAGGGAGAAAGGAAATCAACTAGGCAATGGCCAGGACTATGGCACACACCTTTTGTGTTAAGGATCTTCGATACGTTTTATTATCTACACTATTATTATTATTACACTACTATTACAATTGTATTCCTCCTCACTGGCTAAATTGAAAGGCTTTAATGGACAACAGCTATTGGCACACAACATAAATTAGTTGAATGTTCAAATGTAATTTATCTTCAATGGCGAGTTGATCCTTCTTTTGGCGTAGACTTTCGACAAGTAGCGAGTTGTTAATTGTGTAAAATATTTGATCGAAATTGTAACTTGTATTTATATTTTATATTAACGGAACTTAACTAAACCAACGCAATGTAACGATGAGTTGATGTTATATTGAAGCAAGCAAGCAAACGCAAAACCAATTTAGTAGAAATTAAGTGAAAGTTGTAGCAAAAGGCGAATGCGAAAGTGAAAGGCAGCAGGACAGGAAGACAGGAGGAAAGCAACCAACAATGATATACATATTCAAGTTTCGCGTACTTATTGTTTACACTGCTTTATTCATTATACATACAATTATTTTGTATGCATACAAATTGTTATAGTTATGCAAAAGAAGATCTGTTATTTAACAAATATTTTTTTACATGCATACTTACTAATAACAATCAGGCAATATTATAAAAATTTATTTACATTCAACATTCCGTTACTAAGAACATATATTTGTTTTTAAATTATGATTATTATTTTTTAGTGTATGTACACAATATGATGGGCATGAACAGAACAGAACAGAGGATAACGAATTCATTTTGTGATTTACTTTGTGATTGCAAAGTGTTTAAATAGTTTATTGTAACTTGCTCTCAATAATCGCACAGGTTTTTTTTTTTATTTTTCTTTCATGCATATACATACAATACGACTTTTTCGGTACATGAAGAAAAGTAATGAATATATGTAACTCAAGAGAAAACAAAACATAAAAATATATATATACACAAAAGAAAATGCATAGCAATTAAGTAAATCAAATGAATTATATATACACACATACATAGACATATATGTATGTATATGTGCAAATGAGAAATCTGCATATGTATTTAAATAAACATATGTGTGTGTGGCAAATACGCGCACACACGAAAACTACGTTTAAATGTTTATTAATAGCAACAAAAAAAAAAAAACAACAAAAAAACTGAAAGTAAATCCATAAAGCTTTTTAAATGTGTTGCACCCAGCAGCTTAAGCAGCTCTGTGCTACTCCCGAATCTGTGCTTGCCACTAATTTGTTGTTGTTTAGCCCCCATGTTAACTGTAATTGAAGTTCACGGATAGCTGCACAGGCTCATATGTATGTATTTACATGTAAGAGTTTACAGTTTATAAAAACAAAAAAGAAAACAAGAAAAATAAAGCCAGGCCACTGTTTTATTTGCCTAATAATTCTCATTTCAATCTATCCGCTTGTTTGGCGCGTTTCATGGCTTATAAGAAGTAGATATACAGAATTCAGATATGTATACTATATAGTATACATATATGTATGTTTATTTAGAATGCTGCTTAGAAAAATGCAACAAACAAAACAAACCGTGAATTTAAATGTATGTATGGATATAATTAAAACAAAAGAACAATTTGCATAACAAAAATGTTTCAATGTTTTCTGTTTCACACATACATATACACCAGATATTGTATATACATATATGTAATTAGAATTGAAATATAATAAAAATGGAAATGAATTTTCATGTTGAATTTTGAACGCATTTAAATGCGTCTCTTTTCAGAAACTACTCCATTCATGATGACTCGATTCTGAAGATTTTAGGCCCAACTGTTCCAACGAAATCTTAACCAGCTCGAATTTTTTTTATTTGAAATCTCGAAGCAAAATTTTGTAATACCTGCACCGGCTATCTGTTTCGAGGCTTAGAACTGCTTCTAATACGAGCCAAATGAGACCACTTTATTATACAAAAATATTTTTTCTTTTTCAAAGCCAACGATGTTGAAAAATGAGTTTGTTGCCAAAAGTATGGGTCGTACATTATTACCACGGGATTGGGATACTTGTTTATTAGAGGAAGCAATGTATATATATATATATATATATATATATATATATATATATATATATTGTGTACTGTTCGATCTTTGAGACCTGATTACAAATTTGGATTTATAATTGAACGCCGCAATGAAAAAAATATAAAATTCCATAAGAATATCTTAAGAGCATTGTCTCTCAAGTTTCTTCTTGAGCCAATCATTGCTATACTATTATCTGTATAACAGATGTGCTTCAATTTGAATTGTTTATGACTTATTGTTGAAATATTTTACCACAAGCAACAGACGATTTATTCCTCCTCTTAACAATTACATAACATAATTTTACTGAAAAGGATATCAGAAAATGTCTGTTGCTTCAGCCTTAGATAGAATTAAAGTCTTATATATCAATATAAAATTAGATCTTTTGGGTTCGAGATTCCATATCTCGTTGTAACACTGTATCTTAAGTTATTGTTTTTCTTTTTTTCCACTTCCGCTCAGTTATGTTAAGGAACTATTCATTGGCAGGAACAAGATAAATAGAGAACTCTCGGGTGTTATTTGTTAGTTTGTGATGCAATACCCATCCTATATGCATACAAAGCAAGGCTGCTTTCTTCAGCTCTCCCGGTTCAGGAAGGTAATATGTTTCGCCTGCTATTCGACAATTGCAAAAAGAAATGTGTGAACTAGTTGTTTATTTATTTTTTTCTTCATATGTTTTTATTTAACTTATATTTGTTTTTCTCTTTTTGTTTGTATTCCTTTACTCTCTCATTGCTTGTTATTCTGTTTATTTTTTTAGTACATATTTTATTACAACGCATTAGTTCATAGGACTTCGACTTCACATTGATATAAATAAGAGTTTCCTCCTGTTGTATTTTTTGTTGTTGTTTTCTTTTGCTTTCTACATTAATTTGCAAAAATTGTATTTGTGTAAATGTTTTTGTTTTTTTCATTTGCATTATGATACGCTATTTAATCATATACATACATACATATATAAATACATACGTGTTAGTGTGTTTTTGTGGGAATTTAAATCTTGCTAGCGGATATTTTCACATGCATCTTTAGCCCTCTCTGCTGCTATTTGTTTCTTTAGATTTTGTTTATTTTCTAATCCGGGACATAGGCGACGCATGCGGAAAATAATATATGTACATACATACATACATATGCTAATAAAGTTCTATAAAGTAATACACAATAGAATTCCGAAAAAGTTAACTCGAGTAAAAGTTTTCCGAATTTCAGCGTCCACGTGTCGCTTTAAAAAGTTAACTCTTCAGTTCTTTGATGATGTAGAAGAAAAATTTCGCTCTTCAGATTAAAACTGAGGCAGGTGGAGATTAAAAAAAAATTGATCAAGGTATTTACGGAAAACGATTGGCGCTGGATTATGATGTATCAAAAATTGTCATCTCAAAAATAAAATAAAAACGTCATGCAATTTTTGAAGCGTTAGCGAACACACACGAAAAACTACGTCCCATTTTAAAATCAACTTCTTCAACTCGTGCGAACCATCTGCCTTCGATTCTTTCTATTGCCTATTTTTTTTTTTTTATCTATTTTTCGTCCCGACAAAAGTTTTGTCCAGTAAAAAGCGATAAAATAGTCCTGAATCATTTGTGTTAAATAGTTGTGAGTAGATGTCCACTTAATGTCCCGCACATAATTAGAGATTGCGAATATCGTGTCTTTTCTTAAAATTTGTCAGCCATCCATAATTTAGATTACATTTTATTTCCAGGGTACATTGTGGCGTATTCATGCTGACCTTTTGAATTTAAAATTGCACCAACCACCATTGCACAATTGTCCTGTCTTTGTTTCAAGAACCATTTATACAATCTTGCCTCAAGATGAGGATATTCCGTTTTATGTATAATATTCTTGTGTGCCTTTTCATATGTGTTCGCTACAGCCTAAAAAATTTCAATAATTCCAGCGCCATTATTTTTCCGTGAATGCCTTGGTAATTTTTTTTTAATTCTCCAACTTTGCTGGATATCTAATCTGATTTGCGATGAGTTCTCCTTATTCAAAAAACTAAAAGGTTTACTTTTTAGAGCGGCCCGTGGACGCTGAAATTTGTTTAACTTAATCGACCAACTAACTTTTACGCGAACTAACTTTTTTGAGATTCTACTGTACATATATATATATATATATATATTAATTTGTATAAAACATTAATTGTTGTTTGTGTCTGATTTTGTTTCTGTTTCGGTTTTCTTTTTGCCTCCTTATTTACATGCACAACCTGTTGTTGTTGTGGCCGTTGCTATTTTCTTATGATGGTGTGTTTTCACCAAAAAGAAAAACGAAAGAGCTTACACGAAGAGACTAACGATAAACTTATTTACGAATGTAAAAACAAAAGAAACGGCATTTGATGGTCGATCGACATAACAGCTCTAATGTGAATTTGTATAAAGCAATGATTTGACACTTATATATAAATATATATATATGTATATTATTAAAATCACGAAGGTCTCGGAGACGGAGCAAAATAAATAATAAATTATGTAACCAGTGGAAAGTTTTTCAATATCGCATTTACAATTTATATTTCTGATTTTAATTTGTTTTTTGCAAATCCTATTACGAATTCTGGTTTCAAAAAAAAAAAAATGTTTGTATTCAAAATGTTAATTCTTTATCAATCAAATAAATATCCCAGTACCTGAATAGAAAATTGTAACATCGAGTCACAGCTTAATTTCAAGTGAGACTTGTGAGATATTGGATACCATCTAGCTCTTTTTAATGTATTTCAGTCTAATCTAAGCAGCTTAAGAAAACCTGAATCTTTCTTTCCGAGACCAACAATTAGCAAATCAGTTGCTGTCATGCTACATACATATTTTAACAGTTTGCCGTTGGGTTGACTGAATATTAATTAAGCTTTACATTATAGACTCTAACTAAACTTAAACTAACGTTCTTCGGGTTTTGTGTAGGTGTGTTTCAGGGTTGTAGGCAATTCGTACATAACAAACTCTGGAAGTATTTCGTAAGTGTAAACAATGTCTAAAACCGTCTGATTAGCCATTTGATTAGTAAGGTTCAAGTTGAAAAAAAAAAAAACAAAAAAATCCATGTTATTTAATTTAGAAATGTACATTTTTTCAGGCGTTCCAATTGCCGCCGGCTGCTTTTCTTTGCTCGTCCTTGTTGTTGCTTATTTGTTTGTTATGCTGAAGCTGTGGCTGTGGGTTTCCTGATTCCTGTCGGTTGTTATGTTCGAGTTACATAAAACGCTGACGTTTACTGCTGTAGTGGCATATATCCATTTTATCATCGATGGGACTGCCGGGACGCTTGCAGTGACGCGCTATCTCGTTGGCAACAAATGCAAATAGCTCCGGACCACTACAACAATATAAAAAGAGTTAATATTATAATTTAATTGGCATTAAATGATTGGATTACGGCATTATGTAAGATTAACATAAGACATTCAAAATTTTGTAATAAAAACTCGTTTAATTATTTTGTTCCTATGTTTCTACATTAAGTGATTGAAAATTTGCACAGACAATATAAAAAATGTGTCTTGCAAATTGTCTTGAAATACTTTTGTAATCTTCAGCATAAATTAACCTGCACGGTCTTAAGCCCTGTCGCAGTTTTAAAACCTTTAGTTTCGAACTTGGACTTACCGTGGACGCAAAACTAAGGCCTCCTTGAAAGTGTGCAAATCATCGCCCATGACGCCAGCAGTGCCGATGCCAACTGCCCCACCTGTTAGCACATGAGCCGGGGACGTGACCGAAGAGGGCGGCATGGCAAGACCCGAATTGGCGAATCCCAAGGCTCCGCCACCATTGTTGTTGTGATGCTCCGGTTTGGGTGAGCTGTAATGCAAACGATAAAGTGCTCAGTCAAAACAATATAATTCTAATATTATTTGGAGGTACTGGTTGGGACAATTCTAAAGCGTCGACTCACCGACGATTGGCATGTGGATTTGTGGTTTGTGATGGCAGCGGTTTTCCAGCTAAATAGGCGAGCAGATCCTCGCGGCGTATCATTCGGCGTTTTTTGCTGCGTGCCCAATCGGCCAGTTCGCGAGTGCGTCTTTGGTAGCCGCATTGTATGGCAGCGTCGCTAGTGCGTTTGAGACCATCACAAGATTCTGCAAAAGAAGGCAGTAAAGAATGAGGCCCAATTTTTTTTTTGTATTTATTTCGTTTTTAACACGAATTCCGCATACCTTTGTAGAGTGTTGTCACAGTGCCAGCTGCGGTCTGAAAGGGCAGCCAGAGTGCCCCAGTATCTGAAGCATATGTGTTTGAAGACCGCTCTGGAATGAAAATAAAAATGGAAACATATAATAATTTTGCGTTTCATAACTCTAGTAAATAAAACCAGCTGTGCAATTATCAAGTTGCTAAAAGTCTTAATTAACAAAACTTCATTTTTATGCAGCTGTTAAGTTTATGAGCATAAGAAGTAAATGATATTTAAGCTGATAACTAATGAGTTTTCACAAAATTAGCTTGCATTTCGAAATAATTTCTTTTGTCTAAATCGAACATGACCTTCTTAGAATAGATAGTTCGCAAAAGGATTCAACAATGGAAAATTTGGTTTATTCAGAAAACAAACTCATCAAACATTGTTTTTAGCGATTATGAAGAAAAAAGCTACGAAAAAAGCTAAGAAATCTAATATTTAGAACAATTTCAGTTCAAGAGCAATATCCATCCCAAATATTTTGGCACTTTAATTCCAAATAATCAGCAGGGATAGATCGTTAAGAAGGCACTGAATGAAATGATTTCAAATCATAGATAAAATGTATAAAAATATCAAAAAATTGTATTTCGAACATTTTTATTGAATTTATAAAGTGCAATTTTTAATTTGGAATTTAGTGATCTATCCGTATTGGTCTAAGTGTGTTAGTTTTAGGATCTGCAAATATATGGAAACATACAATGTTCACATCGCAAATACCCTGTTTGTGAACAGTACGAGCATGTCGGTCATTGTTCTGTTCGGTTGCACTCTGAGAACCTTTCGTTAATACTTGAAGAAGATTTGAAGGATATATTTTTTTTTTTGTTCTTCGACAGACGTGTGCAGCATGCAACACCTGCTGCAACGAAAAAAGGACGCGGCACTTGCACATTGCCGCTACCTGCTGCAAGCAAGAAACACCACCGGCACTCAGCCGGGTGTGTAGACTACGACGATAAGGACAACGACGACGACAACTTATCGACCCGCCCGATGTCGATGTGAATGGAAATGTGAAATAAAATGTTTTGGGTGCGTGTGAGTGAAATGGGAATGCTGTCCGCTGATGGTAGTAGCCAGGTAGATTCAAAGTGGAAATCAAAACGATAATGAAAACGCAATTTCGCAATGGGGGGAATTCAACAACCTCCGGACACAAGAAGAATGTCATCAGCGTCGGCGTCATCCGTAATTCATCATTTCCGCCTCGAGTTGAAGTTTTCGATTTTTAACGAGAGATACAAAAACGCATTAAAGCAGTGACACAATGACGAAGTCGAAACAGCTGTTCTGCTTCTGCTCCCGTTATTATTCTTTAAATCATCCCTTCCTATAACGATTGCCCGAGTAGTGAGACTAAAGCTGAAACAAATTCAATGTTAAGGATGATGTGCATTGAATTAGCTTTTATGAGCTTTTAACTATGCATAAAAGACGTATGAAATCGAAATTTTAAAGCATAGAACCGTATAATTAAATAAAGCTTCAGATTAAGTTAGCCTTTGTAATTTTTACCCTCTATTACGACTACATTTGAAATAACCAACAGCGATACTTTTTATTTATAAACAAGCTTCATAAGCTCCCAAGCTAATGAAAACAAATACTGTTCATTCAATTTTCAGGCAAATGCTTTAGAAACCATTGTTTGAACAAAAAACATGTTTGGTATTAGTTTTGAATAGAAATATATATGTATGTATATATTTTTAATAATCTTACTATTAGGTAAGCACTAATTCTTAATGAGGCCATTTGTTTTAGCAAGTTTTTACTGTAAATTGCGTGTAAGGGAAGAATAAAGATGCATTGTGTATGTACGTACATACATACATATGTACATATATACATATGTATATAAATGGCTCGGGATGGTGGGTAGTAGGATCTAGTGCTCATTATTTTTTCTTGCAAAATGTGCGTGGGAGCTACTGCCTTTGTTTTTCTTGTTTCCGATGGAGACGATGCATTTCGCAAGGATATAATTCTTTATATTGCATCAAAAGGCGCTGTCTGCGTTCTCTCTCTATTCCACAACACCATTGCCATATTCTCACATTCGGGGTCTTTTTCTCTCTCACACTCACTATCTCTGTGCCCAGGAACCCACACTCATACACACACACACACACACACAAACACATTTATAAACGCACCCAAGCCCTTCTCTCTTTTTTTGTTTCGTATTTAATGCGTAGATATTTATTTGAATCGCTTGAGGAAAATGAAAAACTTGAGACGTAATAGAATTCGGGGCTTATGTATTTACGTATATACATTTCAATATACATATGCATATATGAATACATATTCATAGATGTATATATACATACATGTGTGTTTGTACATATGTATGTATGTTGTACTTGGAGCACGCATGCAGTAAAGTCGCAGCATGGCAGCCAAACACAAAACAACAACAAACTTTCACACACACACATATGCATAAGTACATATGTTCGGGGGAAGGGACAGAGGCACCGTCATATCATGTCTATATGTATGTAGGTAGGTATGTATAAAAGCCGGGCTTGCTGTTGTTATTGTTGTTGCTTTTGCTGTTATTATTGCGGCTACAGCAGCTTTTGTAGCTGCTGTTTTTATTGTTGTTGCGAACGCTGCTGCTTCTACCACGGACCGTCTATTAATACCTCGCCTAAAACTATTTTAAGCAATGCGACTACGAAGCCCCTGCTTGTACACACACACACACACACACACACACAAACACAAACACATACAAGGTAGAGCGGTAGATAAGACGACATAAACAACAAAATAAATAAATAATTAAATAAGCCGCGGATCATATGAGAAGGGTCTTTTGATTATTATTACATTTGTATGTACATATATCTATTACACATGCACATTAAGTTTATACACTAAGAGAGAAAACGACCAAACATCGAGTATATTTCATACTTTTAGAGCTTGACTCAGAAATATGAAGAAGTAATTGTATGCACACCATGTACATATATTCCATTTCCTTAGATTTATGTTTATACATATTTGCATATGATTATACATACTGTATGTTCTGTATACAAAACCTGCAGAAAATGGATTTATTCCACATAGTATGTAAATATGTAAATACATGTATCAAATACTTCTGTATTGCTTCACTATCGAGTCGGAAAACATCTGTGCAATGGTCAATAAAATATTCCATTCGTCGTGTGTTTCAATTGCAATTGCTCTGAATATGTAAGATGGCGTTGTTAATTACTATTTCAAAGATGATGCTTTTTTTTGCCAAGAGTTTATACCAATGTCCATATGCATGTGTGTCTGTCTGTATGCACATACATATGTGTATGTACATATCTACAGATGTATGTACTTAAATATTTGCGACATTTTGTCATTGCTCCACGCCCTTACGCATAGGTTAAAATTACTGGCAAGTCATGGGCCTTTGGGATCACGAATGTACATACATATGTATGCAGGTATATACATACAATGTATGTTTTGGACTTACCGCGATAGAGTTGAGCGACGGCTGTGGCCGTATCCTGGAAAGCTCCCCAGGCGGTGCCCAAGCTATTGTCACGCTGACGAACATATTCACGCTCGTGCTCATCGTGCTGGCCGTTGATTTCACGATGACATTGCTCCTCCAGCCAACTTTCTTCGCTCGATTCCTGTTGTTGTTGCATTTTTAGGCAGCGGCACCGTGCCTTACTTTAATTAGCTGTTCAAAAATATTTCTGTTTCGCCCTCCTGCTACTTAGGTTGCATGAATGGTTGTTTCTTTTAATTCTGACGCAGCTCTAACTTCTGCGCCTGCAGCTTATTCCTTTTTTGCGTGCTGCTGCAACGATAGCACGCACTGACACACTACACACACACACGCTGCACGCTCACACGGTTCGTCGATTTGCGCGTGTGTGTGTGCCTTTGTATGTATGTAGCTAGAAGTGTGCGTGTGTGCGTTGTGTTGTCTATTGCTTGGTTTTTTTAAATCACATTTACATAGGTTAGGAATTGTAAAAGCACTTCAATTCACCGTCTCAATTGCCTTTATGTTAAATGGCATCAGGTGCAACGAACAGAGCGTATATATAATAATTATTTGTTCCACTACACAAAAAAAGAACAAGCAGTTGTAAAACAATTTAAGCGACGTGAAGTTGGCTGCGGCCAGCTGATATGATGTGTTGGAAAATTATTGCCAACAGTCGACAGCCTTCCATCGAGAAAAACGATAAGTCGATAGATTTGAATAGCTTTATATCGTTGCAGGGTTTTATATATTTGTAATATAGAAATCAACCTGAATTCTAATTTGAATTTAAATAAAATTATTAATAGCATGATGATTTTCAGGGGCAAAAACATACACGTTGGCCGCATTGCTGGTTTACATCCATTTAAAATTAGTAAAGTCGATTGTATATTTCAACTTTCGGCAATTTCTTACGGAATTATCGTTGTCCTCTTGGTCAGTTTTTGAAAATGGTCCCGTCAATGAACATTATGCGGCTATCGCAAGTGAGATATTTTCACTATAAATCTTCCGATAGTATGAGATGTTCTCAAGTTTAGAGTACTTCAAATATGGGAAATAAGTAGCATCGATATCGATATTCAAATACATTTTAAAATTTACGGCAGATATGCTGTAAATGCATTATGTTCTCTAAATTCGATTTTGTAAATAGAATGCATAAAACTTAAATATTTTAACTTGGTTTAATAGTATTTAGTAAGCTTGAGGCTATTGGTGATTTGGATTATTGGAATCCATTGGTGGATTGCTGGGCTCTTCAACTGAGTGCATTGACATTGAATCGAATCCGTTTGGGGTTGGAAATATTTGAGAGGTATGCATTGGTGGCATGTTTGGGGCGAGATTGGGATACGGTATGGGCACGTTCGGGTATCCTCCGGTTATAAAAAATCCCGTATTTGGTGGCATATTCACAACAATTTGTTGTGACGGTGGTCCGGGTTGTCCAAGCATGGGGGGCGGTGGTATCATAGGAGGCACGTGTGACCAAGTTGTAAATGGGTAATATGAGGGATACATCGGTGGCATTGGTGTAAAGGTTGCCGATGGTACATTAGCAGGTAGGTGGTTGACAGGTCCCGTGTTTGGGTTGAAATTAATAGTAGCTGAAAGAAAAAATTTAAAAAATGTAATGAAAAATGGTTTTAATTTTAAATAAAATGTTTTTGTAAATCTAAGCAGTTAGAAAGAGCATCACTCACCTGGTACAGATTGTTGTATGTCAGAGTTAGCTGAAGAGTCGTCTAGATCAGTATAATTAGATTCGATCTCTTCATCTTCTGCAATTCCACCTCTTTCACTTATTTGCAAGTTAACAATTTCCTGACCCAATTCTTCAATTAGCTCTGGTGGCACATTGATTGACGGCTCCACTCCAGCTGTCTCTCTCCTAGCTTGCCTGTTTTTTAATTCCAGGATAGCGAGAACCTTTTTAGCAACAATCTCTAGTCTCTCTGCCGGAGTTTTTTGAGTAGACAATGTTACAGGTTCTTCCGCCATATGCTCACATTGTGATTTTTCAGTCTGTTCAGAGTGCTGCAAATTTCCCATTGGACGTACAATTGAGGCTGGCGGCAAATGAGCAACGATAGCACTAGCAATTCGTTCAGCGGTTCCAGGTCGATTGTTTACCCCATTTTGTTGTCGCGTCTCGACAAGGAACTCAAATTGGCATGTTGGACAAGTTTGTTGATACTGAAACCAGACGCCCAAGCATTCGGCATGGTAGATATGGCCACATGGCATCTTCCTAGTGTCTTTGATTGACATCGCATCCCTGCATATAACGCAATTACGGCCCTGAGTGCGTATATCTGTGAACGAGACTTGGGATAGCGTTGTATTGATATGTGTCACAATCTTTTGAGAGGATAGGTATTCATTTAATGTGTCCCAGATGTTCCTGAAGGTCTCCCAAATCGAGCGTATGTTATAGATCCAAAGAAACATGACCTTAGTCAACAAAAACCAATTGCAAAATATATAAAGAGCCGCCCTTATCATAAGAAATACGAGTTGTATGATAAGGTAAATACGTGGATTACGGTGCCATGAGTCCACACAGTTGCGTTCGAGGAGTTCACATACGTACTTACAATCACTGTGAAAGAGGTTGCACATTAGGATGGCATACTCAAAGAGGAATAGGATGTCCAGAGGTTCAAGTGATGTTGAAACATTTGAGAGTAAGTTGCACGAATTCACTAAAAAAAGGCCAGATAGGTACAGCACTTGCGTAATATGAAAGCTAGGCCTTATAATTGTTGCTCGATGTAGAACCTGAATGCGTCTTTCAGTCAGCCAATGAAACATTCTGATCACCAGAAGTGCTATTCCAGAATATGTCCATCTCTCCACATCATTCGGCCCGATCACAAAAAATACCGCAAAATATTCAATTAAACTTTTGTAAATGTTGCTCTCCAACTTGCATAAGCCTTTTGGGTCCACAGCGGCATTAGCTGTATGAATTGCTCCGACGCGGCCAAAGAGCGTTACTAAAGCACCCGCAGTTACAGCAATCACATAATATTCATATTGCTGGGCATGGTAGCTGAACGGCAATGACAGCGATTCGCCATCATAAAAAATCAAAATGGCTGAAAGGATGACGCACACGATGAAATGAACAAATAGCCACAGCATGTTAAATGACGCGTGTTTGTGTAAGTGCTAATCCTGTATGGATGGGCTCGATATTAAACAAACGCGAGCCTTGTATTGACGATTAAATTTAGAAAAAATATTTTTGTATACATAAAATGTAGCTTATTGTGTACGTTTTTCTAATACCTACAAAGCCAGTCGACAAATTAAAGACTGAGAACTCTGTGAGTTCAAACGCGTGGCATGCTGCGAGTCGTAATTTTTTAATTTACGAGGCCAACTTTAAAATGGTTTTTATTTGGATATACGAAACAGCACAACGATGTTGCCTTTAAATAAAATTTGTGCATGTAACGGTAGTTCCGTTGTGTTGTACTTTTTTCTTTTGCCTTCGGAACTAAACGAATTATGATTGGGGTCACACTGTTTTAAGGAGTATCGATATTTTCGTTTACTGGGCTATGTTACGTTTAATGAATTAGTTCCATTGCTCATATTACATTTATAATAAATATATTATTCAACAACGTCCCTAAAACACAAAACTAAAATATTATATCAATGATTGCTTTAATTTGATTTTTAAGTGTATAATTCGTATTAAGCGCTCTTTTTATTTTTTAAGTTGAATAGTTCAGTCCAATGAACGGTTCTTTTGAACTTGTTCTGAACGAACTGACACAGCTCTAGTCGCTATGTAAAGTTTATTTGCAAGAAAAAACAATTCCTTGCAAATTTCGTGGATCTGCACGAACCATGTTGGCAATCGTATTTTTTTGACACTCTTAAGAAACAAAAGCTACGCTCAATAAGCGGATAAAGCGACAAGAAGGACAAATTGTTTGCACTCGTGTGCGTGCGTGTACGTTGTTTTTTAAAGAAACATACATACATACATATATACATAGACCAATACGTAGATTGTGTGTCTGGCGCATATTTTGGCGTTCCCAACGTAGAGGACGAAAATGGCCAGCGAGCCAGAGAACAAGCCACCGATATTACATATTCTAGTCGTGGGCTTTCATCACAAGCTCGGCTGCCAGGTGGAGTTCTCACACCCACCACTGATAGCCGGCTCTAGTGGTCGCCACGAATGTCCATCCGGCTGGAAGTACCTGCCCACATTGGCGCTGCCCGATGGCTCACACAATTTTATGGAGGATACTGTATTTTTCAACTTGCCCAGCCTGTTTGAGCCCGCCGAAAGCATCTATGGTGTCTCATGCTATCGCCAGATACCCGTGGAGCAGCTCAAAATACGGACAGCGGATGTGACGCGTAGCACGGTGCAGAAATCCGTCTGCATATTGTCACGTCTGCCCATATATGGATACATTGAGGTGAAGCTAGCGCTCATCGCCGATGCCTTCTTTGAACAGGGCGATTTCTCTGGCACTGAGCTGCTAGTAAAGGCCTATCAACAACTCAACGCTTGCTTGCTGGGCGATGACGAGGTGCGTCGGCCGTTGCGCCATTTTCATGTTGGCTTGTCACTGCGCGAGATCGTTCTCCACTGGCGGCACAAAACGCTAATGTTGTTCAAGCTGTTACTCCTCCAGAGACGTGTCGTCTGTTTTGGTTCTCCGGTACGAGGCATGTGCGCCCTGATCCTTGGTGTCGCGTCCCTGATACCGCGTCTTCTCGAGAAAGGCTTTCAGGAGGTAGCTTGTGTGCGCACCTCACGTCCTCTGTCGCCGATGCCCGATTTTACGGACTCACTACAGCGGGAAGCGGCGGCTGAAGTGGAGGCAGCGGCGGCCCAAAAACTAACGCCTGAAAGCGCAACGGCAGCGGCTGGAGACTCTGAGGATTTCGCTCTCGTGTCGTCCGCAGCATCGGTGGGCTCGTTGGGCAATAGTAGCGGCAACACATCGCCCCAGACAACGACGCCAAATTCACAGTCGCAGGAATCAAATTTTCCATCGAATCGCGATTTGCAACGCGCCGATTCCACAGAGAGCGGTACTAACGTCGCGGGCGGCGAAATGGGTGCTGGAAGTAGTGGAGGAGGCACGGACGGTAGCAGGCGCAACGGACGCAGCAGCTCTCTGACTCGTGAGGCAAGCGTGGATACGTTGGCATGTAAGTTATCCTGAATATATAGGGATAATGAATTATTTCTCAAAATATCATCGAGTCATCAGTTTTATTATCAAATAAAGAAATTCGTATTATGGTATCTGTCGAAACCGTTTCATCAAGTTATAAGTATTATATATTATGTATATATATATATATATATATATATATGACATATTGTTTTGGATATTCTTATTAAGAACTTTCTTTTTATAATGAATGAGTAGAGTGCAATATTACACCCGTTTTCCAATCCACAGCAAACTTGGCCGCTTTGTGCGCTGTCAATCCGGATGAATATCGCGCGCCGATCTCGATCTTTGCCAGCGGAAATCTGTGTCTGCCTTATTTGTCCTTGCCCTATATGGACCTGCTTAGCGATCCGATGGTCCTCTCATATGTGATTGGCACATCGAATGTGCTGTTCCAGCAAAAGCGACAGTTGGCCGATGTCCTGGTGGATATTGACGCAGCCAATCTGGAGACTCACGACGCAGAGCTGAGGCGACAATTGGTGCTGAGCACCGAGGATTTGCGCTATATGGACTTTATACTGAAGCACGTACAAACGCCTAAGGAGGATGCCGAGGGCAGCGAATATTGGATACGGGAGCAGTTCCAGGGTTACATTTTGGCGCTATTACGCACCACAGTGGCACAGGGTATGTTTGCCCAGAGGTCTGAAAGGTCACAAGGGCTCTAAAAATGTTCTTTGTGATCGCTATTGACTGATTGGTGTTACATGTTCAGTAAATACAGAAATAGACTCAATACACTCCATCTCAATACCATTTCCAGATGCCACGCCAAAGGATAATGATCATTTCAATGCTCACTTTGTGGGGGCTTTTAAACGTACACAATGCTTTCAGGAATGGTATGATGTGCGACCCGAACCCGAATTTTTTGATTTATTACCCGCTGGACATCCGTTCGCTGGCACTCTCTCCGTGGCCGACATGAAACTAAAGATTGCACAGTAAGTTCGAGTTTTAATTTAATTAAACACTAAATACACAAAGCTTTTAGTGGTGATGCTGTATCTTTTCGGAATTTGCACTTGCCTAATTATTCCCTATGTCTTAAAGAAAACAATCAACCTATCACCTACATATTTTTGAAAAACGTTTGAGTAAATCGGTTCCAAAAGCTTTGCTCTGAAGCTAGTGTTCTAATTTTGTTTCACTTGTTACTTTTTTTAACCGAAAACGTCAATCATTGCTTGAGATTTGAAAAACATACCAGATCGCTTCCTCATAATTGAGTCGAATTTTGAAGCTTCGAAAGGTAGCATTTGTAATAAATAAAAACTAACGAGCTCGCCTTAAGCTTTGCCCAACCGTAGAAACTTCAGATAGCACAAAAAAAGAAATTGTTTTCAAAAAGTTTGTTCGTTTTCTTTTGAATAGAACGATGCAGAACAGCGAGAGTGGTCGCAAAATAAATCAGGCTGTGAACACAACCAGTCGCGCTGTTGGCGGTGCCATTTCACAGGCGAAGGGCGCCTTCTCCAGCTGGTGGTCATCCATAACGACAGCACCGCCCCAAGGTGGCAACGGAGGTGGCGGCAGTAGCAACATCGGTTCGATCAGCCTAAATGGCGAATGTGAGGAAACTGAGCCACAGCAGCAGACACAAGGGATCTCAGTTACATTCCAGAATCACCAGAACGATGCGGATGTGGATGTGGCAGGTGTAAGCATACATTTGGTGACCAACAGTGGTTGCAATCTGGAACTGCTAGAGGAGGCGTTGGAGTCTCACGAGTCCACGAGCGAGGCGGCACAACAGCAACATGGCATCGTCGAGATTGGCCACGAAGCTGAGGTTCTCAATAGAAGCGATGCCAGCGATGCGAGTGAGTCTCCAGCGAAATCAACGCCATCGATGCGCACGTCGACAGGGACTGGGTGTGGCACTGATTTGGCCACTGCGGCCATCGAGCGTCCCAATGGCGATGTTTATATCGTTTGAGCGACACGCCTACTAATTGTATAAATTGAGCCTAAATATTGCGATTTGTCCTTATTAAACATGAAAAAGAACATTGAAATTATTTACACATTATAGTTCATACCTATAATGCCTCAATATCCGAGAAATTTGGATTTTGTGCATTAAATGGTTATCTACACTGCATATTATAAGCTTTGTAGCAGAGTTGTCTCATGACCTTCTTTTTTACACTTCTCGTTACTCACATTGGCCAAAAATATCTATATATATATATATAAATATATGTATTATTGTATGAACGTTAAATTATCTCATTAAGCTACAAGTCCCTCAAGCCGCCCCATTTTTGTATAATTCAAATGTTTGACCTGAAATAAAACCTCGAAGTAGGATTGTTGTGCAATTATCAAAGAACATTTATAATACTAATAAGTACATGTAACACTGTCTAGAAACACACATATGTACATTATTTACAAATAAATTTTCAAATGCCGGGCGAAAAATATGAACAATCCTGCTTTGAAGTAAAATATAGACGTTTCAACTGAATTAACGTCCAGCTTACACGAATAATTTGAATTTTGTGGGTGATGTTAATAAGTATATTGATAATATTGATCATTTCTAATATTTTTGTAATAATCGTACATTATGCGTGTAGGCTAGACATTAAAGAAAAATCGCACGACCTATGAACTAACTACATATATAGAGTCGAAAATGTTATCCTTTGCCAACAAAAGAAGAAACTGAGCTTGCTTAGCACTAAACAAAACAATGATATTCCATGCTTTCAATTTTGTAACTCTTCATTTCTATGTATGTATCACTTTAATTAGGCAGTTAAACTATGTATTACATATTAAAATGAACTAAATTGTATGGACATTTTCATTATCGTTGCACATTTTATTTCGCGTGTTGACTCAATTCAGCTGCTCTCTCATATATGGAGCAACAGATTTGGTTTTAAACCGGAAAGTGCTTGTCTAAACAGACCGTTTCTCTCAAGCTTTGTGGATGTGTGTATTATCTGAAGGCTCTTGCGCCGTGCCAGCCCGTTCTTTTAATTCTGCGTTGCCTCCAGAAACACAGATTTAAGCAAAATACAACATCATATGTCAGCCGCCAATTTTGTAATTTAAGACAAGAAAGATTGTGATAGTCGAGCAAGACCGACAGTGAAATACCCTGTACTTAGGCAAACTTCCGGCACTGAGTCATGTCTGCCCATTGCGGAGGCAAAAAGATGAACTTGATGCTGCACTTTGTGGGATGAAATTGTTTCGCTAAGAACTATTCTTAGAAGTAGATAATTGTATATAGATAGCTTTTAAAATGTGGACAGTATTGACGAAATTCTTTATCCTGGAGAGGTGGGGGGGCTAAAAAAAATAAATATAAGCTCGTACTGCCTAAGGACTATGAGCGTCTACTTACCAAGTTTGGTTGAAGTGCACTCAGCGTTCATTTAGGCAGACGGACATGTCCAGATCGATTTCTCTCGTGATGCTGATTAAGAATATATATGATGTGGGAGATGTTTCCTTCTGCCTGTCACATTTGAAAAACCTAATACATATACCCCTTTTTACCCTGGGTATAAAAAAGCTACCATTTGCGTATATTTTTTATTACATTCTGGTTTTATTAAATTAAAATCTTGATCATTAACATGTTTACATAGCCTAGACTACAATTAATTTGCTAAGTTTTTTCCGGATTTTATTATCCCGTTTCAAAAAAACATTTTTCAAAAAATGTTATCCTATATATATGTAAATACATAATAATAGTGAAAAAAGATTCAACAAGATTCTAAAACTTACCATATTTTTGCGCTGAAAGAATAAATGAAGTTATGGATATCGATTCTTTTCGGTATATTTCTAAGAATACATGTGTCCTTTTTATTTTTCCTAGTAGCTAAAAACACAAACTTATGCTATTTCGGATCTAGGAGAACCTGTACCAAATTTGGTTATTTTAGCAGCAATACTCACCGATATATTTGCGTTTATATAGACTATATACTTTGTATTCAAATCTGGGTTCAGACGTATTGCTCATTGCTCAGCGAGCAAATTTGAAAATGGGTTAAAAGGTGAGCATCGATTAGCAGTTGTTGTATTGGGTAAATCGATCCATAAGCAGTTTCTACCCGTGAACGCTTTCTAAGCCATGACGTCACGGAGGAGAAATAACGTTGCATGTTTTTTGCATACGCTATTAGCAAAATGTTACTAATATTAAGGATCCGTGACCTGAAGTTTCAAATTATGGGGATTGCTATCTACGGTTCTTTTAACGTTCATCCATTCATGGGCCTTTAGCTTTTAGCGCGTTATCTTAAATTTGTCCAAATGTATTGTTGACTAAACCTAGTGTTAACTTACCAAATGAAATTTCTTTACAATAATCTAAAATAAATTAGGAAAAAAGCTTAATTATTTTTCATAATAGCCACAGAAAAAATAAAATCAATAGAACTTTTTACACTCTTTTACACTCTTCGTTTATTTTAACATTTTAATTTTAATTGGTATTATTGTGTTTCGTTTTTTTATACACCATATTCATGCTATGTTTACGAGTTACATTAATTTTATGTATTATAATTAAATATCGATCACATTTCCTTTTAAAACGTCTTTTCTTTTCCCTATTTGCTTACAGAACGCGCTAATACAAAAAAAAAAAAAAAAAAAAAAAAAAAAACAAAAAAAATGTACACAATTGCTTTAGCATTTTCTTATATCCTGCCTTTAAACTCAAATAAAATAGTTGCAGATTTACAGTTAAATAAAGTTAAAACAACAAAAAGTAGATATTTCTCCTTTTTACTAGACTATCTTGCTTCAGCAGACAATTACATTAAATATATTATTATTGCTACGTGTATGTTTATTTGTATTTTTTGGGCGCACTTGAAAATAAATAATGCTTTGTATTGCTTTTAACGTAGAGGTTGGCAAAAACAAAAAAAATATATATATTAGAAACGCACACAAATAATAATAAACGTAATAATAAGAATATTGAAGAGAATTAACGAACAGACATAAATATAGAGCGAGATTTGCAAAAATCAAATCGACGCTAATACTACAAATTAATTAAAATATGCACAATGTGTGAGAATTAAATGTGTGTAATAATTCTATACAATATTTGGCTGCTTACAAATCAAACAATATTTGTATTATTTAAACAATGAACAGAAAGAAAATGCACTTGAATTGTTTTCGAATTATTTTCACGCACATAGCTTTGTCTGTTTAACGCAATTCTATTCAAATTGTGTATACGTGGTATGTGTATAATAATAGTATTGTCCTAAAAGCCTTAAAAAATATTACTTGTCTTGCTCTGCATGCTTCATTCCCTTGAGCGCCATTTTTAGGCCACTTTCAGTTTTCAAAGTTCATAGAATGGTTTGGTTTAGTGGTTTCGTTTTTGTTTTTTGTTTTCTTTTGGTAATGAACATAGCAAAGGAATTGGCAAAAAGCCATCTGAGAATTCGAACCAAAAATTTTAAAGTATGTTATTGCTTTTTTGTTTTCGTTTTTTTTTTGTTTTTTGCAGAAATAGAAGCATTAACTTTCGAAAGATTTTGAAAAGAACAGTATACATTTATATATATATATATATTGTTGGTAACAATTCTGTTTCGTAAAGATGTTGAATAGTGTTTTGTGTGTGTGGGTGACAATTTTAGTTTCCTCTTTTATAAGAGTGTTTGCTTGAATTTTAGGTACATGACAGTTCTTTAATATTGCATTTCAACTGCTTTATCAAGTTTTATGTTTCGTAAAGTTCTCCTAAATTGCGTGCTAACTATGAAAGTGGCATTGTCGAAAACGACGACTCCGCCGCCCCAAAACCACAACAACAAGTCAAGCAGACAAAGAGCGTGCCTAACTAAAGTCTACATTACAATTTAAATAATAATATATATAGTGTCTATATATATATATATATAGTACAGGCTTCGAGTGCCATAGTGAGTCATGCTCCCTGTCTTTGTTACGTTTCAACTCCAGCTTCAGCTTCAACTGCAACTTTATCGCTCTTCTATGCCTCTTAATTTGGCGCATTTAAGGTATCCATGCCACCGCCGTACTCCTGGTTAATGGACAATAAAAATAGGAATGCCAAAGCTAGCAAACTAGAGCCCAGCAGATCACCCAGTGCGGTAAGATAGGGTATCGATGAGTTGTCCGGATCGATCTTCCACTTCCACATGGCATGCACGATTATATGCGCTATATACAGCAGAATCATTACCTGTAAAGATCATACAATATATATGCCATTAAACACATTATTTTTAAATGAGCTACGTACTTATAATAATCTCACATACTTGTAAACAGAACTAAAGGCGTACAGAATTGGAAACATATATAAAAATATAACTCAGTTCACAATAGTTAGGATAGTGAGGGTATTTCTGAAGATAAACTGTCTTCTTATACGTATCGTATAATATTATATATTATATATTTTATAAATCACATGATGATTTAATCAGATCTATAAGCTTAGAAGATAGGCATTGTATGGACAAAAGTAAAAACGTTTAAAAAATAAAATGAATTCATTTTAAAATACGTTTAAAATCTTTTCAAAAAACTACTCCCAGAAACTCCATCAAGCGACAGAGCATGAATAAGCCATTAGTGTCATGGCCATAAAACAAAAGTCAAAAACAGTATTGACAGTTGAAATATAAATTTTGCTTTTCCCGTTCCTTCACACGGACAGGCGAATTAAATTGAGATTAGATAACAATAAGAAATGTAGAATAACATAATCAACTAATCTATAAAGAAATCAGAAAATTTTTGTTGGAAATGTAATCAAATATACTTGAATATTGAACCAAAGATCCTGAGAAATATGATGAACACCGGCTAGATATAGATAGGAATTGAATTGAGATTAAATAAAAATAAAATAGGCACAATAAAAAGAAGAGTAAACTTTTTAAAATTTAAATTAAACTATTTGGAGAAAGAGCCAAAGAAACTCAAGCAAATGGCTGTGGATTGGTTGACCAAATGTATTGGGAATTAAGAATTACGCACCTGTATCAAACTGGCAATTAGGAAGGACATCATAAATGCCACCGTCACCGTCGATGTGGACATGTGTATATAGTCGGCCGCAAAGATAAATATAACATTGCCAGGTATAGACATGGCAATCAAAATGCGAGCCGTCTTCGCATATGGCACTATAAGAAAAAAAATGACATTTTGGAGTATATTCGAAATTCGTAATTTCCTGTGCATGGACTTACCGCCAGAGAAGAGCGCACGCCACGGCCACTCAAAGATCTTTGTGTGCGGCGGTATAATGCCAATAATCGAGCTCTGATGCAACATTGTAGATATCTTGCTGGCCTGCACTGACACCAGATTGCCGCCAATCCCATTGATGATCGGCTGAAAGACCACAAAACCATTGAAGACTTCAACGGCCGCATCGAGCACAAGACCTCCGAGCCTGCAATCGATTAGTTTCATAAATTAGTAAATAATATAAGAAAAAATTGTAGTAAAAGTAGTAATAGTAGTTGACCAACAATTGGGGCCACACAATCAACACTTAATTGCCAGAGTCCACCAGAGTCTGGCTCTGTTCGTATAAATAAAACACAATACATTTAAATTTAGGTTGGAACAGCAACTGACCATGATTTGGCAAAACCATACCAATCCCACCAATACAATGGCAATAGCAAAAATCAAAATCAAAGAAATGCTGCTGTCGTTGTCCAATTCAAGATTGTTTATAAATAGATTGTGTTTATCATGGCCCCAATAAAATTAAAAAAAAAAAAAAAAAACAACAAACAACTACAACAAAAAGAATTGTTGAAAAAGTGTTCAGCACTTGAACGCTTGAAAGTATCAGCGAGTCTCTAAATATGGTCAGGTTTGGCCAGCAACAGAAAAAATATATCAAATACTATAATTTCTATTCAAAGCGATCAAGTTTATAAATAACACATCTGTGTCTGGCAATTACTTCAACAACAATGGATTCTCTTCAAACTGAAAACTGGCTCTAAACAGCGATAGTCTCGACAACTTTTCTATTTCCAATTGTATTCGAGAGATTGATGTTATGTTTCAATCATGACTGCAAAAACTTAATAAATATAAATAGAACATTTCCTACACAAAAAAATGGATTCGTTTTCTATTTCTAATTTTAGGTTAGGATCGTGCTTTGATGAAGCTTTTTTTAAGACTCACTCTAACTTGAAAATATTTGTTTGCGTTTCTATAACAAAAATACAAAACAGTTGATTGATTACATATTTCCAATTCTAAGTTACAATCATCGTTAGTTTCGCTCTTCTACAAGGTTTAATAAGTTGTTTATAGACTGGTTAATATTGAAGACTCTCTATTTTCCAAAGTTCGATCATACGAAAGTATTAGGATCATGCTTTGATGAAGTTTTTTTTAAGACTCACTCTAATTTGAAAATATTTGTTTGCGTTTCTATAACAAAAATACAAAACAGTTGATTGATTAAATATTTCCAATTCTAAGTTGTGATCATCGTTAGGTTCGTCCTTCTGCAAGGTTTAATATGTTGTTTATAGACTGGTTAATATTGAAGACTCTCTTTTTTTTTTCTAAAGTTCGATCATACGAATGTATTAGAAAATGTCCTTTTATTAGACCAAGAACACAGTTTTTTGTTTTTTTTTTTTAGTTATATGATGATGAGAGAGCTGGGCTCGATACTCAAAAAGCTTTACATCCTAATGACTAAACGATATATTAAAGCCTCTAACGGAAGCTCGGAAAAATATAGTTAGAGGAGATTTACCCGCTAATGCAGAGCGCGGAGAGCACAGGCACCCAGCCGCTCTTGAGCACAGGTCGAGTGTACGAGTTCCTCAGCACGATGAAGACCCACATGGGTAACAGGACCAGATAGCAGGCAACCACAATGAACGTGATCCATAGATGAGTCTCTGCGCATTTAAATGGCTAGGGTTAGACGACGGAGGCCAAGATAGGTTTAAGTTTAGGCCACTCACTTATATGTTCGTAGAGCAGCGAGGCAATAAAGGACAGCAGACTGATAGAAACAACATCGCCAATAGAGGCAGCCAATGGTGTGGCCAGGTTATCCGGATTCAGGCGATATTTGGCTGAGAATAAAATTACTGCTACGAGAACAAAGTCTGCCAGAAGTAATCGATATACACAATAAGAATAATATATATTGAGATGTTATTAATTTAATTGAGCTACAAATAATAATAATGCTTACCGAGCACAAAGCAGGACGAGGTGGCCGTAAACATCGCCGAGGCCGTCAACAGCATCATATGGTCGAAATAGAAGGAACCGTTCATTGCTGCGCCCACAGATACTGCAAACATGGCCACCAGAAAGGAGGCCACAGTGGCCTGCACTTGCACCAGCGCTATGTTTCCCACAATCATGCGTGTCACCTCCTTCCTCGACGTCATGTTACCCAAATTGACTTGCGTAGAGAGGCGCGAGGCGAGGCACATGTCCAGATTGCCTTTCAGACCCAACAGCGCCGGCACCAGAATGAAGAGCTCGCTTACGCTTTGGAACACGTACCATTTCTGGAAGCAAACAATTAGAGAGCTCATTAAATTCTGATTTTAAAAAATTTAGAGCTCATTAAATTCTGATTTTAAAAAATTGCTCTACCGCTCATATCAATAAGTTTTTTTTATAGTTTTGATACAATTTAAAACTATTACACATTGAATTCCCATATGATATGAACTTAAGTGATTGGTTGAGAAATTTCCAGGGAGTATGTGAGTTTTCGAACTTTCTACCTTACTAAGATATTTTGTTACTATCTATATTATAATTCAGCTCCTTTATAGAGGAGAAATCGTCTATTTCTAGCTGATAATGCATTAATGCGATATTTTTAAAAACATCAAGGCATCGATTTCCGATGTACAAGATCGATGACTATTGTACACCTCTTACATCAATAGTGTAAATCAAACATGACTAATCGATATTTGATTAAAAACACACTGTGGTGAAAAAGCGATGGTAAAAATATTTAAATTGTGGCGATTCTTTTCCAACTGTTAGGCACACAAAATATTTGTAAACTTGTAAACTTACGCCTTTATTTTGTTTATATCTTCACTTATTATATTGTGCACTTGGGTTTTTTAATGCATTAAATATTTAATAGGGCTTATGTAAATAATGTTCACAGCTTATTGGCATTTGCATTTGTGTGTGTATTTTTTTTTGTTGTTTTCTTTTCTCAGACTAAAAAAACTTAAGCATGGCAAATTAGTTGATTAGAATTTCCTAAAGCAATTTGAAAAATGATAATAAATCGTTTAATTTGTTCGCCATTTGGCATACCCGAAGTTCTCAGGGTACAGTCATTGCAATTACTTTTTTTTCTATTTGAAAGACAGCGAAAAACAAGAAATATCTAGATGTGTATGTATACACAATTGTGTTCGCAATTGACTTATCAGTTAGTTAAAGTGTCCCATTTGTAAATTAAATAACGAAAAGTGCGATATTTTCTTGAAAGCTACCCTCCAATTTTGTTCGAACAAGATTTACGGATTCGAAAGTACAAGGCAGCATGTTTTTTTTTTTTTTTTAATGGAAAGCAATCAATCAATTAATAGCGGGGCAACTTCAATGTTTATTATGGCGATTAGAAATGAAGTACTCCCATTTATTAGTTTCATAAAGTGGGAAATAAATTATCGAATTATGATTAATTCAATTAAAAAAACAATTGGTCTTTGATATTGCATGTATGGTGTATTTTGTGGTCTTCTATCGTACATTGTCGTACTTTTAATAAATAATTGCTAATAAGTGCTTATATTGATATGACAGTTTTATAATTGAAGCCTATGATATGATTAGAGGCTGCAGTTGGAGCTTAAGTTGGCTTCGATGGTTAAGTGCTTCGTATGAGAAGCGCAGGGGAGAGCCGATCCTAAAATTTATTCAGAATAAATTATTATTTTTTTTTTTAAACTAATAGGTTGGCTTTTTCTGCTTTTCTGCCTAAACTAAAACTTCTTGTACAATATTGTGCCTGAAACCAAGCATAACAGTTTCAAATGGAAGGAAAGTCGTTTAGAGAGCTTAAAATTGGATACAATTTTGATTTGTTTCTATGATTATTTGATCGGAAATTCGTTGGTTTTAACCATCAACCACTTCCTATATGCCATTCGGCTGATTTGTCTTCGAATGACTATTACCTTTTCAGAAAATTGCCTCTGCCAATTAAAGGATATCGAAGCTTTTGAAGCTCCTTGTTTGAAGTTGTTCATGATGGTACAGATCATAGTATTGAGTCGGAAATGATTAATTTGAATAATATAAGTTTATTTTGCTAAATTATAAATGATGTGTTCTGGTTTTATTTTGAGACACACCTTCTACATATATGTGCTTTTTTTAAAAGTAAGAAGCTAGACCATATGAATCATCCTCATGAATATTGATCCAATGTTCCGTATTGGAACATCTATACACATAAAAAAATCAGAACGCTATCGGTAATCTCAGAATCTTAGTCAATTAGCAAAGTCATCTGCATACGTTTGTATTTGAATTTCATCATTTATGTCGGGCGTGGGCGCCTCAATCTGGTGTGGGGCCAGAGATGACTGGTTCATTGGAGTTTGGTCCAAAATCGGTGCTAATTGGCAGGCAAAGCGAAAACAACAACGCATAAAATAATAAGCAAGCACATAAAATGTACACAGAACAAAAAACAAAAAAACTTAGCACTGATCGATCCCCCCTGCTCGCCCCTCTGGAAGTATTTCTTGTTGGTTGTTGCTGTTGCTGCCGTTACTCTCGTGTAATTTTAATGAGCCCGAATTATTAAATTTTACAATTTAATTAGCCGGCATTTTATTGTCTCCGCTTTATCTTTATCTCTCACTATAGTATATACATATGCGCGCAATGTCAATGCGGCAATTTACGAGACTCAAGATTAATCAAAAAAAAAAAAAGAAGAAAAAAAACTTGTCTCCACGAAACCCTCAACTCGAGGGCAATGGAGCGCAGAAACAGCTCTCGGTTTTACAATTCTAATTTTGACCGTAATTGTTATTGCAAATGCAATAATTTTGTAACGGTTATTACCAACCAGCGATTCTATAATTACGATCCACTGCGGCTTGACAATATCTACTAGAGATGATAGTCGGCGGGAGAGCTGAATTGTTTTTTCCCCTCTAGCAACAAAAAGTTAATTTAAAATGAAATAAATAATAATAATAAAAAATAATGAAAGAATAATATACACATATGTATTTAAATAATATAACATAACAAGATCTTTTGTTATGACATAATATTAACGCTCAATAACTGGTTTAAGATATTAGCTGCTTTAAAATATTGGGAGGAGTTTTTTTTTGTTAAATAAATACTATTCTCCAAATCGTAACAGCAATAAGTTATATTTGAATTTGTCGACCGATCCTGCCAACTGAAGACGCCTCCTCATCCTTTTTCTTTACTAATGTTGCCAACTCTCTTCGTGATTAATAGCAAAAAGGGGTTTCACAGTAAGATTTCCGGTAATGCCTATGCAATACTTTCAAATGGTAAGCCTATTTGTTGAAGCAATTTCATACACATTCAGGTACAGTGATAAAGGATCGAATACATTTTTATTTCTGCATTACAAATACCTTACTAAAGAACACTTAAGTATACTTTTTTAAAAGATTTCTATAAAAAAACATTTAGTTTCCAAGATTGAATATAATTTCTACATAAAAAAGACGATTTACATGTTTCTTTGTTGGCTCAACAAATAGTACATAGTTTCGAAAGCATACATACTTTATGATAGTCATGACGAATTTTTAAAGCTGTGAATCGATTGCACGACTTTAACTGTAAAAGTATATATACTTGTATTCGATGTGTTTATGTTTGGGAAACTTTCTTATATTTTGAGCTATTATATTTATTCCCATTTTCGATTGAAATTAAACTATTCGTAGTTTTCATTCTGTTGCGGTTTCTGAAAATTTGGTTTGCCTTCGCACAAGTGAAATCAAAAGAAATGCGGAAAATTGCAAACAAATATGGCAATATTTTAGCTCCTTTATCGAGCAGTACCCCATCATTGTAATCATTGTAATTTCACACCAAATCATAAACAAGTGTGATCTGATTTAAAGAAATTGTTGTAATTACCTCGACACGGCCCAGCACAATACCAGCGCCAATGGTTCCAATGCCAGCGAGCAGAAAGGGTATAGAGACTTGTATGAGTATCGTGGACCATTTCTCCTGTTTGATGCCCGGCCGATTCAATGCCAATTTCTCTTCGGAGCTCCCATTGATGCCAGCAATGCTTGAGGCATCCGTTTGCAGGCCACCAGGGCCACCGCTGCCACCTCCACCACCACCGCCCGCCGCACCAGGATCCGGTTCTGAGGATGCTATGGACGTCGTGATGATTGAGCTTAGTGAACCAGTTGTCGAATATGGTTGGCCGGACAATTTCTCATTGTCGGGGTCTGTCAAGAGACAAAGAAAGAGAGAGAGAGAGTGGAGAAAAAAGAGAGAGGGGGAAATGTGTGAAAAATAGGTAATAAATAAGGCGCCAGTCATTTAATAATTTTTGGGATAAATGCATGCATATATACACATATATTTACATAAGAGTGCATTTGTATATATATATATATGTGTGTGTGTGTGGTGTGTGTCTGGGATGTGCTGCTAAATTTAGCAAGATTATGCAATTAGCAAAGCAATTAATTAGTAAAACTATAAATCATGGGGTGTGTGTGTTGTGTGTGTGGTGTGCGCCGCCATTGTCGCCAGTCGGGCTAACAAAATTTTGCACTTTACTTCCAAATAAACTTTGTACGAATTTTTTATATACACATTTCAATATATTCATTTTTTCACCATCTCATAATTAGCATTATTATTTGAATCCAATGTGGCGGTCGTCTGGGCGGCTTAAACAAGTTTTTGTTTTTGTTTTTGTTCGAACTTTTCTTTCGCCGCTTCTAGATAAGTAGTCAGCAGACGTTCTCCATAAACAATATACAAATTAACCCATTAATGTCACAATTTATATTCTAATTTTATTCATCTTTCAAAAGCGATACATTAAAGTATGACGATAGCAACTGAGTTCTTTTTATTTTAGTAGTGCAATCGAAATAAAAATAAAATCAATTGTTTTATATCGATTTGAACTGTCAACTCAATATAGATGATTAGACGCAACATCAGATGAAGATTAGAAATGTAATGTTTGGATCGAAATTTAGATTTTGCAACACACGTGCTTTACTTTCAGTTATTGGCAATTGGTTTTTGTCTTTTCAAGTATATTATCTTTTTTTTTAATAAAGATTAAAAGCTATTTTGAGAGAAACAAAAAGTCATATACAGAGCTTTCACTGTACTCGAAATTTGAAGAGACTAATAATTGGAAGCAATGGATATAAAAAAGAAAATAAACAAAAAACACCCTCTCAAGAAGATTATGCCAAGCAATTGTCTTTAGACGATGGGTATAAAGATATGTACATATAATGGCAGACACGACTACAACCATGCATTAATTAATAAACATTTTATATGTTTATCTTATAATAGAGTAGTGACACGAGACAAACAAACAAATGGAGACACTCAAATGGCAACATTTAAAAGCACACACAAAAAAAAATTAAACAAATAAAAGAACAAAATCCCATATTAGTCGGTCCAGGTGCAATTAAGGAACTCAAGCGAGCGTCTGGCATGATTCAATTCTGTGCTATTTTCGAACACTCATGAGGCATTATTTGACAAGTATTTGAAGCTTTATTTACTTTTGTATTTGGCGTGCTCGCTGTTTGGCAACAGAATAAAAAATTTAAGTGTGTGTGGGCAATGGTAAAAGTTTCAATGCACGAGCACGAGAATCTGTCGATTCGAATTATTCGCCCCAATTTCCTGTCAAGTATGAATTCTTGATGTTAATAGGAATTCTACTTTTGAGAGCGGTTGTTGCAGTCCATTGCAGAGATCACTCTTCTTCAGCACCATATATCTGGGATTAAGCAGTTATCATGGATATTACATATATTTCTTTGGAGAAGAAGAAATGGAAAGAACTCAACTATAATATGTTGGTCAAACTGATTGGGCTTATTGGAAATGTAGAATTCCCCGCCGAAATAAAGGTCTAGTGTGAATTGTTCATAGGTCGATTTAATTTTCTGATATCTGGGATTAAGCAGTTATCATGGATTTTAAATATATTTCTTTGGAGAAAAAGGAATGGAAAACGCCAAAATAAAGGTCTAGTGTGAATTGTTCATAGGTCGATTCAATTTTCTGATATCTGGGATGAAGAGTTATTATGGATTTTAAATATTTTTTTTTTTTTGAGGAAAAGGAATGGAAAGAACTCAACTATAATATGTTGGTCACACTGATTGGGCTTATTGGAAATGTAGAATTCCCCGCCGAAATAAAGGTCTAAATTGTGAATTGTTCATAGGTCGATTCAATTTTCTGATATCTGGGATGAACAGTTATCATGGATTTTAAATATATTTCTTTGGAGAAAAAGGAACGGAAAGAACTCAATTATAATATGTTGGTCACACTGATTGAGCTTATTGGAAATGTAGAATTCCCCCTACTGTGAATTGTTGATAGGTCGATACAATTGTTTGATATCTGGGATTAAGCAGTTATCATGGATTTAATATCCATATATTTTTTGAAGAAAAAGGAAAGGAAAAAAATGGGCGAATTTCCATCTGTTAAGCGTCCCATTTCTGGACAGATGACAAAAAAGTGGGTCACATACGATAACGTTCTGCGTAAACAATCGCAATCAGAGCTCGGTGAAGCAACTCCAACGATGTCCAGGCCAGGACTAACAGTTGGGAAGATTTTTCTGTGCAGTTGGGGGATCCTTGATCTGAATTCGGACCTCCACTGTCAACATTTAAGCAATTTTTAGCTAGAGATTGGAAATAAATGACCAGAATCGGAGATGCTGGAGACGTGTTGCGCTGTTCCAATGCACCTACCGTATAGTTCAGATCTGGTGCCGGATCTGCATTCATAGGAAAATTTATTCACGAAAATCTATTGGTCGACCTTATCTGCAGCAAGGAACAGAATTATAAGCTATACTCAAAAGAGCAAAAAGTCATTGAAAGAAATATAATATTTGAAAATATGCTAAGAAAAATACATTAATTTTTCCCCCCAACCTAATTTATACATCAATAATGTAAATATAAATGGTGCTGTGGTGCCTAAGAATCGTGCCTTGATATTTGTGTTCATATGGAATATGTAAAAACTTGGAAGTATGTGTATAGTATAGTATGTGTGTGGATAAGAAATTTGATTTCAATCGCCTTCTGTTTCCCACTTAAAAAATTATTGAAAGCAGTGCATAGGTATTGAGAAATGGAAAAAGTTTGTCTTGCATGCATTATGTGTGTGTATAGTATAAGTATAAAGCAAGGAATATGAAAAATGATCAATATAGTAATAATGTGACAGTAATCCTGAGGCAAGGGAACCTAACATATGGAGAACTAAACGATGTTGAAGGCATAATACAATTATGAATATCGAAGGATATAGCCACATAATTAAATAGCTCTTAGAAATTGACTTGATATTGAAGTGACTTCGCAAGAGAAGCGCAGAGGAGGGCTGTGTTTTAAAAATTGTTGCCCAAAATGACTTCGCTTAAGTGCTTCGTATGAGAAGCGTAGAGGAGGGCAGTGTTCTTAATTTAATATTATAGAGTCGCCTATATTAGTTTATTATATGAAAAAGGTAAGGTAACGAGGCAACGCTGTGGCTAATTAAGGGCTGTAACTTCAAATAATAAGCTCCTGAGTATCAAATCATATATTTAAGCAGCTCTTATCTTGAAATTTGAGACGATTTCTTCTATTGGTACTTAAGCATAGAAATATGTACCATTTGTAACATATAGTAATAAATCTAGTAATTCGAATGGGAACATCTTGATTTCTGACACTTTCCTTACCTTTAAATCACACTTTGTGCCTTCAAAGAAACAAAAAAAATATGACTGCCCTGGCATACAATACTTATAAGTACATTCCACTCGAAAATCTATAGAAACTTTTCATTATGTACGAGTATACCTATGTATATATCCACAGATGTATCGGTTGTAATTACCTTACGCAACACAAGCATATAGTACCTGTATGTTTGTGTTCCCAATGCCAGCTGCCAACTGTACGATAATTGTTGAATGTACGGCGGAGTACTACGAGTACTTAGGTATACCCAAAAGTATCAGTATTCTGTACTTTTGTACTATTGTATATATATTTCTTTCGGGACCACTCACCGTTTCCGTCGTAAATAGTAAACAATTTGTATTTATCATCCGAAGAAGCAACATCATCTAATGGTGTTGTTGTTGTCAAGGTGGACACTTGTTGTTGGTATGAGGGTGTTATTGTCGTGTTGCTATTCTTGTTATTTGTATTACTATTATTGTTGTTGTTGTAGTTGCTGATATTGATAGTTGTTGGTGTTGGTGTTTGTGTTGATGGTGGTAGTGTATTACGATATTGTCCATGAGGCACCCCATTGTTGCTCGTGTAGGATGTTGAAGTTTTTGAAGAATCTACGCTTCTCAGATCGGATGGCAGACGTCGCACATTGAGCGGAGAGAGTGAGCTGTTGTTGTTGTTGTTGGTATTTGTTCGCAACTTCATCTGGTTTGGTATGTCGATTGCATCCTGAGCAGTTGTTGCTGTGCTCGCGGTTGTGACTGTCGTCGGGTTAGTGGATAGTGGTGGTGTTGGTGTTGGGAGGGGGGAACTCGCATTGGTTGTGTTTATGGATGTTAGTGTAGGAATGGATATGGTTGTTGCTGTTGTTGTTGTTGTTGTTGTTGGTGGTGGTACTGGGAATGTTGTATTCTGTTGTTGCATGTTCGATTCGTTTGGCGGCGACATTTTTGCATTTGTTACCGTGGTGTGTGGTTTGTGGTATGTGTTGTATGTTGTGGTTGATTGTTGTGTTTTATATTGCTTGCTGAGTATTTATAATTATTGTTTAATTGAACAACATAAATTCATAAACTGAAGCATAAGAAAACACGCATATACGCATATACCTTCTCTATATATATTTGTGTATATTAAACTAATTGAACTTGCTGTTTTTTTGTTTTTTTTTGTTTTTGTTTTGTTTAGTTATGCTTTAATTTCTTTTGTTTTTCTTTGCTTGCCTCGCGTGGTGCGCACTAAACTTGCAGGCGGCTATACGAACATAAATCAAGTGCAATTGGTTGTTATTGGAATAATATTTGGTTTTTTCATAATTTGCCACAAGGAGAGAGCAAATCGTTGCCAGTAGAGTTGCACTATTGTTTTCGTTTTCTTTTTGTTTTAAAGGAATAAATATTATAATTAACTAGAAATAAACGCACGAGAGAAACAATAAAACAAAAACAATAATTGGAAATATCACACAATTTGTTGATGTTATTGTAGAATTAGAAAACTATGCTCATAAATAAATAAGTTTAAAGCGTAATACAAATGTTATGGAAAATATTGACTCAAATGCGAGTTTTGTAAAACTTTTACACCTTTTTTTTGTAATATTATTAACTTTTTGTAGTTTGTTTTTTTTTTGTTTTTGTTTTGCTTTGGAATGTATTAAAATAAAAGAATTGAAAAAAATTGAAAAAGACAAAACGTTTCGTTTACATTTTTAATACGTGAGGTGTTGTTTGTTTGTGTGTGTGTGTGGGTGTGTGTCTGTGTCTGTGTGTGTGTGTGTGTGTGTGTCGTACGTCGGCGTCGTCGTCGTCGTCCTTGTGCGCTGAGTTCGCCGTCCAGTTCGTCGGTGTCGCGTCTTTGCTTGCGTTCGTCGTGTCTTTGGAGGAGGAAGGGCAGGAGTGCAGCTTAGTCACCGGACCGTTGATATGGCTGCAAACAACAACAACGAATGATGGACGTTGTAGTTTCTTTTTTCTTTTGTTTGTTTATTCATTGTAAGTATTTGTACAATTGTTGTATATATTGTTTAGAATGGATTAAAATAAACAAATAAAAGATAGGCATTTACTAAAAATAAACGCGACAGAAATCAATGGAAGGCAACAACCTTTGGTATTTAAAAAACAAATTCAATTCTGGATATGAATAAAAAATATACATATACGTACTTATATATAATACTTAATATATAAAGATCGCAGAGCTTGGTGTGTTTGTTATATGTGCATATAAATCAGTCAAAAATATATATATTCAATATATCACAAACATTGCAGTTGATAAGAAATGCAAGTGTTCCGGATATTGTTTTCAAAGTTTCATATGGCGACCCCACTTTAATAATGTTTTAATACCTTATATTCGACAGCTTAAAGAGTTGATGAGAAATTCTAAGCGCGAAATATACGTAACAGGTCCCAGGTCAGCACGATGAGCAAAATTGATATACACACGTTCGTCTGTATGAACATTAAGAACTTTTCCACTATAACACATAGGAATACACAAACTTGTTTACAAGCTACATATAGTCTTATTACTTTATATGTTTATATTTAAAATAATATAAATGAAAACTCTTGCTACTAAAAACCATTCTATTTATTTTCGTATCGCAACCAAATTTGATGAGAAAGAACAAGGCGCTCTTCCTTAACTCTACAGCTTCTACAGAAATCTTAAGATGGGATGCCAAGCTAGCCGAAGGGCAAATTATATTCCCCCACCGGGTCAGTGGCGTTAATTAGATATTATTGTAATTTGATTAGATTTCTCCTTCTCAGGCTTATCTAGCTTATAAGATGCTTTTTATAATTTTTATATATTTCCTAAGTCGACAGTCAATGTTTGCTGACATAAATAAATAAATACTTGTAAAATAATAGAAAATAAGTCTGGCAGCGTATCTAGCTAAAGGATGGTGGTTCCCCACCACTGTGGAAAATTCAACCCTTTTTCTGTTTTTATAAACAAGTTTTATTTTTCCTTTGCCTGTGTGTGGTTGCGGTTCAAAAGCCTAAAGGAGACACGGGCCAATACCAATACCCTTTCCCTCGCCAGGTCATCATTAGTGCAGTTTTTAGCAGGTAGTAAAGATTACTCATTAAATAGACGTTAATAAAAAAGGTTGACCATCAGGAGTGCAACATTTTTTTTTCAAATTTTCAGACCCCATTTCTTGCAGTTACCATATGTTTTGAAAAATCATTTGTACAGCACTTCCTTGGTTGCTCGAGAACATATTTAATTGCTTTTCAATTTGAATATTTTAAAGGTAATATCAATATTTGGGCATTTGTTTTTATCAGCATTTATTGGAAGCGCTAATCTGTGTGTATTTAACCGGATTTTAAGGTTAAGAACCTGCTGATCACACACATCCCCACACACACACACTCACACACACACACTGCTAAGTTTTGCTTCACTCTACTGGCACCGTGGCCGATGATGTTGTTGCTGCCTTTGCCGTGCCGGGCACGCGGCATACTGATGCCCACAACAACAACAAAAACAACAGCAGTGAATTACAATAACAAGCACGATGCTGCCGCCTGTTTCTGTTACCGTTTTGTTGTTTCTTGTTTTTGGTTTTTATTATTTTTTTTTTTGCCAGCACTCGCATTTGATTTCGATTTTTCAAATGTTAACTGGTTTTAATGTCTCTTTCCGCTGCTCGCTGCTTGTTGTCTGCTTTGATTTTCATTTAGTCTCACTCGAATTTGATTATGAATTTTGTATTTTTGCAGCATCAGGGAGCAAGTTTGGACACTTGCACTTCAGCCCACACACACACACACGCACACACACACAAATTTTTGTGTTTTTTTTTTTTTTAATGACAACAAACGACTAAAGTGTTGAACGCAACAGTAAAAACCATTTTAGTGAACGGTCCCACAAATAACACAAGAAGGATTTTACTTTCCAAAGCCAATTTTTGTAAGTGTATAAAAGAAGTTTGTGTGCAAATTATTTGCAAAGATTCCTTTATGTGAGTAGGGGTTCCTGTGCAACACTTATTTAATAAGGGAAAGTGCCTGTGTTATTTATTTAAGTTTGATTATTCAGCTAGTTTTGTGCTTTCACCTCAAAATGTACATAATTCCAATACAGTTTCGAAATGTATTTAAATAAGTTATACCACAGTTTTGGTTAAAGGCATTTACTTCTTCATTGCTTGCATATGCTTACGAAGACTGGCAGATTTGATTAAAATCAAAGATCTACATTTTTCAACTTTGAAAACGACTTGAATCAAATAAATTGTGGTTTAACTACCCAGTTAAGGTCGACTTAGTGCGATTTTACTGTACAAGCACACACACACTTAACCAGTTTTGGCAGTGGCATGCGCCATGGAATGTGTGCTAAAGCTTCTTATTGGCAGCAGCCAAAGAAACAAAAAATCGAACAGAGTGAAAAAGTTGCAGTTGACGACATTTCGGCGACATTTTCAAGTTTACAACACGCATCGAGAGGAATTTTTATGGCGACTTTTCACAACAGCATCGATAAGGTCTTGAGGTGTTTTCATCCACAGCAGCAGCAACAACAATAACAGAAGCGGTAGCCGAAATTCAAAATTCATTCAACTTCAATATAAAATCAAAGTGAGCGCAACACTTGGCGTATACGTAACATGCTGATAATCTTTAGAACGCGTGGCTAAATCTTCAGAGACACTTGAACTAAGTATATGTATATGTGGACTCCGCATCGCATACAACATTTGTGAAAAAGCTATCAAGCAGGCAATAAAAACTCAATCACTCAGTCAATCAAGCAGCTTGCGATTCCAATTCAATTTAACTGATAATGAAAAACTCAATGCCAAGTTTAATGCAATTTTATCGGCCAAATCAAAGGCTATAGCTGCACATGGACACATAACCACTTCAGTCTTAACTTAGACATGTTGCAGTTGTTGCTAACATTGTTGTTGTTGGTGTCGTAGCTGCTGTTGTTGACCAACAAAGGCCACATATTGAATTTTGAGCAGCTTGCCAACACAGTTTTTCCACATGACGATAAGATTAAAAGTTGTGGCTAAATAAACAACAACAACAGCAACAATAACATCACCTCAAACAAGTAATTGAAATGTGTTGATTTATATGGTTGTGTGGGTGTGTGTGTGTGTGTGTGTGTCACAACAAAAATAGCTTTAAGCAAGCCAAACTTATGCGCAATCTCTTGGAAAAAAATACGCATTACGTATACGCCACATTGCAGCATGAAGCATTTTGACGATTAAGTTAGTTTGCCTGTGTCCCCCATAGAGGATCAGACTTAAAAAATAAACGAGTATTTGTTGCGGAAGAAGTTCAGCTGGCATTCAGTTGGAATTATAGAAATCAAGGAATTAACTTACAAATTAAAAAATAATTAAATTCACAAACCAATAACTAGTATGAAAAAAATAGCTCTTTTGTTGTTTCAGGCTTGCTTACCAAATTCAACATTTGAATATTTTTTTAAAAATATATTTATAGTTGATATAAAAAAATGGTAAGCCCATTTAATTTTGCGAGCAAAATTACATTTGTTTGTCGAATTATTTTCATTTGAATGCTTAATTATCAAAAAGAATATTAAGAAATATATTAGGTGTTTGTTCTTCCAACTGGTTAATTGCTTGCCTTTTTTTTTATTACTTAAATATTTAAGCTCATTAATTGCCAGATTAGCGCAAGTATTACAATGCGATAAATTGCAAGATTTACGGTTTCAAATATGTTTTATAAATAACTGAAAAATCCCATCGCAAATGAGGTCAACAAATTGACAGTGCGGCTTAAAACAGTTTTAAGGTAAGAAAAACATTGGATTAATGTTCCCACAAAAAGTGCAGTTCCATAGTTAAGGGTGTTTTTTAAAGGTATATGAAATTCCAAACACATTTATTTGAAAGTCAAATGTAAAACATTAATTACATAACTTTAGTTTGTACTAAGCTGATCCACTTAATCGGCGACTTATTTAAGTATTCCTAATGTTTAGTTCCAGTTAATTATTCTCAAAAGCCATTGACTTAATTTTTATGACTAAAATCGGTTTTGTTGTTTAACAGCGAATGTTGCTAATGTAGAGAAAGAGATATTCGGGTTCTATAACAATTTCTATTCTATGATTTGATAGTTCAATTTGTATCGTAAATTCCCCCTTACGGATTTACCCATACGAGTGCATGTAAATCGATCTATTTGGAGTAAGAAGTCGACTCATTGATTGCCCTAAAAGATGTGAATTATTTTTTCTGGTAATAAGGATATTTTATATAATAAGATACGGCAAACAATACATATTTTGCATACGAAAGAAAGTCCTTTAGATCTTTAATAGTAAGTATACATATGTAGCAGCAGTTACTAAATATTTATATATTTACAGTGGAGGTGCAAATTGGACTGCACTGCACTTTTTATGCAAAGGAACTAAATTAAATTCTCCCCAAAAAGGTTGGATAAGGGAGCCAGAATACTCTTTAAGTACCATTGGAAGGAGAGTATAAGATGTTAAAGAATTTATAAAAGGAAGCACACAACCGAGTATAAATAATAAAAGATATGAGGATAAGAGACGAAGGAACAAGTTAATTAAAAGCTTGTTCGAAGGCAGCAAAGAAATTGAACGTTTTGAGCTCAACAAATTATAGAGCTGATTAGGATCCTGTGCGCAGTGTATCGTGCAATGGGCAAGGTATAGGAGAAAGTTTGATTTGGAAAAATCAAAAGATGAAATAATGTTTGGACCCACAGTGCTCTGGCCTGGAATTGTTTCCTTCTCTAGTGAGGTGGTCGGTCTGCCATTTGCCGGAGCTGTCAATTGTCGGATGTCAGTTGGAAATTTCAAGTTCAGTGTCAATAGATAAAATAGTTTATGGGGGCTTGCGAAGCTAAGCAGCGAAGCCAGCAACTACAACAACGAAGCGTAAGTCAAATAAAAAACGTTGACGCTAACGCCAGCGTTGACGTCGGCGTCTGCGTCGACAACAACAGTGACGGCGATGACGACGGTGTCGACGCTGCTGCTGCTGCTGCTGCAATGCTTTGTACATTTTATTGCCCAAACTGCAGGCGCAAGTGTTGGTGTTTGTTGCCGTTGTTGCTGTTGTTGTTGTTGCTGTTGTTGTTGTTGTTGTAGCAGCGCAAGTGCAGTTAAATTGAATTTCGTTTTTCAATTAAACAACTGTTATTGCTATTGCAGCGTTTTGTTGTTGCCACATAATGTTATGCTTTATTTTCTCAATTGCAATGCGGAACTTTGTGGGTTTAAGTGTTTGGATAATGATGATGACTGCTTCTACATGTACTTGTATATAAGTTTGTATATACAAGTATGTACATACATATGTATGTATGCACATGTATTGTAATTACTCTTGTGTCAATTATAATTGTCTATCTTTTGAGGCTTTGAGAATTTGTTTGTTTGATTTTTTTTTTTTTTTGCTGTAAATAATTCACAACACGTTTCTCCGACTGTCATTTAAATTTAAATGGGTCTCGATTATAGACAGACGGAAAACCCGTAAAGCCCGCAAACCCAGCAAGAACAACAACAATAAGTCGAGAATAAAAGCAATGAGCCCATCCAATAAACCTACGCTTATCGATAGACATGGAGCCCGAATAAAGCATTATTTTATTGCAAATTAGTCGGAGGGTAGGCACTGATGGTTTTATGTTTTAAGTGCCACACTAAACGCCTTTCACGACGTCTACATACGAATTCGGAGACGCAAAATAAAGTAATGGAACTGTGAATCAATGATAAGGTATTCCGAAGTTTTATAGATCCTACGAGTAAAAGGTTGCGGCAATTAGCTATCCGCCTAACAATTCTATTTATAAAGAAGGAAGCTAAAGAAGCTACTTGATACCTCAAGTTGTTGTTTATTTGTATTTATTTTCAATCGTTATCTGTTATTTAATGGCATATGCTATATACATATATGGAGATACACAAGGACTGAACACTTCACACACACTTCAAAGAAGGCGAAGGCAGTTCTATCTGCAGGCAAGGACATGGCGTTGGGATACAAGTGGACTGATTTGAGTTATAAGATCAAGGAAAAATGCTCGCATCTGGTAAAAAAGAACGAATTCTTTCATCAACATAATGCATCCATTCATTGCAGTGATCAACATCAATGAATTTAAGTTCCAAATGACTCCTTCTTCCTTGAAATACATATATGTATCCTTTGTCCAAGTTTGAAAAAAAAAACGCCGCGAGTGATTGCTATTTAGAGAAGCTCGTCATTTCTCTCTGTAAAGAAGGTATAGAAGCTATTGCACATTGCTGGAAAAAGTGCATCGAGCTGAAAGGGGACTATGTAGAGAAATAATCATAATTTATCGTTAATTGTTTGTGTGTTCGTTGCAAGGTCGAGTACTTGTGGAACTACTCTAAAAATGTGAAATCTAAAAATTAAATTTTTCGTTAGATACAGAATAGGAAAACGTGTTTTATATGCAAGAGTGCGATGTCTTAGATATTGTCCGGATATTGTGAAACCGGAATGATCTAATCTTATCGCTGGTATCAGAGAGCTAGAACTCATTTAAATATCTTTATTTGAGCAATCGAAATTCAGGGAAAAGAAGGTCGAGTTCACTACGAAGAAGTTAAAAAGAAGAAATAAATGATTTTTTAAAATATTACAATTATGAGGTAGAAATCTTCATTTAAATGTCACTTGACATCATTTGTTAGAAATCTAAGCTCACTACTTATAACATCGGGAAACCTTTTAATTGCCAAAGAGCAACCCTTTTATCAAGACTGAAAATGGCACGGGGCTAAAGAATAAATTATTACTTAAAAAAAAAAAGCGCCACAATCTTACATAGATTTATAAATACTTATAGTTGTGGCTTTCAGATAATATATGTATTATGTGTGTGTATGTGTCTATCATTAATCAGTTTAGCCAAGAAGTGGCGTTTATATAACCGGCAACGCGACGAGCTCAAGATAATCTCATAACAATTCAGTTTGACATTTAATTATTTTATACTATACTATACTATACTATACTATACTATACTCGTACGATGTACATATGTATGTTTGTAATGCTATGTAAGTAATGTGCGTGTGCTGTGCTCGCTGCTTGCTTGTCAAAGATTAGATAGCGAGCCGAATGCTTCAAAATGGAGAAAGGAAATCAAATAAAACAAAATGAAGAGAAATATTAAATTTAAAACGCGCAAATGGCAACAAAAGCATCCCATGAATGACTCAGGCGATTTGTACTAGAAGTGCAGCTGCAATTCCGAATTGCATTTCGGTGCCAATTTCAAAATTGTAATGCGATGATAAAAATTAACTCAATTGGAAACATTATATATACTACGATTCCGACTATGATGATGACAAATACACTTGCCACCTTTTTTATTTTTATACTCTGTTCACAGCTAAGAAGATTGTGTTATAAATTATTCATATTTTAAGTCTGTACCATGAGAAGGGTCGATAATTGTTCATCGATCTTTCCGTATGACTTCAAGAATGAGAAATCAGCGATAACTAACAAAATAAGCATCGGTAGATGGCTCCAATTAAAGCCTACTTCAAAAAAAAAGAGTAAATAATGGGCCTACTTATTAAATTATGTTAAAGAGTCAATAAATTATAATTTTAAAAAACGGTTAAAATTTGCTAAATCTTGGAGAGAGAGCCGACAAGCCTCTATGGCGACAGCCCCAGACGTTTATTTATAAGACTCAGAAAGTCCAGTGGATTGTGCGCGTTAATTTCCAAAACGTGCGCTAAATCTGAGACGCCTGCTAATTCCTATTTATTACGATTAAGTCGCGCTTGCTGTCCGCTGACAAATATACTTGTATATATATATATATATACATACATATGCATACGAGTATGTTTGTACGTTGGTATGTCTATCTATCTAGTTCCCAGGCTTCATTAAAAGCCGCGCTTAGGTTCGCTTGAATGCAAAATACAAAATAATGATAATAAAAACAAAGCGTTTCGTGTCTTGGCTGCATAAATCGCACTAATTTCTCAACGGCAAGCAAACATTTAATTTAAATAAAATTTAAATTGCATAAATTAAACGTTGTATCGTCTATGTGTGCCGGACTCTCAATTCTGAGGACAGGCGAACTGATGGCAAACTGAGCTCAGCAGCTTCCATAGATAATTCTCTAAATTTGTTCGATCTAGTTTAAAAATAAACTTTTCCATCGAAACCATGAAATCTAAAACTAAACACCGAAGGAAATTCAAATTTATCCTTTAATTATCGTATTGAATTGTTTGAATTGTCAGTGTTTTTCTTAAGACAAATTATTATTTATATTCAAATTTGAATAATAATAATGTAAAGCAAGTTTCTTAAATTTTAAATCAAAAGTGCCTTAGGCTTTTAAAAAATTAGATGATTAGTACCCACAATAAATCGGAGACCTGAATAATATTTAATTAATTTAAAAAAATCATATTTTAGATCTGGTTCACTAGGCCGCACAGCTCTGCTTTTGTATTGTGCATATAGGAATGCTGTTGAGGTAGGTTGCTGATTGGATAGATATTAATCGGTCAACATGACGGCTACGCAATTTGTAGAATTTCTGTCGCTATAACTAATTGGACGCTGCATAACTACAGGCGCGGAAGAACAAAATTAATTGACTTTGAATTCGTAAAATTTTCCTACAATCTGATAAAAATGTTGACCCATTTAAGCTGTCAATGTTAGCCTAATTAATTGTTTAAAAATACAAATTAATATAAAAAACAAATACTAATTATGCATTTCTATAGAAATTCAAAATTAAATTTTTGTTAAATATATTTATTTTTGTATTATATTGGCATTTTATTTTATTTTTTTTCTTTTTAATTTGGTCAACAAATGTACAATATTTGTTGCCAAATAAATAAATACAATGGCAAAACAATAAAAACAACAACAGCAGCACAAAAACATTGACGCTCTTCTGATGACGCAGATGACACACAACTGTGATTGCTTTCCATTTTGTGCTCGCTTTTATTATTTATTTTTTTAATTTGTTAGCATTTCATGCAGTTTTATGAATGGGCCACACAAATCAGCGACAAAAACAATACATATTGAACAGGTACCATATATAGTACATATATGTATGTACATACTCGTATATAGATACTATATGTAGACATACATATAAGTAAGTACACTTAGTTTGAGTGAATTGTTGGCCTATTTTGAAATCTAGATGGATGCATAGAGCTGGAGCTTAGAGTCACATGATCAGTAATTGATTAAAAAAATCGGCTGGGAATCGAGTGGTGCTTGCCCCAAACACAGCTGTGCTAAAATCGTTTCCCTTTCCTTTTTCTTTTAAAAAGAAAACATATATATTAATTACACGAAACTGGAACTGTATCGAATGTCATTCAACTTGACAAAAATCCAATAAATAACATATTATATGCATCAGAACGTGTGCTGGAGAAAACACCACATGTATATATATTATATACATATATATGCATGTTCAGAAGACAAATGCTATGCTACACTATGTCGTTTTAGAGGGCGTAACTAACTATATGCCACTTGCTGTTCATTTCATTTCATTTCATTGCCCGAAGATTGGAGTCAGTGGTGCGGAGTAAAAAAAAAACATTTCAATTCAAACAGGCAGAAATTTTTTTGTATCGTGCAAGACCCAATTATATATAAAATGTGAAAGAAAAAGGTAAATAATTATTTATTGACCCAATTCTTACAAAACACCATTAGGGGATTAAAAAGAATAGACTTCTCTTGTAAAATTATTTCTAAAATTCATAGACAAATTTAATACTGAAGATTTCTGCATCTTTCAAATAGATGCTTATATAATATATATATATATATATAGCTTCACACAACATACTCACAATTCTCTCCTGTTTCGATAAATACTATACGATATTTGTAAGATAAAGTGGGATGATATTTTTCAAGTTCTTAATAGAGAAATTTGAATGTTTCAAAAAACCAACAATTTCCTGCAATATAAGCATTCTTCTTACATTTCTTAAAGTGTTTCCTAAACTCGACCTCTTAGTGCATTCTGTCAAAACAGTCTTTAGAAGCAGTTTTCTAAGGAACTGAAAACTCAATTGCCAATATTCTAAATTCCAAAGAAATGTTGCTCTATCTTTCATACATTTTCAGCTTATTTTGGTGGAAACAATTTAATTATATTAAAAATTTTTCTAAACTTTTATAGTAGTAGAAATAATTGTCGTTTTTATTCAAAAATTATTTACTTTTCCAATTGGAAAAATAAAGTATTAAATACAATAAAAGTGTGTCGAAAAATTGTGTCCTTTAATGATTTACATTCTGTCATTATTTGCTGGCATACTTAAATAGAAATTATGTATTAAAATAAGTTCCGTAAATTAATATATTTGCACTAACATTTTTCTTAACTATTTTTTAAGTTATAGGCTTTTTATTTTCATAGTTGTCGAAATAATTTTTGGCAAAATCGAATTAAGGCAAATGTGCATACGAAATGCGTTACGAAAGGGCCTTACTCTACAATTTAAATCTCTGCAACTGATTCATTAACTGCACGCAGACGTTGCAAGCAAACAAAGAGAAACACACACACACAGAGAGAGGGAGAAAGAAAACTAACAACATTTTAAAGCTTGCTTTAAATTAACTTGGAAGGCGATCATCAGTCAGTGTTGTGCGGAGGCACGTGGCGGCGAGTGGCACGAGTTTCGTGCCATGGGAAAAACCTCGAACAAATGCCAAAGCCACGGAGTCATGGAGCTATGCAACCATGGAGGGTGTGCGTGTGCGTTTGTCCATAGAACTTGAGCAATTAGTGGCCATTTGTTTATGGCCGAAAGCGTTGGGAGCTGGAAGTGTGCCTTCGCTTTCCAACACTATAGTACATTTGACCGTGAAAATGAAACACCAGCAACATAAATGAATTAATTATTATTATTTCTTATGCTATTGTCTCTTACTCGAGCAAAACTGTATTATCTATGCATAGACAGACATACATGTATATACTATACATATATACACACACACTTGTAGTAACTGCTTTGTTTTTGTTTGTTCGCTTTGTCTCTTGCCTTCTTCGCTTCATTCATTTGCCTTAAGTTCAAGTTGCTATCCACCCTTTTTTTACTAGCCGCTTAAGGTTGCATATTTAATTTAAAAATATATATACATATGTATATATGCAAGTATGTATAGTATATACGAGTATTTATATATATTTTGTTTTAGCAAAAGCGCTTAACAAGAGCAACAACAACACCGTTTAATGTTTATGCTACTTCAAGGCATTTTAATGGACAGTTAATACGGTGTATTATTATTAATATTCTTTTTGTATTGTTTGTTGCAAGCAAAGTGCCTCACAATGAATTATTTTTATTGTTTTATTGCATGCATTGAACTAAACAGAAGTCGAAGGACAGCGGTTAAGAAGTTCAGTTCAAGTTCAAACGAGAGCTTCAATATTTATAAACTCTGTACCCTTCCTCCCCCCTCTCTATGCCCCACAGAGTTATATAAATAAAATAATGTTGCACGAATCGTTTTTGTGGCAGTTATACGATTTTGATGACACTACAGAATATCTCGAGGCACTGCTGAGAATGTTCTCTACCTTGTTTACGATTCTAAGATGGATTGTTGCACCGATTAGTCCTATGACAGCTTTATCATATAGTGGCCAAGATTTTTTGCTACTACAAAATATCTTAAGACAATATAAAAAAACTCATAGCTATCAGATTTGCTTAAAGATATCTAAAAAAAAACGAATAAAGCTATCACATTAAGACTGATTTCTTCGCCAGCTGGCAGCTATATAAAGTAATGACTGAATCAGTGCTCAGTAATAAACTTGATTTGCATAAGAATTAGACGACTCTACGTACAAAGTTTGGTGTTCCTAGCTGTTTTGGTTCAAAAGCTGTCAGTGTTCATACAGACAGACGGACGGAGAGAGCATGTAATATACCCACAACATTAAGTCTTCCTCCTGCCTGTTATATACATACATGCTTTCTTTAACCCATTGCATATAGCATATAAAAAGTACAATGAGCGTTAGTTTATTTAATACCGACGCATGTAATCAGTACCGTTCAAAAGGTATGAGTGTCTCGAACTCTGAAACTTTAGGACATTGAAACACTCAACTTTTTCAAACAGAGAACAAGTTTGTGTCCGTTAAAAAAAAACAGTTTTTTTTACCATTTAGTTGCATGACATATGTTTCGTAATAAATCAGTGTAAGATCTGCTCGCTAACTCGCTTTTCATATTCAACAATCTTTTTAAGTTTTTTTTTTTTTTTGATTAGACTTCGTTACATGAGTAACAACGGATTTTTTGCCTGATGAGTTCATAAAGTGCACAACAAATACTACTTGTACTTCTATAACTCTTTATTGGTAAGCAGCGCATTACAATTTGGATACAAGTTTGCTTTGATGGAATAAATGAGCACAAAATGGTTTTGGAAAATTAGAGCCCCCAAAGGGGGAAAGAGACTTCACAATTTGTTTGAAGAAATTGTAAATTTGAGGGTTTTGGGGGTTTTAGGAAATTTACCTTCATGGCTGATCTATTGTTATACCTTATACACAAATGGGTATACTATCTGCATTGTTGTATACATTCTCTTTATTTAATTTTCTTTTACTGCTGTTTCAAATTTTGTTGAAAATTATGTTACTAACTTTGAGTTCCAAAAAATGCTCGAAGGTGAACAGTAATTGCATAATTTATTACTCAATTCTTGTTTCTAAAATGCCATAGATAACTATCTGGTTCTACTTAATGGGCTGTATATTATATACATAAGTGTTCAAAGTCAAAGCACAGCGTTTTTGGGCATCAGGAACTTAGCCACAAGTGTTCTTCTATAAATTAAGAACTTTAATATTATCATAAAGGTTATTAGACTTGTCAGGTGCAAGTATAAAAAACTTATATATGGATGGGATCATATCTGGCTATTGTGCAAATATATTTTACAATTCGTATTTTATTGTTGGCTTCTTGCTTGCTCAACCTTACCATAAAATTGCCCCTAATAATTATTAATTTGATTTGTTTTTGTTTGTTTTTTTTTGTATGCTCTTAATAACTTTTTTTATGATAAATATTTTCAGCTCAATTTGTTGTTGTTGTTGTTATTGTTAGCATTTTTTTTGCAGCCGCTACTAATTATAATTATTATTAATTATGCGTTTTTCTGCGCTGCATTTTTTCCATTGATTTCCGCCTTCCTTTCTAATTTTGTTTTATGTTTTAATTACTCTTTAACGCTTTGCTTACATTTTGTTCACATCTGACTTTTTGTATTGTCGGATAGCGAATTTTAGGAAATCGCCTGAAATTTTTGAATCCAACAAAATTAGTTTCTTCCTTTCGATTGTTTTTTGAACACTTTTTTCGCGACACGTTCAAAGTACGAAGATTGCTCTGTTTTCGCGGGTTCAGTTTTCTGGTTTGTTTCGAATTCGTGTTTCTTTGATTTCTTTGGGGGGTTGGTTATGTGTAACTTTTGTTTTTTTTTTTTTTGTTTTACGAAAACGGCACCAATATAATTTGACACAGTCAAAAAAATAAATAAATATGAAACAATCACAGTGCGACAAGACAAGAACAATAACAGTAATGGAAAGTTCTGTTTTCGTCGGAACTTATTTAGTATTTTGATTTTTGATTTTTACAATTTCGATTCAGGTGCTTTAAGGTGCTCTTTAAAGCGCCGTCGTCTGCACCGGTTGCCGGGATATCGTACACTGAATGTCCAAAGACTGCAAACACTTGTTATTATAACGCGTCAAAGCGTTTCATTTAGCGTCGGTGTGTTTTCGACAACAGCAACAACAACAACAGCAACAATAGCAGTAACGGCAGCGACAAAAGCCGAAACATTGAGCGCAGAGCAACCCAGCCGCAGTCACAGCCACAGACACAGCTGCCGCCGTCGTCGCCGCTCTACGCGAGCGTCAACCGTCAAGCACCGATCTGGCCGAATCAATATGTAAGCAGCGCGGCTAAACTCTTTGACGCAAAAAGAGCCTCGAAAACAGCAACAGCAACAGCAACAACGCGCAGCACTTGAGGCGGCGGCATCAGGTGCTACAACAACAACAACAACATTAAGCATTACGATAAGCGCCAGCAGCTTGAGACTTGCTTGCTCTCAGCGATGATGGCAACGCTCTTATCGCTCGTTGCGCTCTCGGGCCAAGTTAACCGCCAATCAACTAACCCACCAACTTGTTATCAATCGAAATCGAAATCAAGCTTTAGGCCAAAAAACGAGCAAATTAATGAATGAAAATGCCCACGTTAGACGCTAACGTCGACAGCGACAGCGACGTCGACGTCAACGTTGACGCAACAGCAACGCTGGCAGCCCCGATCTTTGTTGAGGATTCGCAGCGACGCAGCTTATTGCTGAGCGGCAACGACAACGACGACGACGGCGCTGACGAAAAACGAAAATCTTCGTGCACACGAGCATTTTGTTCCGTTAGAATTACAACAACTACAGCAAGAGTAACGTTCATTCGGCCTAAGCCATGAAAGCCGTCAGTTCGGCATCGCCCCCGCTTCCGCGACCAAGCATTTCACAATTCCCGACAGTCAGACCCAACTGAAGCGAACTCGAGATCAGGGCTTTCCTCCAAGTTCTCGTGTATTCCATGATTCCGTAAATGCTTTAATTTGAATCATCATTTAGTATAGACAGTTAAAATGCAATAATTTTAAATCTTTTCGTGTGATATAGGTAACAACAATGGGAAAACATTTTGATCAGATATTCGACATATTAAAAATAATTCAAATTGCAAATACTTAGGTAGGTTAGCGAAGTGGCTTAAGCCAACTTAATATAGATATTTACAAATATACGTGCATATAACCCTGCTATTGCATTAAATGATTGATATTTATAGTGAAGCTGTTATGGAATTTATACAAGTAATTCCCCTTAATGGATGTTACGAGATACCTGACAGTAGAATAAAATTGCAAAATCTATGATGTGAAATAAAACGATGTTTCCTAAATCGATGGAGGACCGGCTAAAACGTAAAACTTTCTCTATGCATGTGAATTAAAATTTAATTAATTAATACATAATATTTGACATTTTATGATAAATTGACAAAGCCTTTTAAGATAAGTTAATAATAATAATTTTTAGGCCGACTATTAAAGCCGTTTTTTTTTATTAAATCTTCTTCAAAAGATAAACAGCAAACTAAAAACTTGCAAAATTTTACTTAACAATTTTGTTTTTAAAACATTCGGAATTGAAATCCGTTGGATGTGAAATTCTCCTTTTTCAGCTTTAAATCCCAAAAAACAACATCACTTCAAACTACAGAACTGTTTGGTGATTTTTATTCTTCCAACTGTTTTGTGATTTTTATAGAAATTCTTTAAAGGCGAGCCAACAAAAAAAGTCCCAATTTTAATAAAAACCCAAAAGATAAATTGCTATTCGTGACAATTTTTGTAGGATTTGGACAAACAAAAAAGTACCCTATTTTATGATGCTTTAGAGAACATCTGATCATTAAACATGCTTTGATGATTTTGGCCACCCTGTATACGTTATTGTTTTTGTTGTTGGTATGTCTTTTGTGTGCTTTGATTTTTACTTTTTGGTCAGTTGTTTTAGCCAATTTTGCGGTTAATTACTTATTATCATTTGTCAATAGCTTGGCAGTTTGAATTGGATCTACGTGAGATGCGGTAAGACAGAATGACATGCTTTATATATTTGACTGATATAGTACTATATACTATATATATTTACGCAAAACAACTTGTGCAGATTTACGAGCAAACATTAAAGCAACAGCGATTAAATGACAATGTCGAACACTTGCATAATATCAGGTTATTTAATGACACACCGTTGCTTTCCAGTTTCAAACTAAAAAGTGCATTATGAAAGCCATTAGTTTTTCAAAATGTGTTTACACTAATTTATAGGTCCGATTATTGCGTTACGCAAGTCCAGAACCACCTCTGTTGTAGGTGTGTGTTTGTGTTTGGACTGGTCGGTTAATGAGGCACGTTGCCGCCCTAGCTTGGGGCCGCCTTAAGTTGCTTTTTTTATTGTTACTTTTGAATTTCTTGTGTCCGTTAGGGGACATACGAGTGAAAACACCCAATCCCAAACACTAAAAGTAAAAACCCGTAAAGCTGACAAAAACCTAAACAGTAGACAAAACAAAATTATTAAACATTTGTTTATAACAGTCAGTATCGCCGTAGAATCATTTTCGAAAATTAACTAAAGATAAAACCTTTTGAGATAATTAAATTCGTTTAAATATTTCAATTTTCTGATCATATTCGGCTAGTTTCTACTTTTAATTTCATACAACAATTATGAAAGCTATTATGTTGCGTTTCTCAATTCCGCATAATTTGAACGAATTCTGATTATACAACTAAATAACTCAAGCCCGCTTCAAATGTTCGAAAGTATCACAAATATTTGAGTGTTTGGATCAAAGAGTTTGCTTTATGTCAAATTTCTGAAGAATTTTTCAATGATCATTTAGCGGAATTCGGAATTGTAGATTATTTTCGACTATTTTCGATTTTATACAATTGTGAAACCTATTGTGTTCCCATCGCTATTCCGCATGTATCGCCCGAATGTATATAAAATGCTCTGAGAATAAGTAACTCACATTTGATTACAAATATCTAAATAGTTCGTGAAATTTCACAAAAACTCCAGTCCTCTTAATGAAATGATCAACTTTTGAATAATATTTAAAGATCAAATGCGACCACATCTTTTTTTTGCATTCGATAGTACTTTTTAAATTTGTTTAGCAAATCCTACAGGCGATAAGCGATGTTTTACACGATAATCATTTTAATCAACTATTACGCCCTCGGCGCTGGGTGGGCACGGTATCGACAATTAGGTTATGGTTATTAGTTGTAAGTAGACACACACACTCACACGCATACAAACACAAACTCCTAATGAACGACACGACAAACAAAAAGATTCAATTATATGCCAAAAGTGTGGATGCGCTCAGGTAAATGCTTGTCGTGTGTCGACAATATTGGCGAGATGGAAAAAATAAGAAACTGGTTTCTCTACCCGGATGAAAATCAAATGAAGCAGTCGATCAATCCTAAACATTTGGCCATCTCGCTTGGCCACTTTATCGCATATTGTTGGCATGCCCGAGGCATTTAATTAAGCGCTTGTTATGTTTATTATTTTGCTTTCCGAGTGGCCGAAAGAATCTATGAATGAATACGCAGGATGTAAGCACACTTGATCTATCTGATTTGACCGATAAAGAGATGTGGAACCAAACAACTATTGGTTGATTATTTCAAATTAAATAATAAAGCTAATAGGATTACAACTTCCTTATAGTAGCTTCGATCGGTGTTCTTAGAAATGGCCGATCGTTATGGAAGGCCACTTTACTGAGCAATTTATTGAGTTATGCTTTGATCACTTATTGACAATCAAAACTTATATAAAAAGTGTGATCATTATCATCTGATCATTATTATTTTGTGTGTCAGTACGTTTGGGCGGCACTTATGAGCTGAAATGATGCCAATAAAATGTCATCAAAAACTAATTAGAAAATACTACTGATCAGTGATGTTGAATTGATGGGAATTAAGAATTATCCAATCCATAATTTGTTGGAAAAAAAAGCCATCAAGATCGTACTCGTATCATCCCCAATGTGGCAGAGCTTATTATTCATCATGACGATCCCTACGTTTTTGTGGTTTCTCCAATCGAGGTGGGTCTTTGTTTATCAGTCTGCTGAGTGCTTTCACAAACATGAGCAATTACTGATCTTTAAATCCTGTTGACTGACTAATCCCCACAATTATTTCAATATACAGTACAAACATGTTGATCAAAAAAAGGAAAAAAGAAAAACTTAAATAGTATTTTTGAGAAATTCTTAACTGATCATCAGTAGATAATGGGATAAGCAGCCACATTTGTGAATGCCACTACTTGTAGTTGTGTGATTCACAAAATGACCTTATGCTGGCGAGAGCTACGCCAGCTGTATAAGGCGGATTGGGGTTTTCTCGGCATCCAGCAATTTCTCTACAATAGCCAGTTGTGTACATATAAGTAGGTAGTATGTATGTGCGGCAGGGAATATGGGAAGCACAGTTAGTATTGACAGCAATACAAATAAAGTGACCGAACAAAAGAATAAAACGTATTGACATTGCTGAATGCTTGCTTATCATCAGTGGACTCATTACAACAGAGCCAACTAGGAATCACTCGATAGGTCATTCCTTCTCCACACTTGGCTAGATCGATGTACCGGGGATTTACACAAGCTATATGTACAAGTATATGTATATATTTTCTTTATTTATACGCAAAAGTAGCGTGGCGCGGCGTGTTTGGCATTTAGTTGCATGTTTTAAGTGAATTACTTTTAAACGCATTTCATTTATTTGTTTATCGGAAGACAATTGATGTACTCGACACAAACACACACATGTACGTTATGTATAACATAAGCTATATAGTATACCTACAACTACTATATAGAAGTCCAATCAAATTGTTGGTTGGGCAATCAACTGCTGCTTTTTCATAAAACTACGATCAACCAGCTACGTTTTTGATCGCTAAATCGCTCGATCATCGTCGTCATGCCATTTACTACGTTTTATTGTCTATATACATACATATATGAACGTAGTGGTACCCCCTTCACCCCCCACCGCCATGCCATCTTCGGCCACATGCAAATATCTATTCACATACATGTGTGTGTGTGTGTGTGTGTGTGTGTGGGCAGAGGTAGCGTGAATTGAACACACGAGTACACGTTGTGCATTTTATACATACATACATACATACATACATACATATGTGACGTCCACATCACCACACCCCGGCAGACAGAAAGTTGTCAGACAATAAGGCTGACATATACTGGTACATACATAGATACATGTACATACATATATGTACATATATACAATTGTCGCGAAAGCGTCGCCTCTATAACCTTAAACTTGAACTTGCAACGACAACGACGACGGGTCGCTTAAAGTACAGGGAAGCGAGCGCACGCGATTTTAAAAGAAACAAGAGAGAACGCTACAGTCGAGCAAGCCCGACAGTGTAATACCCTGTACCCAGGTAAACTTCCGTCACTGAGTTATATGCGCCCATAGCAGCAGCAAAAAGAGGAAGAAGAAGAGCGAACTTGTTGCTGCAGTTTGGGGGGAATTTGTTTAGACAATTATATATAAATTATGTGTGCAAAGTTTGGTTTAGTTAGCATTTGAAATGTGGACGCTATTGACGAAATTCTGTAGCGGGGGAAGGGGGGGAAAATTAAAAAAAAGTAAAATAAACTCGTTCTTTCTCGGACCTAGGAGAATCTGGATGCCAACTTTGGTTATTCTAGCTTTTATAGTTTCTGAGATCCTTGCGTTCATCCAGACGGACAGACGGACGGACGGACATGTCTAGATCGATTTCTCTCGTCATGCTGATTCACAATATATATACTTTATGGGGTCGGAGATGCTTCCTTCTGCATGTTACATACTTTGCACAAACCTAATATACCCTTTTTACCCTACGGGTACAGGGTATAAAAACAGCTGGAACCACTGCTGTGCTAGAAAAATACCCAATCAGATGACAATACAAGTAGAGGGATATACTGTTGTGGGAATACTTTTGCTTTTAATGTTGAGACAAAGCACACAAATAAATAGTAATCAGCATGATTTTAATAAAAATTACTCAAAATGTTTCTAAAGTGGACACATATATGCATTTAAAAAAATATCTAATTGTCGTATTATGTATTCATTCAAATCTGCAGGCCGTTTCACAACATAATGATATTGAAGAAAAAAAAAAAAAAATTTAATAAAAAAAGTTCAATGGCAGGGAAGTTGCTTGAAGTTGCCAAATTATGAGCTATCTATTCTGTTTTTACACGGCCTTTTTTACACGGCCTTTTTTACACGATTTTGATAAAACAGGGTTTGAAAATTAAAAATTGCCATATACTTGTATATTTCTTTAGAGATAAGGAACCAATCACCCATTTTTGCATATTATTTATGTCTTTTTTTATAGGTGTACAACCTAATTCTGTTTTTACAGGGCAGATGTGCACTGATTGGACCGTGTAAAAAAAAAGACATTGATCATATGATATTTTTAATCGTGCTAAATGGAATAAAGTCGTGCAAAATTTGTACATATCTAAAATCCAGAAACAATATTAAAAGACTCTAAGCTAATGTTGTAAGAATTTCGAATATTTTCTAATTCCTAATACTTTTCATATCACTAAATCGTCTGCTGTTACCATTTGCTTCATCTTGAGAAGTGAACCATTTAGATTAGACGAATCATATATATAGATGAAAGTATTTAAGAGGTCTTAGCATTGGACCTGAGCTTCACAAATCCTCCTCCAGCTAAGAGAATATCGCGTGGCGAATTGGATGGCAAAATGGTTCCCTGTATGTATTATGTATTGTGGTTTGTTAGCAAACATTATATTTCCCAGCTGTCCCCCAACCCCTCCTCTATATTATATCGTTTGGCAAAACAGCTGGGAAAACAAAAGTTTGAATATTAATTTATAATCATCTTATCGAACAAGACATGTGCAGGCAGGCGGCAGGCCAATTGTAGGCGATCGCACATGTTTTTCAAAACTATGTTTTTGTATTATCTTGGTTGGCCATAAAAATTAGCTCAAGTGGTCATTAGGAAGTATTGGGGTGTGGTGTTTAGAGGAGTGACGTCAATGGGGCGTGCTCATTCGGTTTCTTGGTAAGGACAATCATCTAGATAAGTGGTCTCGTTTGTAATATTCCTATCTATCTTATCTAACCGTTAGTTAGTAAATAGACAAATTAATTGGACGGGTTTTTTTGTTTACTACACTACTACAAAATAATTAGCGTGATCATCGCTATCAACTATCAATTGAGACCCCATGTGGATCAGAATATGGTGAAGGGGAAATGTAATGGATCCATGTGACAGAGAGCGGAAAGAGATTAGATTAGATTATATTACAAAGAATTTAAATTTTTAATAATAAGGATAATGATCATATAATTCTAATTTAACAAAATCTTCAAAGGTTGACCAAGCAAGTTATAGATATTTTCAGCTCAGTTTTTGAAGGAGATAGTAATAATATTCGAAATATTAAGCTGTTTGGTACATTTTTTAGACTGAAATGACTAGATTGCCATTCACTTATCTATTTACGGTACCGGGTAGAAAATTATGATCAGTAGTACTACATACTAATAACAAAATACATTTTACTAGCTGGCGCAGTTTTTGAAGGCAATTAATACATCCATACCCTGCTAGAATATAGATATAGTAGATCCGAAATTTGTATTTCAAATAAGGAAATAATCATCATTGAACATAGAATTTGGGCTTTAAGTCAGTCTTCTACCAGCAGAGTGAGTTCATCAAAGTTAGTCGAAGAACATTCTAAAACAAAACCAAAACGAGTTAGTGTGGCCTAAAAAATTAGCCAAATTTTCCACTCTTAAGATTGCTGTTCTATGAAGCGTGACAGCTGTCAAGATCAGTGCCAATTCGGGAAGTCTTCCAGTACAAATGACGCACGCATTACTGAGTAGAAACGCAGAACAGGAACCGTAGTAGTACTAGTACTACCTGTTAATGTCCCATGCCATCATAAATTAGTTATTCGAGTGAAGGCAATCTTGAGCGTTGGCTATCAGGGAACAAAATCAGAAAAAAAAAAACCCAACTCGACAAGCTCTGTACATACGAGTACATGCATGTATGTGTACGGGTATGTCTATATCAGGTCCAGGTGGATAGCGAAAAACACGTGATTCCGAAATCGTAAGTGCCTGCGTACGTCAAGTCGAAAAGCGAATAAATATATAAATAAATGTGAGTCGTGTTGTGTGGAGTGGAACCCGATGTCCAATTTCGAATTGCCGAATGCACTTTTCCGCAATGGATCGCTTGGGACCGAGCCTAGTATTGTTGCCGACACTTGGGCGATTTCAACATGGTATTGAAGCGAGAGATGTCGGCGGGACTGCCTTATCGAACCGCACATAATGATAATGTAGAATTTTAAAAAAATGTATATATATATAAAAGTTTGGGCTTGTACACCTTGCTATGATCTTGATGTTGAGTACAACGCAGATATATGTAATAATCAATAACTTGAACATTTATTTTAAGTATTGTCGTCCAATGATGTTCATCGTAGATCAGCTGTTAACTCATTTATGCCATACTTGACCACTGAACATCGGCCTCGACTTGGCCGTTGGTCCCTTTCATACTATATAGTACTTATGTACGAACACACAAAGTAAAGTACACCGCTATGCTATACACAATCATGCCATGCATAGCTTAGTGACAATATAGCCTACACTTTAAGATTAATATAATACAATAATATAGTTAAGATAATATATAATAATTATATTGAATATCTAAAATAAACTCGATGTGAATAAATGTTAGACACAAACTTCCACCAAATTTGGACTCTGTATTACCTACAGTCTCCGAGATCGATACGGTCATACAAGCAAACAAATATCTTGTTTGAGCAAGGCTTGCATTTTCATACAAAGCTTTGAGGAGTATATTACACATATTCTATACACATTCCTGTTGTTGGGGTGCACAGCTTAAGGACAATGTAGCCAACACTTAATATAAAGATATTAAATATATAAAATAAACTCGATGTGCACAAATGTTAGACACTAATTTACACTAAATGTGGACTCTGTATTACCTACAGTCTCCGATATCGATACGGTCATACAAGCAAACAAATATCTTGTTTGAGCAAGGCTTGCATTCTCATACAAAGCTTTGAGGAGTGTATTATTACAAAATATTATAAGGTTGCTACGTATTGCTTAGGTAAATAGCAGGGTATTAATAATTTAGGGGTCGATCCGGCACATGGTTAAGGTGTTTCTTATCTTGTCGACTGTGTGAAGTGTGTTACCATTACTGTCGATTTTGCTCTCCGGCATATATGTATTTTCCAATAACAAGAAATCAGTTAATAGCTTTAATTGAAAAGCACAAAGAAAAGACACTCGACACGCGTCATTTGCCTCGATTAGTATGTGCGACACAGACGTCACGCACTCGCGGCAACATTTGCACAGATATGTACTACAATTGCATAGATAGAGGCACAAAATCCATTCCTCCAGTGCTAAGCACGCGTTTATTGTTTCCTAATGGCGACAACCTTGCCCATGGCCTTTAGGTAAGACAGACGCACGATCCATACAAAAATGAAAAGCATTCACAGTAGCGAACATAATAATAACGATAGCAATGGCCTATTGTTTATAAACAAATCGCTCGTTTTTCACCATTTTTTGACTAGACAACAATAGATAAGACGATATCCAACAATCCAATAAAGTTCTATGACTCACAATTGGGAAATTTTTCACATAGAGAAGTTAATGAAGTACCTTCCATGTCCCGATAAGTTTTAACCATAAGAGGTATTTAGGTAAAACCCATCTTTTTTTTTGCACGCGATGTTGAGTGATATTTTCAAATTCGCTCTTCAAAGCAATTGACAACGTAATCACAATTCTAATTAATTTCCATTCTTTAAATTCCACATTATTTTTGTACATGCCATTACCCCTGATAATTGTAAATGTTTTTTATGACTACGGTGCTGTAACCTAATCAGTCGATTTACTGAGCGGTATTATAAATTAGGGTGCAATAGCCAAGACTTATGGGCTCCGTGTTTTATGGGGCGTACTATTTGAACACAATATTTTTGTGGGTTCACAGTTACGGCAACTGGCAACGCAGAAACAGCAGCAATACGAAAATAGAACATTATAATCGTAATCGTACACTTTCCGAAGTATTCCTATGGCAGCTTTTTGATAAAGGCAAACAATTGAAATCAAACTCAAAGAAAAACAAATATGCGTAACAGTCGAAAATGTATGAAATAAATGATCCCAAAATCGAGAAATATAAATTAAAACATCGATTATTTCCTTAAATTTAAAAGGATCTTAATCTGGTCTATCCATCTTCTATAATCTTTGAAATCGAGGCGTTCATACAGACGGACGAATACACGAAACGGAATCAAACGATCAGTTCAGCTTTTAATAGTACTTATCAACAAACCTAGCAGTTACTCAAATTTGGCAATCACATTTGGCACTTCTAACCAATTGGGGCACGAAATCTAAAAACAGTACAGTAGAGAAAACACAAAATAATATTTGATTGCTTTCTGATGGTATCGACGATGAAATCATAAAAAATGGAAAAGACCATGACTGAGTCTACTTCTGCAGAAGCGTTAAAAGAAGAATAATCTCAGGCGTCTTGCGAACCAAAAAATATATAGATATACTTAGTATTTTATCAGCTATAGCAATTACAAGCATATTATAAACTGTTCGGGTGAAAAAACGAAGGTACTTCACAGCATAATGAAAAACAATTCGAGTGAAATGTTTGTAAACAAATATAACAAAAAGGTAAATTGTTTTGATTTTCTCGCTATTCGTCATTCGCATGAAGCCTATTTGTCATCACAACAAAAGAATTGAAGTACTAACAAAAAATTAAACGGAAGATCTCCTCTTTACGTCTCTCGCTCCCTCGCTTCGTTAATATGCCGTCTAATTCAGTTAGTCAGACAACTCTACTTGTATATTGACAGCGCAGCGGCTTTGGCCATAAAGAGCAACAAAAAAGAAAAAGAAAAAAAAAATAACGTGGCCAAAAGCGCACAGACAATGAAAATTAGCCATAAATTAGATAAAATAACCTAATCGAGGTATCATAAAGACACCTTTTGCTGGCTACGGTGCGAATATGGGGCGGGAATGTGGGCGGGGTTGCGAAGATCTTGATTGTGGGGCAGAGATTGTGCGATAAAATCCGACAACAAAATCGCGTTGAATATTAAATATGCTTACTATATACATAATCTATAAACTGCCCATAGACGTCCAGAAAAAAAACTAAATTTCTTATTATATTATTCTAAATTCTAAATATGTACATAGTTTCCCCTTTAGCTCATATTAGGCGTAAAGTTTTAAGATAGAGAGAAGAAACCAATTATACTTGTAATACAAAGATACAGGCAAACAATCTTAGTCATGTAGTATGACAGAATTTTGATTTAAAAATAGATCGATTATATAGTTAAGACAGGCCCGGCACTAAGGAACTCGATTCATTTTGTTGCAGAATTCTGTTTCATTCCAGCTGATCGGTAATTTATCAGAAATAAGCAGGGACCGCAAATAATGATTATTTTGCTCTTTTTTTTAAACGAAAAAATCATTTACTTATAGTAACTTTGAGAAAGCGAGGAATTTACAGATGTCCTTTTTTAAGGATTTTCTAAGCATTTTATTCTCTCAAAATTTAAAGATTAATTTTGAGTTTTACTTTAAAAATTAACCAGTAATCATTATTTTTGACCAAAACAATAAAACTTATAAAATAATGATTATTCTTTGTAGCTGTAGTTTTGTCTATTCCATAATTGTTAATTAATAAACGAATTTTTTTTTAGTTCACAAATGTGAATGTATTGTGTATATATTCTTGAACAGAATGAAGAGACGTATCGAATTAAATAAATCTAAAAATTAATCAAAAATTAATTAATTAAAAATGTTCGCCTTGACTCACTGATTTTGTCCTTAAGCCTTATGGAACAGACAAATCTACAGCTTGAGTTTTATTTTTTGCTCAAAAATAATGATCATTGGTTAATAATTAAAGTAAAACTCAAAATTAATCATTAAATCCAAATGAATATACACTTTGATAGTCTCACTTGCTGTAAGCTTTAAGGGTATTTTTCCACCACAGATTAAGATAATTGTATGTGCATGTTACCAACTAATCTGTGTATGTTAGAGACCAGTTACAACTGGGAATCTAACATAAAACTCAGGTTGTCACTATAGATCACTACCTAGTTAAAAGAAGAAGAAATAAACCAGAAAGCTAGTTTCTGTTCACCTTTTCCCACTTTAACGTAACGTCAACAATTGAAAGTAACCAAAAAAAAAAAACATACAACTTAATTCCTTTTATTGGTAGTGTAGAGCATTAAACATAAAAGTTAAGTTGTCTGGCTTGTCTGGCTGATTGGCTATTTGCTTATGGCTTTGGTTTATCTGTCAAGAAAAAGCCAATGAAATGAATTATTTACTTTTCATTTTGTTGTTCACATTACTGTTGTTGTGATTATCATTTAAAGATGTATATACTATATATACATTTTTTTTCAGTGTTCAATGTTAAGGTTTTTCGAGCATTGTTTGAACGCGACATTTGAAACCTACATACATACATATGGGGGAACATATTTTGGGCACGCAATCGGAGGCTCTATGGAGACACATTATCATCCACCTACCTTCGTCGCTATCAGTGTCGTCCCTTCCCTGGGTCGGCAGAGGCATATAGTTGGCCCGTCTCAGGCCCAGCATATGGAGCAGGAGCTCACATGACAGCATCATGGTGAAGCCAATTTCTTTTATTATTATTATTATTTTGATTTTTTTGTTGATGATCAATTTAATTTTCTTTCTTTCTTTTTCTTTTGATTTTTCGTTTGTTTTTTTTATTGTTCTTTTTTTGGCTTCTTATGGGCGCAGCACAACACAAAGAATTTGAGAGTTATACGAGTAGTTGTATGTCGAAAGAAAAGTGCCTGCCTATGACATTTTAAACTTGAACAAGCAAATTACAAACTAAACTTTGCAGCTTTAAAGAGCATATTAAATACTATACTATGCGTCTCGGTCTGCGTCCATTCAAATCAAAGGCTTCGTCCGCATTGTGGGCAAGAGTTCGTGAGCTTGCTTGCATTTTACATTGTTTTCGACTAACTATCACATGCTACTACTATTTACGTATTGCCCTCTGTCTTGTGCTCTCAAATTTCCAACTATTCTTCTTCTTTTTTCTTTTGCTTCTTTACTTTGATTACACAGTTAACTTGGCTGCATCTGTGTGCGTGTGTGTATGTCTGCGTTAATGAGATTTAGTTCACATGTCTGTAAGCTACGAGAAAAGAACAAAGAGAGAGCCCAGCGAGAGAGAGAGAGAGAGAGAGAGAGAGAGAGAGAGAGAGCGGGATAATAGTACCGACTACACCCTGCAAAAACACTTACGCTTTGCATATCCTTAAGCGATCTGAGCTTGCCATCATTTTTAGGCATAATTTGTAAAAATCTTCTGATCTTTCAACTAATTAGCGCTGCATGAGCTATTTTTCAACGATCAGTCCCGTTTCGGGTACTACCGCATTATACATTGCCTATTAATACCTATAGTATTATTACTGTGAAAACACTTTTTCGAAAAAATGGATTAGTTTTGCATCCACTAATTAACCGATTAGCTGCGTTCTAGCTTCATCTTCCAATACTATATTTTGTTAAGTATATAGATCATATCACCGGGTGGTAATATTTTTTTCAAAACCATAGAACAGTTAACAAAACTCTTTTATTTATCAATTAAGGACTAAATAAATAAAGACTAATATTTTGTAAGCTTTAGGCGTTACAAACACATTCTTAAGGGTATT